>NC_134485.1:427592137-427937697 GCF_040206685.1 Ascaphus truei | reverse complement strand
GGGGGGGAAAGGGGAGGGGGGGAAAGGGGAGGGGGGGAAAGGGGAGGGGAGGGGGGGGGAAAGGGGAGGGGAGGGGGGGGGAAAGGGGAGGGGGGGAAAGGGGAGTGGGGGAGGGGGGTGGAGAGCAGTGGTTATATGTATTGTCATAATTTATGTATGTGCATGTCCCCCCCCCCCCCTCCGGGCGTCCATCCCCCCGCTGGTTCCCAGTGACTCGCCCCCCGTTCCCCGTGACTCGCGCCCCCCCCCCCCCGTTCCCCGTGACTCGCGCTCCCCCCCCCCCCGTTCCCCGTGACTCGCCCCCCCCTCCCCGTTCCTCGTGCTCCCCCCTCCCCCGCGCCCGCTTTCCCCTGATGTGCCGCCCGGCTGAGTGAGGCGTGCAGGCGGCGGCAGGAAGCGCCCTGTGTGGGGGCCTGTGGGGGCCTGAGGCGCGAGGCTCCGCGCCTGAAATAGGAGAGTTACTGGCAGTGCTGTGCCTTACCTGAGGGGGAGGTAGCACCGGGGAGGTAAGGGAGCGGCTGGGGTAGGAGGGCCGCGCTTCCCCTCCGTCTGGAGCCGGTGCAGGGCGGCGCACGTGATGGGGGGGGGGGGGGGGGTGGTGTGTGTGTCCGTCCTGTCTGTCTATCTGTGTCCTGTCTGTGTATCTCAGTGTGTGTGTGTATCTGTGTGTGTCTCAGTGTTTGTGTATCTTTGTGTGTGTCTCAGTGTCCTGCCTGTGTGTATCTCCGTGTGTGTGTGTGTGTGTGTGTCCTGTCTGTCTATCTGTGTCCTGTCTGTGTATCTCAGTGTGTGTGTCTCAGTGTCCTGCCTGTGTGTGTCTCCGTCCATGTGTGTGTGTGTGTCCTGTCTGTATATGTGTCTCCTGTCTGTGTATCTCAGTGTGTGTGTGTGTGTGTGTGTGTGTGTGTGTGTATCTGTGTGTGTCTCAGTGTGTGTGTATCTTTGTGTGTGTCTCAGTGTCCTGCCTGTGTGTATCTCTGTGTGAGTGTATGTGTGTGTCCGGCCAATGAGAGGTGTGGGGGCGGGCCAAGGGAGCCAATGAGATTGCCGCTTGGGACACAGGGAGGGACACAGGGAGACACATACAGACCCGGACACATAGGACACTTTCAGAAATATATAGTAGATATAGTAGATGCTGCCTTTGCAGTTTGTATATATGTGCCACGTATGGGCGGCCACAGCTGTTATCTATATACTGCAATAGCAGACAGCTTTGGTATTATAGTATCAGGGTCAGCTGCTTGTGATAAGTGTGCAAACTCGCATAGACTGCATCTATTCCATATAGATGTTATTGTTTGGTTAAGATAACATTATTTGGCATACTTACACAAACGTCTCTCCCTTAGGACACCGTATTGATTCTGTCTCCTGGGATTTGCATATATATGCTATTTTTTGCCAACCATAGCTACCTGCAGAGTGTAATAGCAGACATCCATGGCAGTATACCTAATACCACTGGCCCGCTCACACAGCGCGCTACACGACGTGCACGCGCGTTTGTCTCAGATGCCTGGCGGCCAATGGTAGTGTTCAGTATTGAAACTACCACTGGCTGCAAAGCGCGGCGTCGTCGCTGCTGCAGTCGCGGGACAGCGCTGCTGCAGTCGCGGCGGGGACAGCGCAGCGCGCACTGCCAGCCGCCGCATCCTGCTACCCGCAGTGGGAAGTACTGGGATCCCCCGGGACAGCGCAGCGCGCACTGCCAGCCGCCGCATCCTGCTACCCGCAGTGGGAAGTACTGGGATCCCCCGGGACAGCGCAGCACGCACTGCCAGCCGCCGCATCCTGCTACCCGCAGTGGGAAGTACTGGGATCCCCCGGGACAGCGCAGCGCGCACTGCCAGCCGCCGCATCCTGCTACCCGCAGTGGGAAGTACTGGGATCCCCCGGGACAGCGCAGCGCGCACTGCCAGCCGCCGCATCCTGCTACCCGCAGTGGGAAGTACTGGGATCCCCCGGGACAGCGCAGCACGCACTGCCAGCCGCCGCATCCTGCTACCCGCAGTGGGAAGTACTGGGATCCCCGGGACAGCGCAGCACGCACTGCCAGCCGCCGCATCCTGCTACCCGCAGTGGGAAGTACTGGGATCCCCGGGACAGCGCAGCGCGCACTGCCAGCCGCCGCATCCTGCTACCCGCAGTGGGAAGTACTGGGATCCCCCGGGACAGCGCAGCACGCACTGCCAGCCGCCGCATCCTGCTACCCGCAGTGGGAAGTACTGGGATCCCCCGGGACAGCGCAGCGCGCACTGCCAGCCGCCGCATCCTGCTACCCGCAGTGGGAAGTACTGGGATCCCCGGGACAGCGCAGCGCGCACTGCCAGCCGCCGCATCCTGCTACCCGCAGTGGGAAGTACTGGGATCCCCCGGGACAGCGCAGCGCGCACTGCCAGCCGCCGCATCCTGCTACCCGCAGTGGGAAGTACTGGGATCCCCCGGGACAGCGCAGCGCACACTGCCAGCCGCCGCATCCTGCTACCCGCAGTGGGAAGTACTGGGATCCCCCCGGGACAGCGCAGCGCGCACTGCCAGCCGCCGCATCCTGCTACCCGCAGTGGGAAGTACTGGGATCCCCCGGGACAGCGCAGCGCGCACTGCCAGCCGCCGCATCCTGCTACCCGCAGTGGGAAGTACTGGGATCCCCGGGACAGCGCAGCGCGCACTGCCAGCCGCCGCATCCTGCTACCCGCAGTGGGAAGTACTGGGATCCCCGGGACAGCGCAGCGCACACTGCCAGCCGCCGCATCCTGCTACCCGCAGTGGGAAGTACTGGGATCCCCCGGGACAGCGCAGCGCGCACTGCCAGCCGCCGCATCCTGCTACCCGCAGTGGGAAGTACTGGGATCCCCCGGGACAGCGCAGCGCGCACTGCCAGCCGCCGCATCCTGCTACCCGCAGTGGGAAGTACTGGGATCCCCGGGACAGCGCAGCGCGCACTGCCAGCCGCCGCATCCTGCTACCCGCAGTGGGAAGTACTGGGATCCCCCGGGACAGCGCAGCGCGCACTGCCAGCCGCCGCATCCTGCTACCCGCAGTGGGAAGTACTGGGATCCCCGGGACAGCGCAGCACGCACTGCCAGCCGCCGCATCCTGCTACCCGCAGTGGGAAGTACTGGGATCCCCGGGACAGCGCAGCGCGCACTGCCAGCCGCCGCATCCTGCTACCCGCAGTGGGAAGTACTGGGATCCCCCGGGACAGCGCAGCGCACACTGCCAGCCGCCGCATCCTGCTACCCGCAGTGGGAAGTACTGGGATCCCCCGGGACAGCGCAGCGCGCACTGCCAGCCGCCGCATCCTGCTACCCGCAGTGGGAAGTACTGGGATCCCCCGGGACAGCGCAGCGCGCACTGCCAGCCGCCGCATCCTGCTACCCGCAGTGGGAAGTACTGGGATCCCCCGGGACAGCGCAGCGCACACTGCCAGCCGCCGCATCCTGCTACCCGCAGTGGGAAGTACTGGGATCCCCCGGGACAGCGCAGCGCACACTGCCAGCCGCCGCATCCTGCTACCCGCAGTGGGAAGTACTGGGATCCCCCGGGACAGCGCAGCACGCACTGCCAGCCGCCACATCCTGCTACCCGCAGTGGGAAGTACTGGGATCCCCGGGACAGCGCAGCGCGCACTGCCAGCCGCCGCATCCTGCTACCCGCAGTGGGAAGTACTGGGATCCCCGGGACAGCGCAGCGCGCACTGCCAGCCGCCGCATCCTGCTACCCGCAGTGGGAAGTACTGGGATCCCCGGGACAGCGCAGCACGCACTGCCAGCCGCCGCATCCTGCTACCCGCAGTGGGAAGTACTGGGATCCCCCGGGACAGCGCAGCGCGCACTGCCAGCCGCCGCATCCTGCTACCCGCAGTGGGAAGTACTGGGATCCCCCGGGACAGCGCAGCACGCACTGCCAGCCGCCGCATCCTGCTACCCGCAGTGGGAAGTACTGGGATCCCCCGGGACAGCGCAGCGCGCACTGCCAGCCGCCGCATCCTGCTACCCGCAGTGGGAAGTACTGGGATCCCCCGGGACAGCGCAGCACGCACTGCCAGCCGCCGCATCCTGCTACCCGCAGTGGGAAGTACTGGGATCCCCCGGGACAGCGCAGCGCGCACTGCCAGCCGCCGCATCCTGCTACCCGCAGTGGGAAGTACTGGGATCCCCCGGGACAGCGCAGCGCGCACTGCCAGCCGCCGCATCCTGCTACCCGCAGTGGGAAGTACTGGGATCCCCCGGGACAGCGCAGCACGCACTGCCAGCCGCCGCATCCTGCTACCCGCAGTGGGAAGTACTGGGATCCCCCGGGACAGCGCAGCACGCACTGCCAGCCGCCGCATCCTGCTACCCGCAGTGGGAAGTACTGGGATCCCCAGGACAGCGCAGCGCACACTGCCAGCCGCCGCATCCTGCTACCCGCAGTGGGAAGTACTGGGATCCCCCGGGACAGCGCAGCGCGCACTGCCAGCCGCCGCATCCTGCTACCCGCAGTGGGAAGTACTGGGATCCCCCGGGACAGCGCAGCACGCACTGCCAGCCGCCGCATCCTGCTACCCGCAGTGGGAAGTACTGGGATCCCCCGGGACAGCGCAGCGCGCACTGCCAGCCGCCGCATCCTGCTACCCGCAGTGGGAAGTACTGGGATCCCCCGGGACAGCGCAGCGCGCACTGCCAGCCGCCGCATCCTGCTACCCGCAGTGGGAAGTACTGGGATCCCCCGGGACAGCGCAGCGCGCACTGCCAGCCGCCGCATCCTGCTACCCGCAGTGGGAAGTACTGGGATCCCCCGGGACAGCGCAGCGCGCACTGCCAGACGCCGCATCCTGCTACCCGCAGTGGGAAGTACTGGGATCCCCCGGGACAGCGCAGCGCGCACTGCCAGCCGCCGCATCCTGCTACCCGCAGTGGGAAGTACTGGGATCCCCCGGGACAGCGCAGCGCGCACTGCCAGCCGCCGCATCCTGCTACCCGCAGTGGGAAGTACTGGGATCCCCAGGACAGCGCAGCGCACACTGCCAGCCGCCGCATCCTGCTACCCGCAGTGGGAAGTACTGGGATCCCCCGGGACAGCGCAGCGCGCACTGCCAGCCGCCGCATCCTGCTACCCGCAGTGGGAAGTACTGGGATCCCCCGGGACAGCGCAGCGCGCACTGCCAGCCGCCGCATCCTGCTACCCGCAGTGGGAAGTACTGGGATCCCCCGGGACAGCGCAGCGCACACTGCCAGACGCCGCATCCTGCTACCCGCAGTGGGAAGTACTGGGATCCCCCGGGACAGCGCAGCGCGCACTGCCAGCCGCCGCATCCTGCTACCCGCAGTGGGAAGTACTGGGATCCCCCGGGACAGCGCAGCACGCACTGCCAGCCGCCGCATCCTGCTACCCGCAGTGGGAAGTACTGGGATCCCCCGGGACAGCGCAGCGCGCACTGCCAGCCGCCGCATCCTGCTACCCGCAGTGGGAAGTACTGGGATCCCCCGGGACAGCGCAGCACGCACTGCCAGCCGCCGCATCCTGCTACCCGCAGTGGGAAGTACTGGGATCCCCGGGACAGCGCAGCGCGCACTGCCAGCCGCCGCATCCTGCTACCCGCAGTGGGAAGTACTGGGATCCCCGGGACAGCGCAGCGCGCACTGCCAGCCGCCGCATCCTGCTACCCGCAGTGGGAAGTACTGGGATCCCCCGGGACAGCGCAGCACGCACTGCCAGCCGCCGCATCCTGCTACCCGCAGTGGGAAGTACTGGGATCCCCCGGGACAGCGCAGCGCGCACTGCCAGCCGCCGCATCCTGCTACCCGCAGTGGGAAGTACTGGGATCCCCCGGGACAGCGCAGCGCGCACTGCCAGCCGCCGCATCCTGCTACCCGCAGTGGGAAGTACTGGGATCCCCCGGGACAGCGCAGCGCGCACTGCCAGCCGCCGCATCCTGCTACCCGCAGTGGGAAGTACTGGGATCCCCCGGGACAGCGCAGCGCGCACTGCCAGCCGCCGCATCCTGCTACCCGCAGTGGGAAGTACTGGGATCCCCCGGGACAGCGCAGCACGCACTGCCAGCCGCCGCATCCTGCTACCCGCAGTGGGAAGTACTGGGATCCCCGGGACAGCGCAGCGCGCACTGCCAGCCGCCGCATCCTGCTACCCGCAGTGGGAAGTACTGGGATCCCCAGGACAGCGCAGCGCGCACTGCCAGCCGCCGCATCCTGCTACCCGCAGTGGGAAGTACTGGGATCCCCCGGGACAGCGCAGCGCGCACTGCCAGCCGCCGCATCCTGCTACCCGCAGTGGGAAGTACTGGGATCCCCCGGGACAGCGCAGCGCACACTGCCAGACGCCGCATCCTGCTACCCGCAGTGGGAAGTACTGGGATCCCCCGGGACAGCGCAGCGCACACTGCCAGCCGCCGCATCCTGCTACCCGCAGTGGGAAGTACTGGGATCCCCGGGACAGCGCAGCGCGCACTGCCAGCCGCCGCATCCTGCTACCCGCAGTGGGAAGTACTGGGATCCCCCGGGACAGCGCAGCGCGCACTGCCAGCCGCCGCATCCTGCTACCCGCAGTGGGAAGTACTGGGATCCCCGGGACAGCGCAGCGCACACTGCCAGACGCCGCACATATCCATGCTGCTCGCATGCCTATATAGACCGTTCCTGGCCCACACGTGCTACAAACAGCGGCTCTGCTACTGACCTTCATTGTGACTCTCTCGGTTTTTCTTCCTAAAGAAAAACGATAAAAAGGACAGAAAATAAACATGAAGGTGCCACTTAACCAGCAGCGATAACCGGCACGGTGACCGGCGGGGAGCAAAGAGCTTTACTGGAACCGGCGGGGAGCAAAGAGCTTTACGGTGACCGGCGGGGAGCAAAGAGCTTTACGGGAACCGGCGGGGAGCAAAGAGCTTTACGGTAACCGGCGGGGAGCAAAGAGCTTTACAGTAACCGGCGGGGAGCAAAGAGCTTTACAGTAACCGGCGGGGAGAAAAGAGCTTTACGGGAACCGGCGGGGAGCAAAGAGCTTTACAGTAACCGGCGGGGAGAAAAGAGCTTTACGGTGACCGGCGGGGAGAAAAGAGCTTTACGGTAACCGGCGGGGAGCAAAGAGCTTTACGGTAACCGGCGGGGAGCAAAGAGCTTTACGGTAACCGGCGGGGAGCAAAGAGCTTTACAGTAACCGGCGGGGAGAAAAGAGCTTTACAGTAACCGGCGGGGAGAAAAGAGCTTTACGGTGACCGGCGGGGAGCAAAGAGCGTTACGGTGACCGGCGGGGAGCAAAGAGCTTTACGGGAACCGGCGGGGAGCAAAGAGCTTTACGGGAACCGGCGGGGAGCAAAGAGCTTTACAGTAACCGGCACGGTGACCGGCGGGGAGCAAAGAGCTTTACGGGAACCGGCGGGGAGCACAGAGCTTTACGGGAACCGGCGGGGAGCACAGAGCTTTACGGTAACCGGCGGGGAGCAAAGAGCTTTACGGTGACCGGCGGGGAGCAAAGAGCTTTACGGCAACCGGCGGGGAGCAAAGAGCTTTACGGGAACCGGCGGGGAGCAAAGAGCTTTACGGTAACCGGCGGGGAGCAAAGAGCTTTACGGTAACCGGCGGGGAGCAAAGAGCTTTACGGGAACCGGCGGGGAGCAAAGAGCTTTACGGGAACCGCGGGGAGCAAAGAGCTTTACGGTGACCGGCGGGGAGCAAAGAGCTTTACGGGAACCGGCGGGGAGCAAAGAGCTTTACGGGAACCGGCGGGGAGCAAAGAGCTTTACGGTGACCGGCGGGGAGCAAAGAGCTTTACGGTGACCGGCGGGGAGCAAAGAGCTTTACGGTAACCGCGGGGAGCAAAGAGCTTTACGGTAACCGGCGAGGAGCAAAGAGCGTTACGGGAACCGGCGGGGAGCAAAGAGCTTTACGGTGACCGGCGGGGAGCAAAGAGCTTTACGGGAACCGGCGGGGAGCAAAGAGCTTTACGGGAACCGGCGGGGAGCAAAGAGCTTTACGGGAACCGGCGGGGAGCAAAGAGCTTTACGGGAACCGGCGGGGAGCAAAGAGCTTTACGGTGACCGGCGGGGAGCAAAGAGCTTTACGGTGACCGGCGGGGAGCAAAGAGCTTTACGGGAACCGGCGGGGAGCAAAGAGCTTTACGGTGACCGGCGGGGAGCAAAGAGCTTTACGGGAACCGGCGGGGAGCAAAGAGCTTTACGGGAACCGGCGGGGAGCAAAGAGCTTTACGGTGACCGGCGGGGAGCAAAGAGCTTTACAGTAACCGGCGGGGAGCAAAGAGCTTTACGGTGACCGGCGGGGAGCAAAGAGCTTTACGGGAACCGGCGAGGAGCAAAGAGCTTTACGGTGACCGGCGGGGAGCAAAGAGCGTTACGGTAACCGGCGGGGAGCAAAGAGCTTTACGGTGACCGGCGGGGAGCAAAGAGCTTTACGGGAACCGGCGGGGAGCAAAGAGCTTTACGGTAACCGGCGGGGAGCAAAGAGCTTTACGGTAACCGGCGGGGAGCAAAGAGCTTTACGGGAACCGGCGGGGAGCAAAGAGCTTTACGGTGACCGGCGGGGAGCAAAGAGCTTTACGGTGACCGGCGGGGAGCAAAGAGCTTTACGGTGACATGTTTGGTAAAGTGCGAAACACAAAACCTATGCTTTAGTAGAAGTTCCCCATTGTTACACAGGAAAGTTATAAAGGGATATACCAACTCAATACAGGGATATACCAACTCAATACAGGGATATACCAACTCAATACAGGGATATACCAACTCAATACAGGGATATACCAACTCAATACAGGGATATACCAACTCAATACAGGGATATACCAACTCAATACAGGGATATACCAACTCAATACAGGGATATACCAACTCAATACAGGGATATACCAACTCAATACAGGGATATACCAACTCAATACAGGGATATACCAACTCAATACAGGGATATACCAACTCAATACAGGGATATACCAACTCAATACAGGGATATACCAACTCAATACAGGGATATACCAACTCAATACAGGGATATACCAACTCAATACAGGGATATACCAACTCAATACAGGGATATACCAACTCAATACAGGGATATACCAACTCAATACAGGGATATACCAACTCAATACAGGGATATACCAACTCAATACAGGGATATACCAACTCAATACAGGGATATACCAACTCAATACAGGGATATACCAACTCAATACAGGGATATACCAACTCAATACAGGGATATACCAACTCAATACAGGGATATACCAACTCAATACAGGGATATACCAAATAAGTAAACATGGGAAGGATGTTGATCCAGGGAGTAATCTGATTTGGAGTCAGGAAGGTATGTATTTTTCCCCTTATGAGATATCATTGGATGATATGTCACTGGGGTTTTCTGTTTGCCTTCCCCTGAATTAATATACTGTAAGTACGGATATAGGATAAAGTATCTGTCGTTTAAATTTAGCATAGGCTGAACTTGATGGACATATGTCTTTTTTCAACCTCATCTACTAGGTGACTATGTGACTTCTCCCACAGTATTTCCGCCTCAGTAGTAAGGGGTTTGAGATCTGTGGGCTATAGATATATATATATATATATATATATATATATACATATATATATATATATACACACACACATACACACACACACACACACACACACACACACACACTGTACATACACAGTTAACCAAAACTTTTTCATAACATATTTCTTATGGATTCAAAGAAGTAAAGAGCTTCACCAGCTGCCAGCCGCAGACGCTGCTCACGCCCTGCGCACTTCAGCTTCTACTCAAGCGATTGTGACGAGTGATTTGGAAGAAGTCGGGCGTGAACAGAGCTACTCGGTATCATGATAGAGTGCCGCGGGGCCATTTTTCAGTGGGGGGGATTTGCCTCCACCCTGCCCGGGCACTAACACTTTGTATGTGTATTGAGTAACGTGCCAGGTATCCCTTGTAAGGCCCACATTACACCACCTTACCTGTGCGGTGTCTTGGTAGGAGATTCGCTCCGAGTCATTTCCGGCATGCTTACATACAACGGCACCTGGGGAACAGAAGCAGCGGCGTGACCACTTGGCCTATTTCTCTATACTGTACCAGGTCCATTCCCCACCCACCCACCCGTCCCATTTCTCAATGCACAGGATGCACCAACCACCTGCACATTAACAACCAGTAAGCAAAACATAGCACGGAGAACGTGGATACAAAAAGGTACCGCAATAATCCCTGCAACCCAGTGCTACCCAACCGGGGAGTCCCAGGAGACTTACAAAAGGGGGCTCACAGTGACAGGATGGACAAACACTGGAAGACACAAGAAAGAAGGAAGAAAAAAATGGCGCTTATCCTGCATCGATAACCCAAATAATATATTCCATAATGACGAATAATTATTCTTTTTAAACGGGAATTTTGTGGGGGGGGGGGGGAGGGGAACTGACCCCCAATTGTTGGACATCTTTCTGTGTGCACGGCATGCAGAATGGGGTAGAGACAAAACAAAATGCTTTGGGGTTGGTAAGGGGGGAGGGATTCAACAAGATTTGGAACCACCGGGGGCCATTGTGGAACCATTCGACATTAAAAGGGTTAAATATTACAGGAATAAATGTTAAAAATAAAAAAAAGCAGGGTGCTGTGGGTTGGGGACTCTTCTTTCTGCTTTCCATCAGTAGACGATTGCTATTAATTCAGACATATTGTGGGATCTATCTTAGCCCCCCCCCCCCCCCCCCCCCCCATCGCTGCCGCCTGCAGGTTTCCGGCACGGGGTGATATCCTCACCTCTGAAGCTAGGGCTGGAAGTCTCCTCTCGCGGACTCTTCCCGGCTCCGGCTCACGCTGGCTTCATACTCCGACGCACCATTCCCACCCTCCTCCTCCTCTGCTCCTGGTGGTGCGGGGAGATGGACCTTCTCACCCTTCATTCTACTGCACGGGGAGCAAGAGACGGGAAACAGATGGGTTACAGGAGGAAGAGGACACGGTGTTATGTGGCAGGTATAAACTTCGTTACGTTCCATTGGTCTTTTCAGCATCAGAATGGGAAATTACAACAATAAACAACAGGAACATTCTGATTTTCAACATCGTTTAAAGAAGAGAAGCATTTTTCAGAGAAACAAAGACTAAAAGTGAATTCCTAAGTGGAATTGTGGTGCACAGATATCTCCAAATCTCACAGGTCTCTTTTTCAAAAGTACCCCGAAGAAGAGACCTGCACTCTACAAGTCTGCGTCCCAAGCTGCCACTGACACCGCTTGGTGCGGTCAGCACAATCAATTTAAATTTGTCCGGCCACGCTCAGGCGGCGCGCGCTCATGAGCGTGCACGTATGCTCACGGGCACTGGGTGCTTGCTGAGACAAATTGAATTGACTTTGAGGTGCGCTGAGGGGTCACATGACCTCCTCAGCCAATCAGTGCCAGTCATTATTTTGGCCACCCCCCCCCCTCCACACGCACTTGCAGGAAAAGTTGCCGGACATCTGAACGCTCATGCTTGTAGAGTTTGTGACATCACCACTCAAGCATGAGCACGGTCCGTGGCCCGGGGGGGCGTAATCCCACATATGAAGGCATCTCATGAGGTTCTCCTAAGACGGATGGAACAAGGCATATGCCCGTTCACCAGGAGCGAGGGTCCTTTAAAGTCCCTCGCTGCCTTAAAGCAGCCGTTCAAGCTAATTGGGCTATAACTACAGGCAAAAGCGTTCTTCATAGGTTACCAGCATCCGTTTCTCCGGCCTCACGAGCCTCTTGATTTAATGCCACCTTTAGTAAATTCAGTATTCATATTTCTAAACAAAGAGGTGAAATTGGAGAAGCATAAGTAAGCGTGACTAGCCCAGTGAGTGCTGCCGGACATAATACTTACAGCCCGAAAAGGTATGGTGCTGCATATTGGAACAGGTAAGTTATGGGAGGGGGCCGGGTCACCCACAGCTTTCCCAGGGACCTGGGCTAGTCTCCACCTGGGCCCCACGTTGTTGAGAAGACTTTCTCCCTCCACCCCTCTCTCTTCTGCTCTCCTCACTCACGTTAATGTCTGTAACCCAGGGGTTCTCAACTTCAGCCCTCAAGACCCCCAACAGGTCAGGTTTTGAGGATCTCTCAGCTTCAGCCCAGGTGGCTCAATCAGTGGCTCAGTCTAAGACTTAGCCACCTGTGCTGAAGCTGGGACTGATTGAGCCACCTGTGCAATCCTCAAAACCGGACCCATTTGGGGGGGAGGGAGAGTGCCCTGGAGGAGTTCAGAACCCCTGCTTAATCCTATTCCAGTTATGAGAACAATACCGTAACCAAGGGGTTAACTTTCATTTTAAAAATACCTATTGTCCTCTGTCTCCTGTGAGTTACCTGGGTCAACCTTGTCTTTGCATTAACAGGCCAATAATACAATGGGAGAAAAAAACCTGTTTATAATAGTAGTGACTGGTGAAAATGCACAGATGTACGCGAGATGTGACCCGGTCTCTAAGTGTTCAGCAAAGGCATTGTGTACATTCCCCAGATGGATCTGCAGACAGGTGACATCCTGAGATGGGTCTGCAGACAGGTGACATCCTGAGATGGATCTGCAGACAGGTGACATCCTGAGATGGGTCTGCAGACAGGTGACATCCTGAGATGGGTCTGCAGACAGGTGACATCCTGAGATGGGTCTGCAGACTGGTGACATCCTGAGATGGGTCTGCAGACAGGTGACATCCTGAGATGGGTCTGCAGACAGGTGACATCCTGAGATGGGTCTGCAGACAGGTGACATCCTGAGATGGATCTGCAGACAGGTGACATCCTGAGATGGGTCTGCAGACAGGTGACATCCTGAGATGGGTCTGCAGACTGGTGACATCCTGAGATGGGTCTGCAGACAGGTGACATCCTGAGATGGGTCTGCAGACAGGTGACATCCTGAGATGGGTCTGCAGACAGGTGACATCCTGAGATGGATCTGCAGACAGGTGACATCCTGAGATGGGTCTGCAGACAGGTGACATCCTGAGATGGGTCTGCAGACAGGTGACATCCTGAGATGGGTCTGCAGACAGGTGACATCCTGAGATGGGTCTGCAGACAGGTGACATCCTGAGATGGGTCTGCAGACTGGTGACATCCTGAGATGGGTCTGCAGACCGGTGACATCCAGAGACGGGTCTGCAGACAGGTGACATCCTGAGACGGGTCTCCAGACAGGTGACATCCTGAGACGGGTCTGCAGACAGGTGACATCCTGAGACGGGTCTGCAGACAGGTGACATCCTGAGACGGGTCTGCAGACAGGTGACATCCTGAGACGGGTCTGCAGACAGGTGACATCCTGAGACGGGTCTGCAGACAGGTGACATCCTGAGACGGGTCTGCAGACAGGTGACATCCTGAGACGGGTCTGCAGACAGGTGACATCCTGAGACGGGTCTGCAGACAGGTGACATCCTGAGACGGGTCTGCAGACAGGTGACATCCTGAGACGGGTCTCCAGACAGGTGACATCCTGAGACGGGTCTGCAGACAGGTGACATCCTGAGACGGGTCTGCAGACAGGTGACATCCTGAGACGGGTCTGCAGACAGGTGACATCCTGAGACGGGTCTGCAGACAGGTGACATCCTGAGATGGGTCTGCAGACAGGTGACATCCTGAGATGGGTCTGCAGACAGGTGACATCCTGAGATGGGTCTGCAGACAGGTGACATCCTGAGATGGGTCTGCAGACAGGTGACAGAAAGGGAGCACCCTCCAATTGCTTACAGATTTTAAAATGTATGATAATTAAAATCTGATGCAATGCACAAGGATCAGAAATATAGATTTGTGTCAGGCAAAATTAGTGTGCAACAATATCATCTGTGAGGGGTTTTGTGTTGCGTAGCTGAGATATTTGTTGCCTCCCTCCAAACTAAAAGCTGCCCTAGTAAAAATCACTTCTGCGCCTTTGGCAAAACCATTTGAATGCACCGGTGAGGGTTATGTTATTCTAGCGCAGTGTTTTCAACAGGAGTTCCTCAGAAACCTTGGGTTCCCCGAGCATTCCTAAAGGGTTCCCCGAGCATTCCTAAAGGGTTCCCAGCAATTTTCTAGTCATTTGAAAATGTTATCTAATACAGAAGAATTTACAATGCATCTGATCTCAGACGCACTATTAGAGAGGGTCGGGGTTCCTTACAATGCATCTGATCTCAGACCCGCTAATAGAGAGGGTTGGGGTTCCTTACAATGTATCTGATCTCAGGACGTGCTATTAGAGAGGGTTGGGGTTCCTTACAATGCATCTGATCTCAGACGCGCTATTAGATTGGGTTGGGGTTCCTTAAAATGCATCTGATCTCAGGACGCGCTATTAGAGAAGGTCGGGGTTCCTTACAATGCATCTGATCACAGAATTGCCATTAGAGATGGTTGGAGGTTCCTCAGAATTTCACTTGGGGTTCCTTAACCAAACAAAAGGTTGGCAACCGCTGTTCTAGGGGTTATCGGGAAAGAGTTATAGGGCATTTTATACTGTTATCTTCATTTGGGTTTAAAAAGCACTGCTCCCAGCCATCATTGTCATGGAAGATTGATGAGTGGAAGGTAAGACACACCCAGAAAAGGTTGTCCAGCCCGAGTCACCGGGGCAAAGGTTTGGCTTTAAAAAGAATGAGTTTGAATAGAAAAATCAGAATCCAACATGGAGGGGCATGACATCCATAACACGTGACTTCTCATATCCGCAACTTCAAGACCTCTTTGGAGGGATCTAATGTTGTACATTGGTAATGTATAGATTCTGGTTTATTATTGTATTTTATGAAACAGTCTATATTTTTATATTGTATGTTTTTGTAACATTCCTTTTCTGTAAACATGCACTGTACCACTTTTCGGATACTAAATCTAAGATTTAACAAGTACGGTCTTTGGGCTCTAATTTAACTTAGTACCTTTTAAAAGAGATTAACCGCCTTTTCGGACACCTTTTGCTACATTGGGTTTTTGTGTTAATTTGTCCAGTAAACGCAGGACCAAGGACCCCTCAGGGAAACACCTTACATTATTCTGGTGGTGGCAGTGGAATTGAGGTGTAATATGACTGTCTCTGCGGAGGTAAATGAGGCCAGCTGGAGGTTTGAGCACGTTTCACATACACAAGTCACGTGCACACAGATGTGGCACTCACGACACTGCCTCCATCCTCTCCCCTTAGGCCTTGGCCAGGCAGGGAACGGGCACGCAGACGCTCGTGCGCTGCGCCCTGCTCGGTGGGGCGACTCGTGGCTGGCTAGGCGCGCACTCCCGACGTCACGGAGCTGGTTCACCCTCATTGGGCGAACCGCTCACGTGACGCGCTTGCGAGGGGCAAAATCAAATTTGCTTGCTCTAAGCGCCGAGCGGTTGCAGGCGCGTGCTCACGCTGGCCACACACATTGCCTCAATGCATTTCATCGCGGCCAGCGTGAGCGCGCGCTCAGCGCCACCATGGACGAGGCCTTACTCTGTCACCCACTCTCACCCCTCCACCCTTCTCTCTTACTCTTTCCCACCAAGAAGTGGGACCACCAAGGCGACCGATAATGGAAGTTGGTCCCTGCGCTCCCCCCGTCAGAGACCCTAAGGGGAGCTCCGAGAGCATTCTTGAATATTGAAAGATTACAGAGGGATGTTGCGTTTTGAAACAGAATAGGGAAATGGGGGGGAGGTCGGCCTTTATTTGCCTATGGCAGCACCTGTAGGGAATGGTGCCAACATTGGGGAGGTGACTCAGTTTCCTCCAATGCTCACAGTTTCCAGGGCTTCTATATCCCTGTGTGAGTTCTTTTGAATATTGTTTGTTGCATGTTCTGGTATTTTTAGGAGTGGCGAGCATAATGTGCGTCCTGTGACACGAAATAAAGGCATTATAGACTTATTGTATTCATTTTATAATGTCTTTTATCATTTAAACTAAAATGTATGCGATAATCAGGAAACTAACATTAAACCAAGGATAGTATAATCTACAGAATGTACCAACAAAAAAAAGCGAATATAATAGGAATATTATCTTAATTGTGCCTTAAATATTGCTAGCACCATCATACTGGTCAACGATTCTTCAACACTCAGGGTACAAAACACACGCGGGACTCGAAGGGTTACTAAGTAGAATTGGAAAACGTGTTGCACGCAGCTCTGGTGTCGAAACGAATATGCTAATCGGACATGTGGCACAAACACTGCCAACAGTCTGAGCAAATATGAGGATTCTGTGTTAAAGGTCCCACATGTAGTAGCAGGATATAGATAGGTCCCACATGTAGTAGCAGGATATAGATAGGTCCCACATGTAGTAGCAGGATATAGATAGGTCCCACATGTAGTAGCAGGATATAGATAGGTCCCACATGTAGTAGCAGGATATAGATAGGTCCCACATGTAGTAGCAGGATATAGATAGGTCCCACATGTAGTAGCAGGATATAGATAGGTCCCACATGTAGTAGCAGGATATAGATAGGTCCCACATGTAGTAGCAGGATATAGATAGGTCCCACATGTAGTAGCAGGATATAGATAGGTCCCACATGTAGTAGCAGGATATAGATAGGTCCCACATGTAGTAGCAGGATATAGATAGGCAGAGGCACACCAAAGGCCAGACAGGTGAACAGTATCAAAGTCCTGGTGTAGCCGCTAACCCATCAAAGCCCTAATGTTACAACTCAGAGCATAGACCTATAGTAAGTACAGCACAGAAAAGACGGAGGCAAACAAACAGTTTTAGTTGCAAAAAACATTGCGGAGGCTTTACTCCATGCTTAAAGCAGACCAAATAACATTTCGGGGACGCAGCGCTGATTTACAGCTACACACTCTACCCCCCCCCCCCACATATGTTAAGCGTTTGTGTGTGTGTGTCCCCACGCCACCAGTGTTGCAGTACCCACAACACACGCACGGCGGCGGCGGCACCAGTGTCTGGGACACCCACGCACGGCGGCAGCACCAGTGTTGCAGTGTCCGGAACACACACGCGCCACCAGTGTTGCAGTGTCCGGAACACACACGCGCCACCAGTGTTACAGTGTCCGGAACACACACACGCCACCAGTGTTACAGTGTCCGGAACACACACACGCCACCAGTGTTACAGTGTCCGGAACACACACACGCCACCAGTGTTGTAGTGTCCGGAACACACACACGCCACCAGTGTTGTAGTGTCCGGAACACACACACGCCACCAGTGTTGCAGTGTCCGGAACACATACACGCCACCAGTGTTGCAGTGTCCGGAACACACACGCGCCACCAGTGTTGTAGTGTCCGGAACACACACACGCCACCAGTGTTGTAGTGTCCGGAACACACACACGCCACCAGTGTTGCAGTGTCCGGAACACACACACGCCACCAGTGTTGTAGTGTCCGGAACACACACACGCCACCAGTGTTGTAGTGTCCGGAACACACACACGCCACCAGTGTTGCAGTGTCCGGAACACACACGCCACCAGTGTTGTAGTGTCCGGAACACACACGCCACCAGTGTTACAGTGTCCGGAACACACACGCGCCACCAGTGTTACAGTGCCCGTAACACACACACGCCACCAGTGTTGCAATGTCCGGAACACACACGCGCCACCAGTGTTACAGTGTCCGGAACACACACACGCCACCAGTGTTGCAGTGTCCGGAACACACACACGCCACCAGTGTTGCAGTGTCCGGAACACACACACGCCACCAGTGTTGCAGTGTCCGGAACACACACACACGCCACCAGTGTTGCAGTGTCCGGAACACACACACGCGCCACCAGTGTTGCAGTGTCCGGAACACACACACACGCCACCAGTGTTGCAGTGTCCGGAACACACACGCGCCACCAGTGTTGCAGTGTCCGGAACACACACGCGCCACCAGTGTGGCAGTGTCCGGAACACACACACGCCACCAGTGTTGCAGTGTCCGGAACACACACACACGCCACCAGTGTTACAGTGTCCGGAACACACACGCGCGCCACCAGTGTTACAGTGTCCGGAACACACACACGCCACCAGTGTTGTAGTGTCCGGAACACACACGCGCCACCAGTGTTACAGTGTCCGGAACACACACACGCCACCAGTGTGGCAGTGTCCGGAACACACACACGCCACCAGTGTTGTAGTGTCCGGAACACACACGCGCCACCAGTGCTGCAGTGTCCAGAACACACACACGCCACCAGTGTTGTAGTGTCCGGAACACACACACGCCACCAGTGTTGCAGTGTCCGGAACACACACACGCCACCAGTGTTGTAGTGTCCGGAACACACACACGCCACCAGTGTTGCAGTGTCCAGAACACACACGCGCCACCAGTGTTGCAGTGTCCAGAACACACACGCACCACCAGTGTTGCAGTGTCCGGAACACACACGCGCCACCAGTGTTGTAGTGTCCGGAACACACACACGCCACCAGTGTTGTAGTGTCCGGAACACACACACGCCACCAGTGTTGCAGTGTCCGGAACACACACACGCCACCAGTGTTGCAGTGTCCGGAACACACACGCGCCACCAGTGTTTTAGTGTCCGGAACACACACGCGCCACCAGTGCTGCAGTGTCCAGAACACACACACACCACCAGTGTTACAGTGTCCGGAACACACACGCGCCACCAGTGTTGTAGTGTCCGGAACACACACGCGCCACCAGTGCTGCAGTGTCCAGAACACACACACACACGCCACCAGTGTTACAGTGTCCAGAACACACACGCACCACCAGTGTTACAGTGTCCGGAACACACACACGCCACCAGTGTTGCAGTGTCCAGAACACACACGCACCACCAGTGTTGTAGTGTCCGGAACACACACGCGCCACCAGTGTTGTAGTGTCCGGAACACACACACGCCATCAGTGTGGCAGTGTCCGGAACACACACGTGCCACCAGTGTTGCAGTGTCCGGAACACACACACGCCATCAGTGTTGCAGTGTCCGGAACACACACGCGCCACCAGTGTTGTAGTGTCCGGAACACACACACGCCACCAGTGCTGTAGTGTCCGGAACACACACACGCCACCAGTGCTGTAGTGTCCGGAACACACACACACGCCACCAGTGTTGCAGTGTCCGGAACACACACGCGCCACCAGTGTTGTAGTGTCCGGAACACACACACACGCCACCAGTGTGGCAGTGTCCGGAACACACACACACGCCACCAGTGTTACAGTGTCCGGAACACACAAACGCCACCAGTGTTGTAGTGTCCGGAACACACACGCGCCACCAGTGTTACAGTGTCCGGAACACACACACGCCACCAGTGTTGTAGTGTCCGGAACACACACAAGCGCCACCAGTGTTGTAGTGTCCGGAACAAACACGCCACCAGTGTTACAGTGTCCGGAACACACACACGCCACCAGTCTTGCAGTGTCCGGAACAAACACGCCACCAGTGTTACAGTGTCCGGAACACACACACGCCACCAGTGTTACAGTGTCCGGAACACACACACGCCACCAGTGTTGCAGTGTCCAGAACACACACGCGCCACCAGTGTTACAGTGCCCGTAACACACACACACGCCACCAGTCTTGCAGTGTCCGGAACACACACGCCACCAGTGTTACAGTGTCCGGAACACACACGCCACCAGTGTTGCAGTGTCCGGAACACACACGCGCCACCAGTGTTGCAGTGTCCGGAACACACACACACGCCACCAGTGTTGCAGTGTCCGGAACACACACACGCACCACCAGTGTTGTAGTGTCCGGAACACACACACGCACCACCAGTGTTGCAGCGTCCGGAACACACACACGCCACCAGTGTTGTAGTGTCCGGAACATACACGCCACCAGTGTTGCAGTGTCCGGAACACACACGTGCCACTAGTGTTGTAGTGTCCGGAACACACACGCGCCACCAGTGTTGTAGTGTCCGGAACACACACACGCCACCAGTGTTGTAGTGTCCGGAACACACACACACGCCACCAGTGTTGCAGTGTCCAGAACACACACGCGCCACCAGTGTTGTAGTGTCCGGAACACACACACACACGCCACCAGTGTGGCAGTGTCCGGAACACACACACACACGCCACCAGTGTTGTAGTGTCCGGAACAAACACACACCACCAGTGTTGCAGTGTCCGGAACACACACACACCACCAGTGTTGCAGTGTCCGGAACACACACAAACACCACCAGTGTTGTAGTGTCCGGAACACACACGCGCCACCAGTGTGGCAGTGGTCGGAACACACACGCACCACCAGTGTGGCAGTGTCTGGAACACACACGCGCCACCAGTGTTGCAGTGTCCGGAACACACACGCACGCCACCAGTGTTGCAGTGTCCGGAACACACACGCACGCCACCAGTGTGGCAGTGTCCGGAACACACACGCCACCAGTGTTGCAGTGTCCGGAACACACACGCGCCACCAGTGTTGCAGTGTCCGGAACACACACGCGCCACCAGTGCTGCAGTGTCCGGAACACACACACACGCCACCAGTGTTGCAGTGTCCGGAACACACACACGCCACCAGTGTTGCAGTGTCCGGAACACACACACGCCACCAGTGTTGCAGTGTCCGGAACACACACGCGCCACCAGTGTTGTTGTGTCCGGAACACACACACACGCCACCAGTGTTGCAGTGTCCAGAACACACACACGCCACCAGTGTTGCAGTGTCCGGAACACACACGCGCCACCAGTGTTACAGTGTCCGGAACACACACACACACGCCACCAGTGTTGTAATGTCCGGAACACACACACACGCCACCAGTGTGTCAGTGTCTGGAACACACACGCACCACCAGTGTTGCAGTGTCCGGAACACACACGCGCCACCAGTGTTGCAGTGTCCGGAACACACACGCGCCACCAGTGTTGCAGTGTCCGGAACACACATGCGCCACCAGTGCTGCAGTGTCCAGAACACACACACACGCCACCAGTGTTGCAGTGTCCGGAACACACACGCGCCACCAGTGTTGCAGTGTCCGGAACACACACACGCGCCACCAGTGTGGCAGTGTCCGGAACACACACACGCCACCAGTGTGGCAGTGTCCGGAACACACACGCACGCCACCAGTGTGGCAGTGTCCGGAACACACACGCACGCCACCAGTGTGGCAGTGTCCGGAACACACACGCCACCAGTGTTGCAGTGTCCGGAACACACACGCGCCACCAGTGTTGCAGTGTCCGGAACACACACGCGCCACCAGTGTTGCAGTGTCCGGAACACACACACGCGCCACCAGTGTGGCAGTGTCCGGAACACACACACGCCACCAGTGTGGCAGTGTCCGGAACACACACGCACGCCACCAGTGTGGCAGTGTCCGGAACACACACGCACGCCACCAGTGTGGCAGTGTCCGGAACACACACGCCACCAGTGTTGCAGTGTCCGGAACACACACGCGCCACCAGTGTTGCAGTGTCCGGAACACACACGCGCCACCAGTGTTGCAGTGTCCGGAACACACACACGCCACCAGTGTTGCAGTGTCCGGAACACACACGCGCCACCAGTGTTGCAGTGTCCGGAACACACACGCACGCCACCAGTGTGGCAGTGTCCGGAACACACACGCCACCAGTGTTGCAGTGTCCGGAACACACACGCGCCACCAGTGTTGCAGTGTCCGGAACACACACGCGCCACCAGTGTTGCAGTGTCCGGAACACACACACGCCACCAGTGTTGCAGTGTCCGGAACACACACGCGCCACCAGTGTTGTAGTGTCCGGAACACACACGCGCCACCAGTGTTGCAGTGTCCGGAACACACACGCGCCACCAGTGCTGCAGTGTCCAGAACACACACACACGCCACCAGTGTTGCAGTGTCCGGAACACACACACGCCACCAGTGTTGCAGTGTCCGGAACACACACGCGCCACCAGTGTTGTAGTGTCCGGAACACACACACACGCCACCAGTGTTGCAGTGTCCAGAACACACACGCGCCACCAGTGTTGCAGTGTCCGGAACACACACACACGCCACCAGTGTTGCAGTGTCCAGAACACACACGCGCCACCAGTGTTGCAGTGTCCAGAACACACACGCGCCACCAGTGTTGCAGTGTCCGGAACACACACGCGCCACCAGTGTTGCAGTGTCCAGAACACTCACAGCAGCCACTTGGCACAAGGTGCTTTAGACTCTGAGCACTGGCACTTGGTAGACAGGTGTGGTTAATACCAGCTAACAGCAGCCCTCAGCATTTGGCGGGTACCTGGCCATCAGTATTAAGCAGGATAGATGTTGATAGCTGCCTACCATGCAACACACAACACTGACAGTCCTCCAGCGCATGCACTTCACACGTGTTTACCAACGTCAGTCCATTAACCACTTCGCTGCCAGAGGGGTCTGCAACACTGGGATCTGGCGCCATCAGTCTTTTTTTTTCCTGGCTACAATGTAGTAGCCAGTGTCCATCAGCAAGCACTGGACCCCCCTGTCTCCAAACTACAGGTCTTTGGCACACAACACAAAAGAAGATAGTACATTTTGGGGGACTTTCCCCATTTTGATAGGGCCACTATCCTTTAACACTCACCTGTTAGTGGCCATCAGCCCCCCACCCTGACCACCAATTACTCACTGGCCTCTAGCTGTCCCTGCACTTTTTCTCCTGTCCTTTGGTCACCCATCTCTAGCTGCCCCCTGTGTAATTATACCCTGGCTGCATCCAGCCCCCCCCCCTCTGCTTGCCCCCTAATCATTAGCCCCCAACTGCCCCCTTATCATTAGCCCCCAACTGCCCCCTAATCATTAGCCCCCAACTGCCCCCTAATCATTAGCCCCCAACTGCCCCCTAATCATTAGCCCCCAACTGCCCCCTAATCATTAGCCCCCAACTGCCCCCTAATCATTAGCCCCCAACTGCCCCCTAATCATTAGCCCCCAACTGCCCCCTAATCATTAGCCCCTGGCTTCCACTGGTCACCAGCCTCTGTCTGTCCCCCCGCCTCTGTCTGTCCCCCACCTCTGGCAGCCCCCTGCCCCGCGGTATATCCGGGGGTCTGTGCCGGTGTTACCACTTACCAGGACATTTCCCGGGAAATCCGACCCCTGACTGGGATCAAGTGTCAAACCCCCAGGAAATGACCGGGGAGAAACCCCTCCGAGCGCCGCACAATCCTGGGGTATGGGATCAATCCAGGGACCATAGAAAGATGGGAGAGGAGAGGCCAGAGCGCCCCCCTAACCAGCGCCTCTCCTGTACTGAGCTCTTAAGGACACCAGCGACCTCTGGTGGGCTCCCTAGCAGCACACAGTAAGTGCTCACCTTGCTGGGAGCTCTGGCTGGGGAGCTTATGCTGAGAGAGGCTGGGAGCTCTGGTTGGGGGAGGCTGGGGGCTCTGGCTGGGGGGGGCTGGGGGCTCTGGCTGGGGGGGGCTGGGGGCTCTGGCTGGGGGGGGCTGGGGGCTCTGGCTGGGGGGGGCTGGGGGCTCTGGTTGGGGGAGGCTGGGGGCTCTGGTTGGGGGAGGCTGGGGGCTCTGGTTGGGGGAGGCTGGGGGCTCTGGTTGGGGGAGGCTGGGGGCTCTGGTTGGGGGAGGCTGGGAGCTCTGGTTGGGGGAGGCTGGGAGCTCTGGCTGGGGAGCTTATGCTGAGAGAGGCTGGGAGCTCTGGTTGGGGGAGGCTGGGGGCTCTGGTTGGGGGAGGCTGGGGGCTCTGGCTGGGGGAGGCTGGGGGCTCTGGCTGGGGGAGGCTGGGAGCTCTGGTTGGGGGAGGCTGGGGGCTCTGGCTGGGGGAGGCTGGGAGCTCTGGTTGGGGGAGGCTGGGAGCTCTGGCTGAGAGCTCTGGTTGGGGGAGGCTGGGAGCTCTGGCTGGGGAGCTTATGCTGGGGGAGGCTGGGGGCTCTGGTTGGGGAGGCTGGGGCTCTGGTTGGGGGAGGCTGGGGGCTCTGGTTGGGGGAGTCTGGGGGGCTCTGGTTGGGGGAGGCTGGGAGCTCTGACTGGGAGAGGCTGGGAGCTCTGGTTGGGGGAGGCTGGGAGCTCTGGTTGGGGGAGGCTGGGAGCTCTGGTTGGGGGAGGCTGGGAGCCCTGGTTGGTGGAGGCTGGGAGCTCTGGTTGGGGGAGGCTGGGAGCTCTGGTTGGGGGAGGCTGGGAGCTCTGGCTGGGGAGCTTATGCTGAGAGAGGCTGGGAGCTCTGGTTGGGGGAGGCTTGGAGCTCTGGTTGGGGGAGGCTGGGAGCTCTGGTTGGGGGAGGCTGGGGGCTCTGGTTGGGGGAGGCTGGGGGCTCTGGTTGGGGGAGGCTGGGAGCTCTGGTTGGGGAGCTTATGCTGGGGGAGGCTTGGAGCTTATGCTGGGGGAGGCTGGGAGCTCTGGCTGGGAGAGGCTGGGAGCTCTGGTTGGGGAGGCTGGGAGCTCTGGTTGGGGAGGCTGGGAGCTCTGGCTGGGGAACTTATGCTGGGGGAGGCTGGGAGCTCTGGCTGGGAGAGGCTGGGAGCTCTGGTTGGGGAGGCTGGGAGCTTATGCTGGGGGAGGCTGGGAGCTCTGGTTGGGGGAGGCTGGGGGCTCTGGTTGGGGAGGCTGGGGGCTCTGGTTGGGGGAGGCAGGGGGCTCTGCTTGGGGGAGGCTGGGAGCTCTGGTTGGGGGAGGCTAGGAGCTCTGGTTGGGGGGGCTGGGAGCTCTGGTTGGGGGGGGGGGCTGGGAGCTCTGGTTGGGGAGGCTGGGAGCTCTGGCTGGGGGAGGCTGGGAGCTCTAGCTGGGGGAGGCTGGGAGCTCTGGTTGGGGGAGGCTGGGAGCTCTGGTTGGGGGAGGCTGGGAGCTCTGGTTGGGGGAGGCTGGGAGCTCTGGTTGGGGGAGGCTGTGAACTCTGGTTGGGGGAGGCTGGGAGCTCTGGCTGGGGGGGGGCTGGGAGCTCTGGCTGGGGGGAGGCTGGGAGCTCTGGCTGGGGGGAGGCTGGGAGCTCTGGCTGGGGGGAGGCTGGGAGCTCTGGTTGGGGGGACTGGGAGCTCTGGCTGGGGGAGGCTGGGAACTCTGCTTTGGGGAGGCTGGGAACTCTGCTTTGGGGAGGCTGGGAACTCTGGTTGGGGAGGCTGGGAGCTCTGGCTGGGGGGGGGCTGGGAGCTCTGGCTGGGGGGAGGCTGGGAGCTCTGGCTGGGGGGAGGCTGGGAGCTCTGGCTGGGGGGAGGCTGGGAGCTCTGGCTGGGGGGAGGCTGGGAGCTCTGGCTGGGGGGAGGCTGGGAGCTCTGGTTGGGGGGACTGGGAGCTCTGGCTGGGGGAGGCTGGGAGCTCTGGTTGGGGGGGGGGCTGGAAGCTCTGGCTGGGGGGGGCTGGGAGCTCTGGTTGGGGGGACTGGGAGCTCTGGCTGGGGAGCAAGGCAGGAACAATTGCCCCAATAGCTCTCCTTTGTCCCCCTGTAATCCCCTTGGATCCCTTGTCTTCCACTGCCCACCTTCTCTTCCCCGTGTGTCACCCCCTCTCCGTGTCAATGTGTGCTGTGGTCAGGTATACTCAGTGTCAGTGTATAGTGCGGTCAGGTTATACTCGATCAGTGTATAGTGCGGTCAGGTTATACTCGATCAGTGTATACAGTAGTGTGGTCAGGTTATACTCAGTATTAGTGTATAGTGCCGTCAGGTTATACGCAGTATTAGTGTATAGTGCCGTCAGGTTATACTCAGTATTATTGTATAGTGCCGTCAGGTTATACTCAGTATTAGTGAATTGTGCGGTTAGGTTATACTCTGTGACAGTATATAGTGCTGTAAGGTTATACTCAGTGTCAGTGTATAGTGCGGTCAGGTTATACTCAGGATCAGTGTATAGTGCGGTCAAGTTATACTCAGTATCAGTGTATAGTGCCGTCAGGTTATACTCTGTGACAGTATATAGTGCGGTCAGGTTATACTCAGTGTCGGTGTATAGTGCGGTGAGGTTATACTCAGTGTCAGTGTATAGTGCGGTGAGGTTATACTCAGGATCAGTGTATAGTGCGGTCAGGTTATACTCAGTATCAGTGTATAGTACGGTCAGGTTATACTCAGTATCGGTGTATAGTGCGGTCAGGTTATACTCAGTACGGTCAGGTTATACTCAGTATCGGTGTATAGTGCGGTCAGGTTATACTCAGTATCAGTGTATAGTGCGGTCAGGTTATACTCTGTATCAGTGTATAGTGCGGTCAGGTTATACTCTGATTCAGTGTATAGTGCGGTCAGGTTATATTTGTGCCAGTGTATAGTGCGGTCAGGTTATACTCTGATTCAGTGTATAGTGCGGTCAGGTTATACTCAGTATCGGTGTATAGTGCGGTCAGGTTATACTCAGTATCAGTGTATAGTGCGGTCAGGTTATACTCTGTATCAGTGTATAGTACGGTCAGGTTATACTCAGTATCGGTGTATAGTGCGGTCAGGTTATACTCTGATTCAGTGTATAGTGCGGTCAGGTTATACTCAGTATCAGTGTATAGTGCGGTCAGGTTATACTCTGTATCAGTGTATAGTGCGGTCAGGTTATACTCTGTATCAGTGTATAGTACGGTCAGGTTATACTCAGTATCGGTGTATAGTGCGGTCAGGTTATACTCAGTATCAGTGTATAGTGCGGTCAGGTTATACTCTGTATCAGTGTATAGTGCGGTCAGGTTATACTCTGATTCAGTGTATAGTGCGGTGAGGTTATACTCTGTGCCAGTGTATAGTGCGGTCAGGTTATACTCTGTGCCAGTGTATAGTGCGGTCAGGTTATACTCGGCACCTCTTGCTGCCGCCGCTCCTAATATCACACCCGGGACCGGTTACAAACTCCGGGCCGGATCCGGCCTCCGGCGGAGCCCCCGCACACCATCAACCAAGCCAAAGCACCACGGCCATCACAACCAATCAGCACTCGGCAGGTCTGCAGCAACTTCCAATCAAAAAGCAGGTGGCTACCTGTACACTGATTGACAGAGCTAAAGGACCAATCAAGTTCAGCCAAGAGGCGGAGCTCTGCCAGTGGAAAAAAAAAACCTTGTACCCTTTGGTTGCGAAACCGAGGAAGTGTTTGTTTAATGACTGGTGATTGACGGGCAGACGGACCAATCATGAGGTAAGTGGGCAGTATCCAATCCTTAAAGGGACATAGCCAGCAAATTATTCAGTGCCCGTACTGAGCACCATCAGAAAGTGTATTATTACAGGGAGTCCTCGTTATCCAACGTTTCACTTTACAAAGAATGGCGTATCCAACGCTTTCCCATGCAACCCCAAGGGTTTCATTGAAGCAGGGGTTCTGAACCCTGTTAATTTCAGTACCCTGCTGCTGGAGATACTTCTGTAGGGGGCGTCAGTAGCCGCTTGGCTAGCAGGGTTCACGTTATGGCGGCGTTCCAAACCTCCCGCGCGCCGCTGGCGAATAGGAAGCCGTGATGTCGTCGTCCAGCGCGGCTTCCTATTGGCCCGCGGCGTGATGCGGGATCTTTAAACGTTGCCGAAATCCCGGGGTCCCCCTGAGCTACAAATGAATGTGATTCCGCTCCCGCTGCCTCTATCCTACGCGACAGCAGTAATAATGTAACAGGCGCTTTAATCCTTCAAAAACTGCAGGAAATATTCCGCTTCCGCGCCGCGCTCTTTGTGCGTATTATAAAGGAGCGTTCCTGCCCTGCTCCGCATTGGGTTTGCATTGCTCACCAGTTCCATGTCCATATACTAATAATAGCAGGTAACGCTATGAAACTGGTGTATAGAACATCGCAAACAGATCTGCAACACCCATTGTTGGGGGGGGGGGGGGTTTATGTGACTGCCTTTCTCGTGTAGCATTCAGCGTGAAAGGAGCCCTTCCCGCCCGGATACGCGGGCTCTCGTACTCTGTAATGCGTGTCGCATGTCCAGCCCGTGGGGGAAAGGCTTTTATCTAGAAGCGGTTTGTCAAAAATAGCTCAAACTTGTCATTCTTGCAAACCCGCTTCCATCCTAGTACGGGGGGGGGGGGGGGGGGAGGCGAACACCAGTCCTCACGGACCCACAACAGGTCAGGGTTTCAGCATATCCTGCATCAAGATAGGTGGCTCAATGACTGCACCCCCTGTGCTGAAGCAGGAATATCCTGAACACGTGACCTGTTGGTGGCTTTTGAGGACTAGAGTTGCCGCAACCCTCCCCCCCCGTCCCCCCTCTGCACTAGTAGCTCTCCTAGGATCACAGGTGGCTTCTCCAAAAATTCTGGACACAGTGGCGAAAGGTGCGAGACGCGCATGCCCACGCACTCGCCTCTCCGCTCCATGCTGCTTCCTCCTCTCATCGGCCGTGTGGAGTGACCGCCCAGCGGCCGTGTGGAGTGACCGCCCAGCGGCCGTGTGTGTGACCGCCCTGCGGCCGTGTGGAGTGACCGCCCTGCGTCCGTGTGGAGTGACCGCCCAGCGTCCGTGTGGAGTGACCGCCCAGCGTCCGTGTGGAGTGACCGCCCTGCGGCCGTGTGGAGTGACCGCCCTGCGGCCGTGTGGAGTGACCGCCCTGCGGCCGTGTGGAGTGACCGCCCTGCGGCCGTGTGGAGTGACCGCCCTGCGGCCGTGTGGAGTGACCGCCCAGCGGTCGTGTGGAGTGACCGCCCTGCGGCCGTGTGGAGTGACCGCCCAGCGGTCGTGTGGAGTGACCGCCCTGCGGCCGTGTGGAGTGACCGCCCTGCGGCCGTGTGGAGTGACCGCCCTGCGGACGTGTGGAGTGACCGCCCTGCGGCCGTGTGAGTGACCGCCCTCCTTTAGATAAATTGTAGTAGCGGCTCCCACGTTGTAGTGAATTTCCCTTTACTGATTTTAACATGTTTTTTTCCATCCCAGACATATCCCAAAGTTTTTTTCTCTCCCACTGCTGACCGTAGGAGGGTTAACGGATTTCCATCCGCGCGCAATCAATACAGTGGCTACTGAAAACTTGGTGGATGAATCTTTTACTGTCTCTTGTCACTGGGCGACCCTCTGGCCACCATCCTAATAGCAAAAACTCTGGGCTCAAAGGGATATCCGCCTGGGTAATATTTTGGATCTCTCTATTTAGCGACACATTATTCCAGCTTCACATTGCAAAGCCAGTATAACCAGCCTCGCACTGATGCGAACTAAAAGTTTGAAAGAGCTGTCTGTGTGCAGGGTTACTGGCTCTGCACTTCTTTAACCCAGACTGTGCAGAAAATGATGTGTAATACGGCAGGCATAGGCTTATAGGGGTCCAAGTAAAAAGGTGATACTGAGTGCTCATTTGCATGACACTACCCAGAATCCCTGGCTGCAGTGGAAGCACTGTATGCCAAGAGATAATGGGGAAGGGCAGCGTTGCAGACCTGTCTGAGACATGTGAATGTGCTCACCATGCGGGATCTTTATTTTCCATTTCGCCAGTATTTGTGAGTTTGCAGGAATGAGAGAACAGACCAGTTGTTTCAGGCAAATGCAATAAAAACGACAACAAAATTCTCGGCAAGGGGCCCTGATGAGCGCCAATTAGTTATCGCTAAAGAGCGAGCCACTAAAATCCCTAGGGAAACATTGCTAAAACCTAAAGCTAAGTTGACCGAGAATGTAAAACGATTACCGCCTGTAACTAACGCCAGCACAAAATCAGGGCGTATACAATCTGGTTTCATACGACACTGGCTCTTTTTGTTTTTAAAAGGTCAAAAAATATTAAAGACCATTTAGTAAAGGCTGATATTCAGATGGAGAGAGAACGCCAATTCTTAGGGGATACCTTCTCCCCCTCTCCTTGGATAGTGGAGAAATGGATCATTATGGATGACCAACGTAGATTCATTTTAAGAGTTAAAGTAATCCTTTTCTTTTCAGTGTTCAGATATAAGTTGGATGTTGTACAAGTATTATTCATGTTCGGGCACTGTTACGTTGATAACTACCATCTTATCTATCGAGATAGGTGTCACGTGTGCTCACCACAAACTGGACTAGGCCGCGAACCTGAGGTGGCGATGTATATAACCACCACCCTACAACCGCGGGGCCAGGTCCGGAATGCAGAGTCGGGGTCGAGTAGCCGGGTCAGGGTAGGAGAGTGAAGGATGGTCGTGGTACTTGCCGTAGTCGGGGAGTGGAGAGAGAAGAGTCGTAGTCTGTAGCCGTGGTCAAGGAGGAGAGAGCGGGAGTCCAGTGACGAGCCAGGGTCCAAGAGGTCTGGGTCCGAGCTGGGGTCACAACGAGAAGGCACAAGACAAGATACAGCACAGCAACGAGCAGTAGTAGCAAGCACAACACAGAAATAATATTCTGTGCTCAGCAATCAGCAGAGGGACGATTAGGCATAAAAAGGGACAGGAGCCAATGAGAGGATCCCAGGAGTGGTGATGTCAGATGTAGGTAGAGCAGCGATAGGAGGAGTCTGGATGAAGGCCAGGTGAGATACTGCTTAATCTGATCCCGGCATTAGCTGTTGTGTGGCGTGCGCGTGCCTGAGCGGCGGGTGCGTGCGTGAGGAGCGTGGCGCGGGGTGAGCGAGCCTGTTCGCCGTGATGTCCCGAGGAGGAGAGCCTGGAATCTCCCTGGTGTAGTGGCGCGTTCCTAGTAATTGCTCGTGACGCCATGGGGCCGGAGTCCCTCCGCAGACCTGACAGTACCCCCCTCTTCAGAGGTGACCTCCGGGCGGCCCATGTGTGGCCTAGAAGGGTACTTGCGGTGAAAAGCCCGGATCAGTCTGGGGGCATGTACCTGTTCCTGGGAGATCCATTCTCTTTCTTCAGGCCCGAAGACCCTCCAATGTACCAAATACTGGAGTCCTCCCTTGATACTCTGGAGTTGAGAATTACCTGCACCTCGAACTCTTGTTGGCCATCCACTAATATGGGACGAGGTGGTAGGTCCTGAATAGGAGATTGGGGATCATGTCTGAAGGGTTTTAAGAGTGAACTGTGAAACACCGCGGGAATTTTCATGGTTGTCGGCAGTTTCAGTTGATAGGCGACCGGATTGATCCTCTCCGTGATGACGAAAGGTCCAATGTACCTTACTGCCAGTTTGGGAGGGGTCACTTTCAGGCAGACGAATGTTCTTCGTTGACAACCATACCTTTTTGTCCTGGTGCGTATTTGGTAGAGTCGATGACGATCGGCTTGTTTTTTCTGCATAGAGATGGCATGTCTAAGGTTTTCTTGAATTTTTTCCCCAGGAATCCTGAAGGTATTGAATCCTATCTTCGGCAGCGGGAACCCCCATACTGGAAACTGTGGTGGGAAGGATGGAGGGATGAAAACCATAGTTGGTGAAGAAGGGGGGCTGTTGAGTGGATTCGTTCCACAAATTGTTGTGTGAATTCTGCCCACGGAAGAAGGTCCGTCCAATTGTCCTGAGTGTCCGAAGTGAAATAGCTAATGAACTGCTCGAGGGATTGGTTGGTCCGTTCCGTTTGGCAATTGGTTTGCGGGTGGTATCCATAGAAAAAGTGTGGCGAAATGCCCAGTTTTAGGCAGAAGACCCTGCAGAACTTCGAAATAAACTGGGAGCCTCGGTCAGAGACAATGACTTGGGGTGTTCCGTAAAGTCTGAAGATCTCCGTAATGAACACATCGGACACTCTTGGGGCGCTGGGTAAGCCCCTGCGTGGAATAAAGTGTGCCTGTTTGGAAAAGTGGTCAACCACCACTAGGATAGTATCCATCCCTTTAGATTTCGGCAGCTCCACGATGAAGTCCATCGAGAGGGGTGTCCATGGACGATCCGGGATTGGAAGGGGTTGAAGGGAATTATGAACAACTTGAGCCATTGGTTATTGAATATGACTGTTCAGAAATGGAGCATGACCTCCGTATGAAGCTCGAGCATACAGAGGAAGAAATCTTAAAAACAAAGCACAACATTTTTTGTAGAGATAAACTTGATTACGAAAACAATAGGCAAAAAGATTGGGCCAAAGATACCGAAAGAGGCAGATCAGTTAAAACAAATACTTATGAGGGGGGGAAGACTCCTCTCAGTCAAGAAAAAGACCCGTAGATCAATACAAACAGAGGTCCTATACACATTCTAATGAAAGGGGACTGACACAATATAGATATGATGAAAAAAGGAACCCTGAACAGTATAATAGATATTATTCCCCCTCTAGACAAGGGGGACACTACCGAAACCCCAACTATAAAGGGAAAAATGATATTGAGAATTTTAGATATGGTCAAAAAGGACAGAATAGGTATGATAATAATAAATCGTCCTTACCAAACAAACCTAGCCCCAAATTCCAATGACCTGCACAGTCCACACCCCCTTCTTTTTTAGAGTAAGTCAAAAACAGACATTTGGATCTAAAAAGGAGGGAGGAAGATCTGGGGTCAAAAATACAGAATCTCACAAAAGAGAAAAAGAAAAGACCGTTACAAGAAGAGGAAGTAGAGGAGGGACCAGAATTATTAAAGAGAAGGGAATGCGAGAAGGACACCTAATTCCATCCTATATAGGTGTAGCCCATGTTCCTCCCCCCCCCCTCCCCCCCCCCCCCCCGGTCGCAGATTGGACCTCTAGGGTGTAGTGAGGGCTGGCTACATGTACTATGGTGGTGCATACCTGCTTGGAACAGGAGGGCCTGAGTCTCCCGCATTGGTGTGGGGGATAACAGGGCCTGGCTTCTGGGGTATATGCCTCCATTGTCTTAGCAGTCCTTGTGGTGTAGCGCCTCCATCTCTATAAGCCCCAGGGATGTGGGGTGGGACCCTTACAGAGAAACCCTGGTCCCAGGGCGAATGATCCAGCTCTCACACAGTCTTTATATAAAAGCAGCAATGTCTTTATTGTCCTTGTAACAGTGATACAGCAGTTCATACACCGCAGCAGTTCAAATGCAGGAGTGCTTCCAAATGTAACAGGTCTATTCCTCCACTCCTCTCCTCCAGGTTGTACCCTAGCAGGATGGGCTGTTTGGGGCTTCAATACCCCAACCCCCACCTCCAGGATATACTCTCTGGGTGAGGGTATATCTCCCCCCCCCCCTCACCCCCTCAGCAGGGTGAGGGGCATTGGTCCACCGCACTTAGTGCTATCAGCTCTACTCAGATTGGCTGAGAGTCTTCTCTCCTGTCTCCTTGCCACTTCCAGATCATGCTCTCTCTGCTCCAGCACTCTCCACTCTCTTGGTTCACCTCTTGCACAACTGCCAGCGCAGGACTCCTCACACACACTCTCCTCCGGCCTCTCAGACTCAACTCCCAGACTCAACTTTCAGACACACACAGGAGCAGCCCACTAAATAGATACAGCCCTGCCCCTTATGATGTCAGCAGAACCTCCCCTCTGTCTCAGGCCTGCCACAGAGTCAAGGGCCTACCTCTATCACTCAAGGCAGGGCTTGGTGGGGGGAAAACCCATGATTACTACTGGCGCCTGCCCTTAACAGGGCTTAATCCAGTAGGAGAAGGATAGGCAGCCCACTATTTCTTACAGGGGCTACATAGGGATTTGTCATCTGTAATTTTAACTAATGACCAGAAAAAAGTACTGGATAGGGGCTTGACTTTTTCACGTTCATGTGGACCGAGCTCCTTCCAGTTATATATGGATTTACAAAAATTCATGCGTAATCTTACATTGAAAAGACATTTTTTTAAACTTGATAAAGAGAAATCCAATGTACTAATAGAAATTACAGAGGTGTAATAAAGGCGCTACGCCCTATAAATACCAAGTGACTAAACGTGATATAAAGTGCAATAACGGACTCACAAGTGGAAAATAAATAAACAATCAAATGTAATAACCCCCTGCTTCATCCTTCCGGTGGGGTTGTTTTCACTCTTCCCCAAATGGTAGAACTTGTATCGCACGATCCAGGGGGAGCATAGGGGGAAAAACATAAAAAAACATTGTGTTTATTTATTTATTTATAAAATATTTTACCAGGAAGTAATACATTGAGAGTTACCTCTCGTTTTCAAGTATGTCCTGGGCACAGAGTTAAGACAAATAATACATGGTTACAAATACAGTTACATAAATGAACAGGGTATACATTATATACAAGACATTGCGTGCACAGTTAAAGAAAATATATATTATGGGCGTATGAAACAGTTACAGACCAGGTTAAAATGTGAGACAGCCTTAGATTTGAAAGAAAGAACTTAAACTGGTGGTGGATGTGAGAGTCTCTGGTAGGTTGTTCCAGTTTTGGGGTGCACGGAAGGAGAAGGAGGAACGTCCGGATAATTTGTTGAGACTTGGGACCATGAATAGTCTTTTGGAGTCTGATCTCAGGTGATAAGTGCTGCAAGTGGTAGGGGTGAGGAGCTTGTTCAGGTAGCTGGGTAGCTTGCCCATGAAGAATTTAAAGGTAAGACAGGAAAGGTGAACTTTGTGCCTAGACTCTAGTGTTGACCAATCTAGTTCTTTGAGCATTTCGCAGTGATGTGTGTTGTAGTTGCATTGGAGAACAAAACGACAAATTGAATTGTAGAGGGTGTCAAGTTTGCTAAGGTGGGTTTGAGGAGCCGAGCCATATACTATGTCTCCATAGTCAATAATTGGTATTAGCATCTGCTGTGCGATACGCTTTCCGACCAGGAGACTTAGGGAGGATTTGTTCCTGTAAAGTACCCCTAGTTTGGCATAGGTCTTGGTTGTCAGGGTATCAATGTGCATCCCGAATGTTAAGTGGGAGTCAAACCATAAGCCCAGGTATTTAAAACTAGTGACAGGTGTTAGGGTGGTGTTAGCGTTGGTTCTAATCAGGAGCTCAGTCACTGGAAGCTTTACAAATTTAGTCTTGGTCCCAAATACCAAATACCAATACCAAATTGTTACAGTCTTGTCAGTGTTTAAAAACAGTTTGTTTTGGGAAATCCAGTTTTCGAGTCTCAAAAAGTCAGACTGAAGTATGTGTTGAAGGTCAGAGAGGCTATGGCTGTGTGCATATAGGATTGTGTCGTCTGCATACATGTGTATTGAGGCTTCCTTACAAGCTGTGGGAAGATCATTAATGAACACTGAGAAGAGTAGGGGCCCCAGAACAGAGCCTTGCGGGACACCACAGGTGATATCCAGGGGGTTGGAGTTAGAGCCTGAGATGGACACATGTTGGGATCTTCCTGATAGGTAGGACTGAAACCAGTTTAAAGCATGTTTCCCTATTCCAGAGCTCTGAAGTTTGTTAAGCAGGATAGCATGATCAACTGTGTCAAAAGGCTTTGCAAAATCTAGGAATACTGCACCAGTGAGTTGTCCCCGTTCCATTCCACACTGGATTTCATTGCAAACTTTTAGCAGGGTGGTTACGGTGGAGTGTTTGGGACGAAACCCAGATTAGAATTGGCTAGGGAAATTTGTCTTGGTATAGAAATTGCTTAATTGGGAGTGGACACATTTTTCCATGACTTTGGATAGAATTGGGAGAAGTGAGATTGGCCTGTAGTTTGAGACAGTGTTTTTGTCCCCACTTTTGAAGATTGGGACAACTCTGGCAGTTTTCCAGGTCTTAGGGATACGGCCTGCAGACAGGATAGAGTTGACTATGGACGCAATTGGTGTGGCAATGGCTGGGGCACCAAGTCGTAGGAACCAAGATTGTAGTAAGTCGGGTCCACATTGGCTGCTTAGTTTTAGTTTGAGGAGCGCTTGTATAATCTCCTCTTCAGGAACTGGGCCAAATTGAAAATTGTGGGCAGTGTTGGGAGGGGGTGGGACTGTAGGGGTACTCCCAGGATGAGATTCAGGTTTGTGGTTTGGGCTGAGTTTCGCTAATAAGTTAGTGGCACACCCCACAAAGTAATCATTGAATGCATTTGCAATGTCAGTGGGGTTTGTCAGAGTAATATCCCCCTTAGTGATATTACTTGGTAGTTGATGGTTAGGAGGCTGGAATATATTGTTGATAACCTTCCAGAAGTTAGCTGGGTTTGATGTATTTTGGTGGAGATTGTCAGAGTAATATTGTGCTTTTGCATGCCTAGTTTGCCTTGTGCACATGTTCCGCAGGCATCTGTAGTGATTGAGATCCTTGGTAGTGCCAGTTACTTTGTAGCTTTTCCACAAGGCATCCCTGAACTGGTAGAGTGCTATAAGGTCAGGTGTAACCCATGGGAGGTGGGCCCCCCGTACCCTTATTTTGCGTAGTGGAGCATGGGTATCGCAGAGTTTTAAGAACTCGGATTGGAAATAGTCGAGCGCAGAATCAGGGTCGGGAATTAAATCGATTCTGTGCCATGGGCAGTTGGAAAGGTCATCCAGAAACTGTTGTGGGTTAAAGTTTTTAAATGTTCTAGTGAGGAGAACTTTAGGGCTTGATTGGGGCGGTTTAATTTTCCTTACACAGTACACTATTGCATGGTCACTGAAAATATCAGGAAGGATGCCAGAGGATTGGATTCTGCTGGGGTTTGAGGAGAGAATCCAGTCTAGCAAGGAGTTGTTGTGAGATTTCAGGTTTATCCGTGTGGGTTGGGAAATGAGTTGCGATAGGTTAAGTGACTTGAGTTGTATCTGGATTTTGTGGTTTTTAGGGTCAAGCCAATTGAAGTTGAAATCCCCAAGAACTAGCAGCTCACTCTTCTCATTCAGAGAGGAAATGGAGCCAAGAAATTGGGTGATATCAGTCAGGGATTGTAGAGGGGCTTTAGGGTGGCGGTAGATGCCAGCAAGCAAGATGGGCTTAGAAAAGGGGAGGCAGATTTTGCCAACTAGAATTTCAAAAGAGGGTGGGCTTGGTGGGCAATTTAACAGTGTAAATTGTAATGTGTCTGCAATATAAAATAACACCCTCCTCCTCTCTTTGACCTATCTCTCCAAAAAATGGAGTATCCCTGAATGGCAATATTTGCATCAGGGGTTTTAGGGGATAGCCATGTTTCTGTAAGAACGATGGCTTTGGGTTTATGCATAAGGCACCATGCCCTTAGTTCGTCCAGTTTGGGCAGCAGGCTCCGGATGTTTATATGGGCGACAGATAGCCCTTTTTGGAATTTAAAGGTGGAATTATCAGGGGCATGGGACAGAGCTGAAATGGGAGGACCTGGGTTAGGTTCAATATCACCTGCTAAAGAGAGTAACAGTATGAGTAGAAATTTGGGTAGTTGTTTGCAAGTTGTAAATTTGTGGTGTTTGCCATTTGAGTGAGCAGTGGTTGGTGTGCTGGTTTTTAGAGTTCTCCACCAACATTCAGTAGATAGTGCAAGGCTTCTGAGTAGTCCAGGGTGTATGGTGATGTTGGGTGTGGGCCAGGATGGAGGAGTTTGTAGTGGGTAGAGGGAGTAACATCTCCATGAGGCCAGGAGAAAGAAAAAAGTTAAAATACATAGCAGGTTCATAATGCCAGAGGTAGGCAGTGCTGCAAGGAGCTGTTGTGAGCAGAGAGAGTGTGAGCAGACTAAACAGCAGGTGTGTGCCTGTTCCTTGTCAAATGTTTAGCTGTATTGCAATGCTAGAGTCAGTTCAGTGTAGTGTAGTGGTATAAACAGTGCTGGGAATAATCCTATCAGTCTTGGCTCCTGTGTTATTCCTACTCACAGAAAAATAGAAGTTTTCAGGCAATAGAGATCAATATGCAGATGGAGAGATACCACTGGCCTCCGCTACTCAGGGGATGTACCTCAGTGAGAGAGGGAGAAGAACACACATAGCACAGATCTGGCAACAATTCCCTTTTATCAATAAACTTATAAAATGCACACTCACAGTGTATCAGAATTAAAACAGCATTTCAGTTTGTAAAAGCTAAGTGACGCGGCCTGGATGGAAGCCCACACCGTCTCTCACCACACCATCTCCCTCTGGAGGTCCGATCAGATCGCCACCGTCGTTTGCGAGCGACACTGCTCTACTTCCGGTCGCGGAGCGATGTCGTCACTTCCGGTCCTACATAGAAAATTCGAGGGAAATTAATATTCTAAACTTAAAACTAATGGTCACAGCTGAGGGAAATTTGATTACCAAAACATATTTTAAAGAGGTGGATACTTATGTAGCCATGCATAACAATGTCTACAGTCATCTCTCCTGCTGGCAGCAAAACCTGGTAAGTTACAGGTATGCCAGCAGTAATTATGGAGGTTTGCCCTCACACCCTGGTGAGGTGCCCTATGTATGGATGGGAGTGGCTACATGCTCTGAGTCCCTAGTTAGTGACATCAGAGATGTGCCTGCTTCCTGAGGTATATAAGGCACTGCACTGCCTAAAGTTAGTGTGGTTGCTGCGGGTTGATGTTACAAGGTGAAGGTGAAGCAGCAAGTTCAAAGGTGCCCACTAGCGCAGTTACTAGTGGCATCATTCGATATCTAGCCAGAGAAGGCCAACTGTGTCCACGGACCTGGCACAGGGGTGATCTCCCTACGGGGAGAGGGAATCCCACTCCATTGGGAGGGCGTACCTTTTAAAGGGGAGCGAGGAGCAATGTGCGGCTGAGGCAATGACTGTGAGGGGCAGCTGGCCCTTATCACCACGCACAATAAAAATGGCTTGTTCAACGAGAACCCCATGGTGTGAGTCTGCAATTACTCTCCAGGGGCCCTCACCACCAAGAAGGAGTTCCTCATCAGGACCATCTACCTGCGTACGCATAGATCCTGATGAGGTGGAGGCGCTGCACGTGATGTAAGAAGGACTCGCATGCACTACCTCAGATACCTGTCTGGATTGACATCCCCGAATACCATCATGCGGGAGACTCAGGAGTCCTGTTGCCTACAGGTGCACCACCAGACACGAACATGTAATGGGGGCTGGATAGACCACAGGGGCCAATGTGAGATTGGGTGGGTCAGACCAGACACGAACAAGCGTTACACTAATAATCTACTATTAGCTTCAAGTAATCATAAAAAACCTGGATTCAAAATATTCCAGGCGGTCAATTTATTAGATTTAAGAAAAATTGCAGCACAAAGGAGGATTTTGAAACACAAGCTACTAAATTACGCTCAAGATATCTTGAGAGAGGGTATTCTATGTAGAAATGAGATAAGGACCTAGAGAGGGTACGGAAATTAGACAGAGGTCAAATGCTAATTCCCAATCCAAAAAGAAAAAAATCTGGATGTTAATAATGGACAATGTAATGTATCCTTCATTACAAACTTTAATTCAATGACAACCAAGATAGAAGAAATTGTCAAAAAACATTGGTCTATATTATCAAATGACCCGATATTGGGGACTCATATTTCAAAAAATCCCAAATTTATTTACAGAAAAGCCAGGAATCTGAAGAGTATCCTATCTCCTAGTGATATTAATACTAGTGACAGCAGTTTGGGTGGGAACATGTGGCTAAAAGCTAAACCTGTGGGGAACTTCCAGTGTGGGAAATGTTCAGTGTGTAAACATCTTCACTCGGGCAAAAAATCATTCAAGTCCAATTCCACTGGGGAGACATTTGATGTTACAGACTTTATTTACTGTAACTCAGACCATATAGTCTATCTAATAGTGTCCTTGCGGTTCACAATATGTGGGCCGCACTAAACGCAGCCTCAAAGTACGTATACAGGAACATATACGTAATATTAGAAATGGGTATGCTAAACATAGCCTCTCTAGGCATTATGCATCAGACCATAATAAGGACCCCTCTTCGCACCTATTTAAGGGTATTACATATGTCCCAAGAAATAGAAGGGGTGGGGATAGAGTGAAAGATCTCTCCATGCAAGAGACCTTCTGGATACATAAGCTTAATACTTTGTATCCAGGAGGTCTCAATGAGGATATTGATATTTGGTCTCTATACTGATCCTCTTATGATTTACTTAAAGAACTCAATGTATTAACAACCTTTATGCCACTATATATCATATCCATAGGATGTGATATAAGTATATCTTTTTGCTCCAATTTTTTTAATATACTTTTTAATTTTCTTTATAAACCATTAAATATATATGTATGTATTTTTTATTAAATATGTATTTTTAATTTTTATTTATTTTCCATTCTAGCCTTCCAGCAATTAACTACATGCTGAATAGGTTTTTTTACTATTCATGGTTGATTAAATATATATTTAAATGTATGTAATGTTTTATCTATGTAATTGATTCAAATGCTATACACTTTGAGTGATGGCCTCGAGTCTCCGACTCCTCCCCCGCTCCTCTCTGATTGGTTGGAGGACTACAGTCACGGAGCAATGGGGAGTGAGCGTGGGGTATTTCTAAGCTAGGAGATTCAATGTACATTATTCCCTGATGAAGAGACCCCTGTGGTTTCGAAACGCGTTGGAATAAACTGCGATTCGATTACCAAGTGAACAAGCACATCCTGAAGTCTATACTTTGTGAATTTGGATCGGTGAGGAGATTGAGGCGCGCGATATTCACTGTCGCGGGAGAGTGACGTCACGCATTCCGAGACGGAGAGTCGGGCGGCGGCAGGCATGCAGTGATTCACCACAAGCCATCACCCTCACCAGCTAAACTCGTTTCTGTCAAAGCGGACACCACCCAAGGGTACTAGAAGTGTATCCCAAGATCCACAAGTCATCAACCTGTGACCAACCTAGATGACATCGCCCTGGAGACACCTGGTTGGCATTTGGGTAACAATCCCTGAAATGCTGTTTTAAATCATCCTTAATGTACGCTTAATACTCGCCTGTATTGCACAATTGAACATTATAATTTTTAATGCACTATGAGCGTTGTGCGCGGTGTTTTTTTCTATGTTACAGGAGGCAGTTTACACCTTTTTTTACCAGGATCATTCCTTGAGCAAAACTAGGTAATAAAATAAATTGTAATTTATTCTGCATAAATTCGCTTACACACAATGGAACACAAAATACAGACGAAAAACACACTTACTCAGGGTCTGGGGGTCGAAAACTAGACTCATCTAGGTGTAGGGAACTCTAAATAAGAGTTTTCCCCTGATCGGGACTTAGCTCGAAATCTCCAAATCGGTGTGATGTTCCACACGCCTCCGCTCCCTTCTCTCCTGAGAACTTGGACTTTTCTTGACCGCGAGCTACCACCAATTCTTTGGAACCGAAATTGGCGTGAAATCCCAGCCGCGTCCTCTATGTTCGATTTTGAGAACGTGGCCGCAAAAAGCTGGACTTAGAATCTGGCCGGCAGGCTTTCCTGGCTTGAAATCGAAGCCGGTTGCCCTGCTATTCACGCAGAAGCAACTTTGAAAAGCCCGCCCACGCTCTTACTGCTGGGAATCTCAAATCTGCTTGTCTCACACGATTCTTATAGTACTCTGAGTTTCATTCATGAAATTCAGCAGCCAATCATCGTGTGGGAAACTCCTCATCAGCTAATCAGAGACAAGCAGGTATAAAAAGCCTGGTCAGTGGGAAATATGAAATTGCCAAGGGACATGCACAAGTTTGACACCTCCGTCTCTGGCTATCTCAATGCCACCCGCTGGGTCAGGCTCCACTAGGTCTGGCAGAACAAATGGCAGCCCGGACGACTGCCATTGTCCTCCTGACCTGGGTACTTGAGTCCTTCCCTGCCATCCAATGCCCTTCACACCTCTGGCATCCTCTGGTTAATTTGAACTCAGATGTCCAGCAGACTTACTAGCACCTATGGGTTAGCCCTTGCAATCTGTTTGAACATCTGTTCCGAAAGTCGCACTGCCTTACAGTACACAACAGTACATGATACTATATACAATGTATTCATAAAATATAGGTAGAAAAACAGGGAGTGGGTATGGGAGGGAGAACACTTTAGCTACTGTCTTAAATAAGGTTGGGGTGCTGGGGCTATGATAATGGAGGAAAGCAATCCCTATGAAGAGACATAGGTAGGAAAAGAAGGCCCTTAGTATAGCACTCCCAGCGGTGTAATGATGATATACTGTAGTTAAAATATAACCTTTATTGGTAAATAAGTAAAATAATAATGGACTAAACAAAACATAAAAAGATCTCAGAAGAACCACTTGCTCAAACTGTCTCCTTCGGATTCATGTGAATATAATGTTCTAATCCGTAATATGTATTCCCGTAGGAATATATGTAAAGTCACCTTCAATCCTGGTGCAGCCAGGTAAAGGTAGAATGCCTTTTTCCTACAAAAAGCGAAACAACCCTACTAAGTGGGTATGCAGTATTCCCCTAGGTATTGGAGTTTATCTAATACTGCTATTCCTAATGTAGTAAAGTAGGTGTTCGCCACTAAATGGAGAGCGTAAGAGTGTGATAATAGTGGTTTAAAAGGTCTGATTTCAGGTTTGTGTGGCTGTAGTAGCAGACCACAGAAAACTGTTGGAGTAACTGATTAATGACCCCTGGTGGAGCAGATTGTGTGTAACCTCAAGTGTCAGTAAATAGTGACTTTATATCATTAAAACAGAGGGTACTGCTTTAATGGTATTAATGGTTCCTGTGGTGGCATTTATATATGCAAACATGTAATAGGTTGCTAGTGGACAAACCACAAACCCACAAACCCAATACAGGTTCTGGGCTACCTGGGCATTAACTAGGGTACCCCCCTTAACCTAGGGATCCCCTCAGTTACAGGGACACTTTTCATCCCTGTGCCCCATTTACCTTTCTGGGCTATGCTGAAGTAAATATTGAAGAGAGAAAACCCAATATAGCACTCAGGTTCGCATTCTGAAGATGAGTGAATGATTAAAACAATATGGCTATCATTTATTAGGATCAACCTACCTCCAGTACGTTGTTCTATCATCCATTATTTTATATACGTTGCTTCTAATAAAAATTATGTTTTAATCATTCACTCATCTTCAGAATGCGAACCTGAGTGCTATATGGGGTTCTCTCTCTTCAATATTTACTACTGTGTTCACACCGAAAGCACCGTTCACATCCATATCCACTTGTGGCTGTAGCAGGGGCTCCCCTAATACCTCAAATGGGCTATGCTGAAGCAGGGAACCCTAGCGTTTTCAAGGGGAGATATTGATGTGCCTACGTGTATCCGAGAATCGGGCATGATTCTCGGGTTCATTTTTAGGGGAACCGACAACTCCGGACCCCAACTACCAAGACACAGTCTGACAACAATTCCTCCTCTAAATCCTCCTTGAAACTCATGCCCGGGAAAAATAAAAACACAAAATATTTTTATTAAAAGTTACAATGTTACTGGGCCCAAGAGCTAACTCTCTTGAACCCTTATATACGGATTAGGGGTAACCAAAAATGGACTTAACCTTTATTTGAGAGCCTGGTTACCCCCTACCGTCACACCTCCCCCCTCAAGATGAAGTCTCCAGGACAGTTACCATATCAGGTGGCTTGCTGAGCCTGAAAGAAAATGAGGTTCCAGGGATATAACAGTCTCTCTGGCTGATAAAGTCCTTCAGCCTGGTGATAGTCCTTGCCCGCTCCATAGTCCATGTCCAGCAGTGCACTGTTCTGGTGGGTCAACACACCGGATTCGCCCCCCCCCCCCCACACCACCACAGAAGGTTTGGGGACACTGACCACTGAGGTCACTAAAGACTGCAGGGGCTTGGGGCTGCTGGCTGCAGCAATGCAGGGCTGCACACCTTGAATTGCCAGTCCATCCTCGAGGGACGAGGCTGCCAGCACCAATGCCCTCTCGTCAGTCATCTTAGTTAGGAGGTCTGTCACTAAATCCCTATAGTACTGCTGCGTGTCCCTGATCTCTCTGTCTTACCTTTTCCTCCCCACCATGACATGGTACTCAGTCGGGTGGAGGGGCTGCTGGCCGCCTGAGTCTACCGGGCGATCAGTCAACTGGGTTCCCCCTGGCTTATCCATAACAGGGACCATGTGAGTCCCTGACATCTCTCGCTTCCACTCCCAGTGGGGAGCTGCGAGCTGGGGAGCTGGGGAGCTGGGGACTTTCCCTATACCTCCAAGGGAACACTAGCTGATCCCTTGCTACCTCTACCATATCCGGAGCTCCTGGGGCTGAGAGCCAGACTGAATCCATACCCGGGTCCGCAAGCAGATCCGCATCTGCCCGCACCACCTCCCGGTATAACACAATGCGCTCTGATAGTTCCCTACACTGTCTGAACAGGTCACAATGGGGAACATCCCATACATGGGGACACTGGTTGGGCATGGTCTGACTTACCTGCCTGATCCCTTTGAGGTCCTCTGTGTGGGGGCTCCAAAAGTAGAGGAGCTATGATCTGTGGGTTGGGATCCAAACGCTGGGGAGCATCAACCCCCTTGGGGGGCATCGGTGCCGGGGCAACTGCCCGACTCTGGCTTTCTGTGACTGCGGTCACCAGCATCTTCTCTGTGGGTACTTTCACCAGCATCCCCATCCGTGGGTACCGGTGCCTGGGCCAGACCCTATCAGGCTTCCCAGGAGTACCTTGTTGCAGGGGACTCCTAGGCCACCTGCTTGGGACCCCTGGATAAAAAAAAACAAATCTTTAGCTATATGCTGGCTGTATCTTTACTTGGAGCTTCTGCACGGCTCCTGTCTGCTCCACCTGGGTATATAGACTCTCGCAGGATGTCCATCCTGTAGCTGGGGACCTTTGCCCCGGACTGGGGTTACTGGACTCCTTCGGAAACCGCAGGACCTGTTGGTCCCAAATGCAAAGGGATGGTGACATCCTCAATGGGCAGGGGTACCAAAGGCTCCCCTACCTGGACAAGTGCTTTACTTGCTCTTCTGGTGATGACTGCTATGGGAGCAGCATCCCCCGCAAACGAAAAGATGAGGTGCTCCAGGTCGTTGCCGAGTATCTCATCAGTACCGAACCCAGGCAAAACGCCCACATCTCTCATACCTCGACTGGCACCCCAATCAAGGAACACCCGGGCGATGTGGATTGACCTAGATCTCCCGTCTGGCATTTTGATCTGCATCCCCATGCCTGGGAGCAGATCCTCTGGGTTGACCATATCAGGTCTCACCAGAGTTGGCTGTCTGCCGAGCTCTGATGGTCACTGGCCTCAAATACTTTCATTTCACATCTTTGGATACAGCCAGACAGCTGCAATCCGATGCCCCTCTGCCTCCGCTGCTCTGCCACTTGTTAAAGGGGTGGTACTCGCTGCCTGAGTCCACTGCTGTACTTGCTGGATGGCGGCACACTGCTCCGCTGTGAGTACCAGTCCCACGAAGGCGACTGGGTTGGCAGCTGGAGTACGTTGTCCCTGAGGGGTACTGTGTGAACTGGACTGCTCAGGACAGTCTGGTCGGAGTTGCTCAGTCAGATTTGCACCGGTAACACCTCAGTTTGTGCTTGAAGTCTGCAGACTTGGTTGTACTCGCCTCTGCAGATCCTGTTGCCTTCCACTGTGGAGTGCTGTTAGCTGCCCGAGCCGGAGTGGCTCCATTCTGGGCAGACCCTTTATTTTGGGACAGGGCACGACTTGTGATATACTCATCAGCCAAGTTGGCTGCATCGTGGCAAGTGGCAGGCTTTCGGTAAAAGACCCAATCCCACACCTCAGGTGGACACCACTGTAAAAACGTAGCACTTGCCTTGGTCCTCTCCAGACTGGATTTTGCTCATTCACTGCTGATGGGTATCCAGAAAACCATATCAAAGCCCTGCAGTTGATACAATCGCCATAGCTCGTCTTATAGCAGGCAAGGCGAGACCACATCTCGCCCGTATTACATGATCTGCACTGGCTCTCGGTGGAGCAAAAGGTTACTTTTAAGATATTGAATAATATAGGGAGAAAAGTGACCCAAATATAGCACTCAGGCTCACCCTCTGGTGGTTAATGTAGTAATTAAAATATTCCTTTATTATGTAACAATAGATAAAATAATGGGTGTTAAAAGATTGCACTGAAGGTTGGTTGAATCTTGAGACTGATAGCTGTATGCCTCAGGATCCTGTAAATCAAAGTGAATCAATAGACCATTGCTAGATAACACTAAATGACAGTCCTTGTAGAGGATTTGTCAACCAATAGGACGTCCAGGGAATTCTCTTAGCTTATATGCAAGATAAGATAAATAGTAAATCAATCCGCAGTCGTACTGATAAACTACAACAGGGTAGATCAGGTGATTGTATTTACAGTTACTGGCATGGTTAGTGTGGTATCTAGTTTATAGTATGTAACGGTGTTTCAGGCACCACCAGTCTCACATTGGCCCCTGTGGTCTACTAGCCCCATTACATGGATGTGTATTGTGTGGTGCACCTGCTGGCTTACAGGACTCCTGAGTCTCCCTCTGGGTTGGTATGGGGATATCAGCATGACAGGCGTCTGAGGTAGTCTTCTGAGTCTTACTCACATACGATGCAGCGCCTCCACCCCATCAGGATCTCTGCGGCCGCAGGGGGATGTATCTGATGGGGACCTCCTCTGTGGTACCTCCTTCTGTAGAATGACTCCACACTCACACAGAAGGGTTGTATTGAACAAGGGCATCTTTATTGTCATCTTCATGGACAGACTGCCCCTCATCGCGGTCGTGCTAGCCGCTCATCCTGTTGGAGTACATTCCTCTCAGAAGGTTCCTCCTCTCTCAATAGAGTTGGCTCACCTCTCCCCTAAGGGAGATCACCATCTGTGTCAGGTCCCTGAACACAGTGTGTAGTCAGCTAGCACTTAAATCTGACAGCTTTGAACTGCTGCAGACACTCCTTGTCTCTCCTGGTTAACACACTAACTTTAGGCAGTGCAGTGTCTTATATAGACTCAGAAAAGACAGCACTCTGTGTCACTAACAGTGGACACAGAGCATGTTGTCACTTCCCTTGTTACATATGACACCTCACCATGGTATGAGGGCAAACCTCCATGATTGTTGCTGGCAACCCTGCATACTTACCAGGTTTACTGCCAGCATGAGAAGGAGCTGTATACCATTTTTATACATGGCTGTTTCCGATCCTGCCTCCACGGTGTTTCCCGGCACAAATGGCTGTACGGCCCATAGGTAGTGGATTCCACATTGAGGGCACCTAGCCATTGTACTGGCTACTCCACCCGGCAATCGGCACCGCATACACAGGCAGCGTATCGTTTCAGTGTCATCCACCTTGATCACCAGGAAGCCTCCTGGCAACGAGTAGGGGTATGCTAGGATGTCCATCTTTTCCTCTTTCTTTATGTACTGGTTACAGGGAGATACTTTACAAAGTGGTCTTGCCTGTTCACTAGCTCCTCGCAACTGAAGGGCAGGGGTCGTTTCTTTAACTCCTCCCTCAGCCAGCTCCACTCTCATTTGGCAAAGATGGAGACCCCTCCCCCTGGTGGATATTAGGGGAGGGTCCCACAGATTCACTGGGTGACCCAGCACTGGCTCTAAGCCTGCCACAGTCCAGGAGGGCGCGGCCACAGCTTTTGCGCCCCTATTCCCAACAGGGTGGGGTTCTTTACTTGGCGCCAATCCCGGCCAACTCTCTGTAACTTTAGCATTTGCAGAATTCACTGCACTCGGCCCACGCGGTCTCCCAGGGAAGCGGGAACCGCCATCTTGGTTTGCATGGCCGTTCACAATAGCAATTGAGGTAGATTTTTGTTTCGGGATCACAGTCTGGCGATCAGATTCTCCATCCGCCCCACACATTACAACAATGTCCTCAACACTGTCCTCCAGGGTAGCACCCCGAGATCCTAGGCAGGACAAAAACGACGCGGCCACAGCCTTGCGCCACTCCATAGCAAGCCCGCCAAAGTCACTTCAGCAGCTCTCTCCTCCGTGGCATACACCCCACGTGCGCTTGCTCAATCAGCCGCTATCCGCCATCTTGGACTCTCCGCACCGCGTGGAGCTTCTCTACTTGCGGTCGCCATCTTCACACTGTAATTTCTCTTATCACACATGATGCTCCTCTCTGCGGGGCAGCTGCCATTTCGATGCAATAAAGAATGCCACGATGCACCATCTACGTGTATCTAATGTACGTCTGAGTCATGCACTACCTCAGGCTAGGCTCACTCTCTCAGTGTATGCTGTGTCCACCTTCCTCCAGTATGTGCTCTGCGGTAAGTGTCCTGGCTCCTGGCTAGAGTACTCTGGTTTCTCCCATGCAGTACTTGGGCGTCTACCTACTGTTGGCCAACCTAGCACAGACCCTCTCCAGAATTCCTGACCCTTATTAACAGGCTATCCCTTCAGGCATCCTACTACTAGCCGCCTCAAGGTGACTAGAACAGCTATAGCCCTGGCTCCAGACCCACTGTACTCCTCAGGATCCTAGGTTGTGCTTTGCGAGCTGACAAATTCCATCACACTCCTGACTACCCCTAGGCTCCATCCCACATCCACAGCACTGACTGGCAGCATACACTCTCCCTGTTTCCTAGTGTGCCCAGCAAAAACCTGTCCTGTTGATAGGTATCTCAGCAGCGCCTCCAAATGTAACGGTGTTTCGGGCCCCACCAGTCTCACATTGGCCCCTGTGGTCTACTAGCCCCATTACATGGATGTGTATTGTGTGGTGCACCTGCTGGCTTACAGGACTCCTGAGTCTCTCTCTGGGTTGGTATGGGGATATCAGCATGACAGGCGTCTGAGGTAGTGTTCTGAGTCTTACTCACATACGATGCAGTGCCTCCACCCCATCAGGATCTCTGTGGCCGCAGGGGAATGTATCTGATGGGGACCTCCTCTGTGGTACCTCCTTCTGTAGAATGACTCCACACTCACACAGAAGGGTTGTATTGAACAAGGGCATCTTTATTGTCATCTTCATGGGGACAGACTGCCCCTCATCGCGGTCGTGCTAGCCGCTCATCCTGTTGGAGTACATTCCTCTCAGAAGGTTCCTCCTCTCTCAATAGAGTTGGCTCACCTCTCCCCTAAGGAAGATCACCATCTGTGTCAGGTCCCTGAACACAGTGTGTAGTCAGCTAGCACTTAAATCTGACAGCTTTGAACTGCTGCAGACACTCCTTGTCTCTCCTGGTTAACACACTAACTTTAGGCAGTGCAGTGTCTTATATAGACTCAGAAAAGACAGCCCTCTGTGTCACTAACAGTGGACACAGAGCATGTTGTCACTTCCCTTGTTACATATGACACCTCACCAGGGTGTGAGGTCAAACCTCCATGATTGTTGCTGGCAACCCTGCATACTTACCAGGTTTACTGCCAGCATGAGAAGGAGCTGTATACCATTTTTATACATGGCTACAAGTATAATTAGTATACCACAATTCAAGTAGTAAAGGTATTTGGTAGATCTGGGCTAATCTGAACCCTCCATTTGACAAGGTAGAGGTATAGGATTTTCACACCAATGAATAAATGATATGACCTCATATAACCTTGCATAGATAAAGTAAATGCAATGGTGTGTCCAGGTAGTTCTCCTAATGCTGAGGTATCTTATATAGGTTTTATCGCATCTGTATGATGGCTGATATGACCTCACATGACCCTCCATTGGGGGAGTTAACAACAGTGTTACCAGGCAGATTTATTAAACTTTAATACTTTGCCTTTATCTGACTGTGCATCGGTATATTTACACTATAGGTATAGGTGTGTACAGTCTCATTGAGAACAGATTGTGAGAGAATAATACCAGCCGTGTCTTCACAGCATAGATACCAGCCTCCTTAGGCTAAGGCCCCGCTCCCAGAGTCAGCGCACCTGCGCTGCTGACAGGCGGTGCGCTGAGATACACAGACCGCGATCTGCGGTCTGTAGGGAGCGGGAGCCGGAGCGGGAGGTGGGCGGGAGGTGGGAGGTTTGATCGGGAGGTGGGCGGGAGGTGGGAGGTTTGATCGGGAGGTGGGCGGGAGGTGGGCGGTTTGACAGGGAGGGGGGGCGTGGCTTGAGCGGAGGGACCCGCTACTCTCCCCCCCCCCTCCCTCCACGGACTCGGGCTGGAGCTGGAAGGTAAGTTTAAACACACACACGCAGGCACTCATTCATACACGCGCACACGCACACACAGGCAGGCACTCAAGCACTCATACACACACACGCGCGCACACACAGGCAGGCACTCACGCACTCATACACACACACAGACAGAGGCAGGCACTCACGCACTCATACACACACACAGACAGAGGCAGGCACTCACGCACTCGGGCACACACACACAGACAGGCACTCAGACACATACACACACAGACAGGCACGCACGCACGCACTCAGACACACACACAGAGAAAGGCACTCACCTGCTTTCACTCCACACTCCTCCCCGCTCCCCGAAGCCTCTCCTCCTCCCGAAGCCTCCCCTCCCCATTGGCTCACAGCCACACACGTCACGCGTCAACGCTAGAAAACACCATTCTCTGGTGTCTCCAGCGGCTGACGCGCTACAGCGTGTAGTCAGCTGTGCAGCCAGTGGGGACCGGGACCGGCTCGCGAGGATTCCCCTGCTGGTGGGGAACTCGCGACCCGCCGCCCGCGCCAACGAGCGCAGCGGGACCGAGGCCTTAGGGTCTAGGGGTTGGTATCACAAATATGGAATGTCCTATAGTAACCTTAGGGGTCAGAGGAGGTATAATGATATCTTAGTCCTTGGAGCACCGTTAAGCAAAGTTAGTGGGTCAGCTAAAGTACACGCTGATCCTGGAGTGAGCAGATAATGTGATCAAAGTACTGAATATGTACTTAAAACAACACCCCCTAGAGAGGAAGTACTCATATATATTCCTAATGAAGATAAGCCCCTAATACATATCAGTTTAAATAGCAAGAGCCGGAGTGTGTTATTTGGCAAGCTAGTGGGGTACAATATCTCATAGTCTTGCGTAAGTACATGTATCTGAAGAGTAAAAACCCTGTTAGTCAAGTTACGAGGCTTATATTGGTTCCGTCGGAATACATTAAGGCTTATATCGAACAAGAGCAGGGAACCGCGTCAGCTCGCCATGCGAGACAGTCAGATGCGGTGGTAATCAATCCCTGCGCGTGCATGTCTAGGGCCTCGGTCCCGCTGCGCTCGTTAGCGCAGGCGGCCACACGCGAGTTCCCCACCAGCAGGGGAATCCTCGCGAGCCGGTCCCGGTCCCCCCTGGCGGCACAGCGCACTACACGCTGTGGCGCGTCAGCCGCTAGGGGACACAAGAAAATGGTGATGTCTAGCGTTGACGCGTCACGTGGTGTGGCTGTGAGCCAATGGGGAGGGGAGGCTTCGGGAGGAGGAGAGGCTTCGGGGAGCGGGGAGGAGTGTGGAGTGAAAGAGTGAGTGCCTGTCTGTGTGTGTGTCTGAGTGCGTGCCTGTCTGTGTGTGTGTATGTGTCTGAGTGCGTGAGTGCCTATCTTTGTGTGTATATGTGTGTATCTGAGTGCGTGAGTGCCTGCCTCTGTCTGTGTGTGTGTATGAGTGCGTGAGTGCCTGCCTCTGTCTGTGTGTGTGTGTGTGTATGAGTGTGTGAGTGCCTGCCTCTGTCTGTGTGTGTGTGTGTGTATGAGTGCGTGAGTGCCTGCCTCTGTCTGTGTGTGTGTGTATATGAGTGCGTTAGTGCCTGCCTGTGTGTGCGCGCGCGTGTGTGTGTGTATGAGTGCGTGAGTGTGTGTGTATGTATGAGTGCCTGCGTGTGTGTGTGTGTTTTACTTACCATCAGCAGCTCCCTCCTGCAGCCCGTGGAGGGAGGGAGGGGGGGGGGAGAGTAGCGGGTCCCTCCGCTCAAGCCACGCCCCCCCTCCCTGTCAATCCTCCCACTCCCGCCCACCTCCCGCTCCGGCTCCCACTCCCTACAGACCGCATATCGCGGTCTGTGTAGTGTCAGCGCCCCGCCTGTCTGCAGTGCGGGCGCGCTGACTCTGGGAGCGGGGCCTTAGCCTAGGAATGAGCCGACGCGCGCGTTTTCGCGAGAGACGCTTTTTCAAGGCAAGTTGCAAGTAGTGATGAGGGAACCCTGCAGGCTAGCAGGTATTTATAGGTCCTCCAGGTAAGTAACGTCAGTATTAACCCTTGTTGTGCCAGATGCGTGCATGGAATCCTGTGTCTACATACACAGCTATGAAATCCGCAGCATATATACACGGTCTGGACAGATTATATTCTACCATTCCATATTAGTATTAGGTGCATAATTGTGATACATTAATAAATTATGCAATCAGGTTGCTCAGAAGGACATACTCCATATATCTCTCTCTGACCATACAAGGGCAGTCAAAGATCTTTATTACACAATAGTATGACTACTGGCAATAACAGTATGTTAGTCATAGGTTCAATGGTAAAGACACATTGAGACCTAGGGGTTCCAGAGACACCCGGATATTTATAGCTTCCTAGCCTGAAATGGTGTGTAGTCATGAATTGAGGATATCTCTGACTTACAGAGAATGGCAGAGCATATGAGATGGGAAGGTGTTAACCATATTCCCTTGGCATAAAGTACAGTAAAGTGCTCATAGCTACTGGATCATATGAATGGGGTGAATAGGTACCCCTCATTAAGACCTCTGGGTGCTAATGTTCCAAGTGTATAGATCCACTGGGACTCTTTTTGGAGGAGGGCTGTGTCCCAGTCCCCCTTCCTTTGGCCGCTAGTAAAATGGTCGATCCCACAAAATTTCACGGCTACAATGTCCCCTCCATGGCATAGATTGATGTGTCTAGACAGGGGTTTATCAGCTTTATTTCTTATTGTACCAATATGTTCAAGTACTCGCTGTTTTAAGCAGCGTCTGGTTTTACCAACGTCAATTTTCCCACAGATGCAAATGCCTTGATATATAACGCCAGCGCTTAGGCAATTAATGAAGGTACGGATCTGGTATGTTTTGGTGTTATTCCAGTTTGTAAATTGTTTCGTTATCTTCATATGTTGACAGGCCTTACACCTTTGGCAGGTGTAGGACCCTGTGGGTTTAGGTGGTAACCATGTCCTTGATGATTTTTCAGTGAAGTGACTGTGGACCAATAGGTCACGCAGATTGCGAGCTCGTCTACTGGCCATCGCTGGGTATTCTTTGGTGACTCCTTGAAGTAGGTCGTCTGCCCTCAAGATATGCCAGTGCTTCTGGAGAATGGCCCGTGCCTTTGACCATTCTCTATTGAATGTGCCTATGAAGCGTATCACTCTATTTGAGTGGTTGGGGGGTTTATCTGTTATAAGAGACCTACGAGTCGTATGTTTGGCTCTTTTGTAGGCCTTCTTAAGATATTGACCCTTACCTTTAAGGCTATCCATGATATAAAACACACAAAAAAAAAACCACAAAAAAAAAAGCGCACAACGCTCCTAGTGCATTAAAAGAATTATATTCCAAAAACACAATGGTTAGGTGAGTATTCTGCGTACATCAAGGTTAGATAAAAACAGCATTCATGGGACATATGTTACCCAAACACCAACAGCAGGATCGGAAGACTCAGCAGGGCACCATCTGTCTGTCGGGGGAACACCATCTGTTGGTTACCAGGCTCCTCGTTGTTACAGCCACGCACCTCGGATGGTAGAGCTATCGCCCGGCTGTCCGTGCTCACAGTCCAAGTGTTTGGACAGTGTGGCAATGGTAATGTCCCGAATCAGTGAGTTCTGCTGCAGGCTGTAGTCAGCCGTTCCCGGAGGGAGAGTTCACAGCGCTCGTGCACGGTACACAGTACCTCCACGTGTCTCCGTCGACTACGTCACTGGATCGCGTCGCTGAATTGCATCACCGTGTGGTGTAGTTTGGAACACTCCTGTGCAGATATCGGCTTGAAGATGGTGAAGAAGCATTCTAGCTTTGAAACGCGTTGGAATACGATTTTCTCCAAATCACATTTGTGAATTCTAAGGATTGATCCTAGCCACTTTGAATCTGCTGCCTGGCTTCAAGCCGATATCTGTACAGGAGTGTTCCAAACTACACCACACGGTGATGCTATTCAGCGACGTGACCCAGTGACGTACCCGACGGAGACACGCGGAGGTACTGTGTACTGTGCACGAGCGCTGTGAACTCTCCCTCCCGGAACGGCTGACTACAGCCTGCAGCAGGACTCACTGATTCGGGACATTACCATTGCCACACTGTCCAAACACCTGGACTGTGAGCACGGACAGCCGGGCGATAGCTCTACCATCCGAGGTGCGTGGCTGTAACAACGAGGAGCCTGGTAACCAACAGATGGTGTTCCCTCGACAGACAGATGGTGCCCTGCTGAGTCTTACGATCCCGCTGTTGGTGTTTGGGTAACATATGTCCCATGAATGCTGTTTTTATCTAACCTTTATGTACGCAGAATACTCACCTAACCATTGTGTTTTTGGAATATAATTCTTTTAATGCACTAGGAGCGTTGTGCGCTGGTTTTTTGTGTTTTGTTATAGTTCCGGTGGTGTTGAGCCTCCCCTTGTGTACACGGCTGCAGACGCTCCAATTGACTGTATAGGATCACGTAAATCCTCTATCTTATTTGCGCCTTCACGTGGTATACCCATATGGGTTAACAAGGTGTATTAGATTCTAGTAGTGCACTTTTTCCCTCGTGTGTCTATCCATGAAATAGCCCCACCCGTTCCTTCAGAACTGCAATCAGTAACCCCCCCCCCCAAGACCCCCCCAACCAGGCTCTCATATCTGCCATCGCTCCTCAACTGATTGAGCCTCGGTTTAAGGTTAGTAAAGCTGGTGGGAGCACTTCTTTGTTTTTTTTTTGTTTTTTTTAAAGAACAGCCCCAAGATTTTGGAATAAGCTCCCTGCTGCTTTAATAAATCAGGAAGCTTTACTTCCATCCTGAAAGGAATTAATAACTTACCTTTTTAAACAAAACACTGCAAACAGGCCCTTCTACCCTGGCAGCCAGCTCTCCTGCTCCCATTCGTGTTTCCCACCTGTTGATGTTCCTCGTCGGGCCCGGTTTCTTTCAGCACGTCCCAGTTGTAGGTTTGGGATGGGTGTCCTCCCTAAGTTCCTACGTCCACTCTAGTACCGAGTAGCGCGTTAGAAAAAAGTCTAAAATCGGTAAGACTTTCTCAGCATTAGTCGTGAAACCGCTCAAGAAACACTGTCACAGCATGTGATGCGTTCAAGGAACCCTGCTGTCTTCACACCTAAGTGGCAAAAAATAAATAAAACACTGTAATGAACCCGACCTTCCAATGTCACACATCAAAAAAAATATATCAAACTCACATTCGTGCCCTGTTAAACCTATATAGGGATTTATTCAGTCATCTACATCAGAAACACAGGAGTGCATATCTGGGTGTCATGGCCTCTCTCCCCCTTTGCCGGCTCTGATCATACACACACACACACACACACACACACGCACACACGCACACACGCACACACGCACACACGCACACACGCACTATAGCATTGTCTGTTAACCATTTAAATGATGTATATTGTAGAGAATGTTGACATTTATTTTACTCTGGGAATTTACAATTGCTGCAGTCCGTAAAGAAAAAAGCAGGTTTTTAACGCCTAATTCCAGCGAAAAGTAAAAACTGTTGAAAACAATGTATTACAAATGGAAACTGCTAAACAAATAACTATTTTTGTGTGTGTTTGTGTGTGTGTGTGTAAATATATATATAACTAGCTGATATACCCGGCGTTGCCCGGGATGTAATTTTGGGGGGGAGAGCGACAGGATTGGGCTTCCCCCCCTTGACAGCTAGGTGGGTGACTGAGTTGACTGAGTGTGTGGATGACTGAGTGGGTGAGTGGGTGGATGGGTGACTGAGTGGGTGGATGGGTGACTGAGTGGGTGGGTGACACTTGACTGAGTGGGTGGGTGGGTGTGTCGGTGACTGGGTGGGTGACTTTGGGTCGGTGGGTGGGTCGGTGGGTGGGTGACTTTTTTTGTGTCGGTGACTTTATCTGGGTCGGTGACTGGGTTCGGTGACTGGGTGGGTGGGTCAGTGACTGGGTTGGGTGGGTGAGTGGATTTTGGTCGGTGGGTGAGTGGGTAGGTGAGTGGGTTGGTGGGGTCGGTGAGTGGGTGGGTGGGGTCGGTGGGTGGGGTGAGGTCGGTGGGTGGGGTGAGTGGGGTCGGTGAGTGGGTGGGGTCGGTGACTAACTGAATGGGTGGTTTTGGGTGACTGACTGGGTGGGTGACTGAATGGGTGGGTGTGTCGAAAATGGGGGGTAATCAGCGCATTAATAAAGGCAGTGGGCTTGGCTGGTTACCCCTATTTCGTATTGGGGGTGAAGGGGTTAATATTATATGCTGTTCCCCTTTTAAGACTGCTAATTTAGGAACGGAGTGAGCCAGCACCCTGATTTTTGGGGTGCCACCTCAGTGTAATCCCCCAAGTACACACATACTAAAAATATAACTTTATCGTAAGGGAAACATATAGTTTTGATGAAGTGCCTTTCTGTTGCAGTTAATATGTACCGGCAGGATGCTGTTTTTTTCTGCCTGCCTTTGTTTTGTATACCAGAACCAAATGTTTTGACACCTATGAGCTGGGTTACTTCCCTATGCAAGCTTCAAAGCTAGCCTGCTAGGCCCACAGCTGTAAGTCTCTCTGGAAGTTGCATATCAAAAGACCCCAGATTCATAAAGTGTCACTTAATCAGGATGTTTCTGAGTAGCAGGTCCTGCTACTCATCCTAGATATTTCACACCTTGGGACCAAACTCCAGACATTGCGTCCCCAGAAATGAGTGGCCCCTTTTTACTTAGCAGTGCTACCAAGCTGCTTACTGAGCATGCTCAGAGTTACCTGAGCTGGCTGTAGGATTTGCCCATGTGACCTGGCAGGTTCTGATAGGAGGAAGATAATTCCTTGCCAATGGGATGAGGCTAATGTAACACTTCACAGACCCTTGTCCTTAAAAAGGCCTGTACCCCTCATTCCTGTGTTGTTCCTGCTATTATTCTTGTGGTGTTGCTCCTGTTACCTGATTTCTTCAAGCATTTAAAACTACCAGAAAAGACTTTGCCCATGCACAGAAGGATTGGACTGGCTATTTATTTGGCAATTTGCAAATGGACTACATTTTGAAAGACAATCTCCTGGTGCTTTGCACATTTCTGGACATTATCCTCTGTTTCTCTACCCGTGAGTGTAATTATTAAGTTTATTCTGCAGTTGTCGTGTGTTTGCCTATCAAGGGAATAAATCTCAGTTTATTTTGCTCAACCTGTTCTGCTCAATCAGGATCCACGAAATATAAATGTGTTATTAAGCGCGTCTCCCATCACAGTGGGTGACTGACTGGGTGTGTGGGTGACTGGGTGGATGGGTGACTGACTGTGGGTGAGTAGGTTGACTGAGTGGGTGGGTTGACTGAGTGAGTGGGTTGACTGAGTGAGTGGGTAACTGAGTGGGTAACTGGGTGACTGAGTGAGTGAGTGGGTGACTGAGTGAGTGGGTGACTGAGTGAGTGTGTGAAAGTGGGTGGGTGAATGGGTGGGTGAGTGACTGGGTTGGTGTGACTGGGTGGGTGAGTGACTGGGTGGGTGAGTGACTGGGTGGGTGAGTGACTGGGTGGGTGAGTGACTGGGTGGATGTGTGGGTGACTGGGTGGATGTGTGGGTGACTGGGTGGATGTGTGGGTGACTGGGTGGGTGTGTGGGTGACTGGGTGTGTGGGTGGTTGACTTTGACTGGGTGACAGTGGGTGGGTGGGAGACGGTGGGTGACTTACCTTGATGGTGGTGGTTCCTGGCTTCAGACGGTTCCCCTCCTGGCACTGATATCCCCGTGGCATCTAGCTGGGGCAGGAGGTGGGTTCGGGAAGTTGGCGGTGGGGCAAGAGTGGCAGGCTGGGGCAGGAGACCTGCGCCGCGCTTCAACTCCATTCCTTGTTGGGAGTGAGGGGGGAGGAGCCTGGAGTTTGCGGCTGAGGCAGGAGGGCCGCGCCGCGCTTCCTCTCCGTCCGGGAGCCGGTGCAGGGCGGCGCACGTGAGTGTGATGGTGCGGCTGGGGATGTTGCGACATGGTGAGGCGGAATATTTTATTGCGGAGCCACCGGGAAGCTTGCATCAGGGAAGGTGCGGGGCCTGTCTGGCTGAGGGGGGAGAGTGACGGCCACCAGAAGGGGGGAAGGTGAGCAGCGGTCCGGCTGAGGGGAAAGAGTGAGGGGCACCGGGAGAGGAGGGGGGGGGATGTGTGGAAGGTGAGCTACGGTCCGGCTGAGGGGGAGAGTGAGGCCACCAGGAGGGGGTGTGTGTGTGGAAGGTGGGCTGCGGTCCGGCTGACGGGAGAGAGTGACGGGCACTGGGAGAGGGAGGGAGGGGGAAGGGTGTGTGTGTGTGTGGTGTTGGTCAGAGGCGCACGTGGTCACGTTGTGAGGAGAGTGCGTGTGTGTCTCTTATCCCTGCCTGGCTCCTCCCTGCCTGGCCCGCAGGCCAATGAGCTGTCCAGCAGACATACACACACAAACATTATTTGAGACTTATATATATATAGATTAAATAAACAATATGTATACACACACATTTTGTTTACAGTATTTTAATTAGAAAGGGTAACCACTGTGATGGTAGGGGTAAATATGGCTGCTGCAATAAATGTTAAGTCTGCCATTACCACTACCTCTCAATAATACATTGGTATTGTATGTGTTATGTATTGTTGTATGTATTTTATTTGGTTCCAGCACCTCAGGAACCAGGGGTTAATATGTTTGCAGGAGAATTGTTGCAAATCGGTTTGTGACCTTCCCCTGTACTTTGTTTATGTTGCAGTTCTACCCACCAATCAGGGCCTGGGCGTGTAGGCAGCACCTGGCCCTGAATGTTTCCAAGTTATGTTTTTAAGTATATAAAAAGGTGGGGAGGGAGACCCCTAGTTAGCTCAAGTTCTGGTGGCAATTGCCAGCTGAATATACAGAACTCCAGTGCTGTCTCAGGCCTGACAAGTAGGCCCTGTGCAGGAAGCAGAACAGGGGACACCTATGCAAGAAAGTCCCTGCACCTAGGCCTGTAGGGTATCCCCAGTTAAGTTGTGTGTTGTCTGTGTATGTGTACTGTTGTGGATATACTTTTCGAATAAATTAATTTAATAAACTCTCGTGTTCTGTCTGGCGATATTGATACCTGGTATCAGTCCTGGTCTCCTGTGACAGGCTATTTTCTGGTGGCAGAGGTGGGATTGCCAGGCTCAGCACCGATATTCTAAAGGGAATATTTGTCCTGAGTGAGGTCTCCATTTTGAAGACCACAGAACACAGAGTTACAACTGTACAGTACTCAGACACACACCCTTACCAGTTCTTTAGCTTAGTCAATGTACAGACAAGACTACAAGGATGCCTGTCAAGTATAGTTCCTAGACCAAGGACCGATCGTACTCCGTTGTGAGGAGTGCGGGATACTTGCCGGGAACCACAACAAAATGCAGCTGATCGCCGACTTGCTAGAGTATGAGGCGCAGCCCTCAGTGGTTGTAGCTGAGGCACTGACCAGCCCTGAGGCAGTTCCGGGCCCCTCTGGACTACAGGAATCACCTGCCAACTCTGCCGAGAAGTCACGGGTGAATTCGACAGAGCCGCCCGATGTGAAGTTGGGCATGCGAGCGGACATCCGGCGTGCGCTGAACGACCTGGGCAGCGAGGCCACTCCTGGTGAATGAATCGCCCTGCTCCAGGTCCTGGCTGCTCGTGGTCCCATCCGATCAAGGCCCCGCTAGTCCACATGATGTCCGAGGTCCCATGCCAGTCGGGACCCCGAGTCAAGTATGGCAGCTTTGCCGTGTTTTGAGAGGACACGGAGGACATAGATATCTGCGGTCCTTTGAGAACTATTGCAAAATGCGTGACTTACCTGAGGAAGACTGGGTCAAATACCTGGTCAAGCAGCTGTGGCACATCGTGAGATGGACGAGGAAGATGCAAGGGACTATCCGGTGGTGAAGGATGTTCTCATGTCACGCTATGCCATAACCCCGGAGACCTACCGGACCCAGTTCAGAGACCTGAACAAGGGGGTCCCAGGACACGCACCTCAAGTTCATGTCCCGACTAGAGTACCAGTCTAAAGATGGATCACCGGGTGTGAGGTGACAACATTTAAGACACTCCATGACCTGATGGTCAAAGAACAGTTTATGCTAAAATGCTTGCCCCAGGTACGAGAGTGGGTCTGCCCTAGCAGATTACTTCGTGGCCGCATGTCCTCAGCTCCGGAGGCGGCACACGGTCCCTCTGAAACCCACCGTGCTGGTTCAGCCCCGACAGCCTGATTCCATCCAAACCAGCATGAGCTCCTGGCGGCCAGCCGCAGCATCTTCCAGCACCAGGCCGGCGCCCACCGAGTTCGTCCATGAACGTCTGTGCTTCAGGTGCAACCAGATGTGGCACATGAAACGTGACTGTCCCATGCTTCCCCAGTCCTTGGGTGCAGGGGCTGGGCTACGTACCCCCCAGCAGCCTGGGCTGTCTCCTGGATAGGCAGCCCAGATGATCCAGCACCCTCCCCTTCATTCCCAATGCCAGTCACAGCAACCCAAGTGACCAACCCCTTTCTTCCAGCCGAACCAGCTTCCCATGGTCGGTCTTGGTTCCACGGAAGTCCGGATCAAGCACCTTCGACAGGTGACCATTGGGGACCGGATGACCACCGGTATGCTGGATTCTGGCGATGCTGTTACTCTGGTTCGGCCTGATATGGTCGGGCCAGAGCACTTTTTACCCAGGGAGGGAATGAGGGTGACTCTGGCGGATGGGGGCAGCAAATCCCTCCAAGTGGCCCGTGTGTTCTTGGACTGTGGCACGGGCTAAGGCATAAACAATGTCGGCTTTCTGCCCAGCTTAGACGCTCCTGTACTGTTGGACAATGACTTGTGTCGACTCTGATGCAGATACGAGGACTATGCCGTAGCTGTAGCCGCGGTGACTCTGAGCCAGTCGCCAGGGTCTCGACCCAGCCTCAGCTGTAGTTCAGGGTCCCAATCCTGAACCCATCACTTCCCAGGCCTTGGAGCCTCCAGTTGTGGACATTCCAAAGAAGGTTGACCGGACGAAGGCCCCCCTGAGGCCATTACCAGTGATTGGGGAACCCTTCCAGCGGGTGGCAGTAGACATCATTGGGTCCCTGATGATTCCCAGTAGGTCAGGGAAAATATATATTTTAACGGTCGTGGACTTTGCAACCAGGTACCCAGAGGCGGTGGCGCTTTACTCCATTGACACCCGGAAAGGTGGCCGAGGTGCTCTTATTTTTACTAGGGTAGGTTTCCTTAGTGAGATAGTGACTCTGGGCTGCGTGCGGGGTGACTTCTCTCCACACGGCCCCCTAACACACTCAAACCAACTGAGTGGTTCAATGGCACCCTGAAGCAGATGCTTCGGGTATTTATGGAGGCCGAAGGAGGGGACTGGGAAGCACACCCGCAGCACCTACTGTTTGCATACAGGGAGGTGCCACGGGAGTCTACCGGTTTGTCAATCTTCGAGCTTTTCTATGGGGGCCGGGTCCATGGACCACTCAATCTGTTCGGGGAGGAATGGGAGGGGAAGACCCCCACAACAGATGCAACGGTGCTCCAGTATGTGGTGGAGCTCAGAGATCAGTTGGCAGATCTTATGGAATTGGCGCAGGCTAACCTCAAGGGAGCTCAGATCAGGCAGAAGCGCTGGTATGATAAAAAATGCCCGTAGTAGAGTTCATCCCGGGGCAGTAGGTGCTTGTTCTGAAGCCAACTCGTCAGAACAAATTCCAAGCTGCCTGGTCGGCCCATATGCGGTAATCCTGCAGGTGAACAAGTCAAATTACGTGGTAGCTCTGGATCAGGAGTTAAGTAGACATCTGAGCTATCACATCAACATGTTAAAAGAATATCATTCGAGTAGACCAGTGGTGTTGGCGGTGTGTAGCCCACAATCAGGAGATGCAGCGAGCAGAGCTCTGCCCGATCTCATAGGGGAGGCTAAGCAGGGAGGCTCTGTAGAGGACGTGGGGATTGGGTCCCAGCTCACGGCTTCCCAAAGGAAGTAGGCGCACGAGTTGTTAGGAAGGTATAGGAGTCGGTTCACAGACAAGCCGGGACGGACTCACCTCACTGAACATCCAGTCAACACTGATGATCAGAGGCCCCTTCATAAGTCTGCGTACCAAGTGTCTGTGGAGGTAAAGCGGAGCATGGAGGAGATTGCCGAGGTTGTATACCTCAGGCAGAGGGTAGGCGGAGGACATCTCATACCTGAGCCCACCAAGGTGGAAGCCATTGTGGGGTGGCCGGTTCCCAAGACCAAAAAAACATGTACTAGCCTTTCTGGGGACTGCCGGGTATTACTGCAAGTTTGTACCCAATTACAGTGCCCTTGACAGACCAGACTAAAAAGAGGCTCCCTCGCACAGTAACCTGGACATCAGTGTGAGAGACCCTTCCCAGCTCTCAAGGCTGCCCTGGCAATGCCATTGGACTTTCCTGGCAGGATTATGACCAGCGCCGGTCTAACTCTGACCTACAGGCATCACGCTTGGGGATGAACCCGTTGGGATTGCTACCCCAGAGCTCTCCGCTTAAGGGGGGAGGTGTGATGGTTGGGGTAAATATGGGTGCTGTCAATAAAGGTTAAGTCTGCCATTACCCCTACCTCTCAATAATACATTGGCATTGTGTGTGTTATGTATTGTTGTATGTATTTTATTTGGTTCCAGCACCTCAGGAACCAGGGGTTAATATGTTTGCAGGAGAATTGTTGCAAATCATTTTGTGACCTTCCCCTGTACTTTGTTTATGTTGCAGTTCTACCCACCAATCAGGGCCTGGGCGTGTAGGCAGCACCTGGCCCTGAATGTTTCCAAGTTATGTTTTTAAGTATATAAAAAGGTGGGGAGGGAGACCCCTAGTTAGCTCAAGCTCCAGTTCTGGTGGCAATTGCCAGCTGAATATACAGAACTCCAGTGCTGTCTCAGGCCTGACAAGTAGGCCCTGTGCAGGAAGCAGAACAGGGGACACCGATGCAAGAAAGTCCCTGCACCTAGGCCTGCAGGGTATCCCCAGTTAAGTATGTTTGTTGTCTGTGTACTTGTACTGTTGTGGATATACTTTTCCAATAAATTAATTTTATAAACTCGTGTTCTGTCTGGCTATATTGATCCCTGGTATTAGTCCTGGTCTCCCGCGACAACCACTGTAACCTTAAATGGACTCTTCTAATCCTAGAATATCACGCCAGCTCTCCTGGCCCCGAAGACACCAATTTGTGCCTGTGCTTAGGGCTGATCAACACTATGTCTACCAGAGAGCGGAAGGATTTCCACTTCAGTTTATGAAATTGGGGGTAAAACCATAACCACATGATAATGATCAGAAGCGCCAAAATGATTGTGACATGCAGTAGCCACAAATATCAGCACCACATGGATCTCTTCACCCCACCCTCCCCCCATCTTTCAACTTCCCCCTTATATTCTCTGTAGTTATTTACATGCTGTATCTATTGCCACTCACCGTCGATCCAACAATTACTAGCCAATCAAAAAGTGAAGTGCACACCAAGGTTGCTTGCAAAGACAATATATTGGTTTATTGCTTAATCTGCCAATGTTTCAGTCTCATGACAGAGCTTTGTCAAAGTTGACAACCAGTAAGAACATTGTATGCCGCGTGATAATGGTGAAAGGCAGGTTTGTGTACTGGTCAAATGTGAATGTGCTCACAAGTGGTATTTTTATTTCCTGTCCGGTGGAGAATTGTTACTTTTTTTTACTCGCCATAATTTACTTGTGTACTTCAAGTATAGATTTACATTTATTGACCAAGACAGATTTGGTTCAGGCCCAATCCTTTATCAACACCGTCAGGGATATGACGGAAAATATTTACAAATGCAGGTATGAGCCATGCTTTACAACTGTGGTTGTCATTATTGGTGTTTTTGTTTTAAACATTTACTCATATTAGGGTCACCTATTTTAGCACATTTCTTAAAACTTCTACCTTGAACCCCAATTATGCCTTCCAGTACTACAACCCCACTGCAATCCTTAGGCTAAGCTCATACACTCCGCTTGCTTGAGCTCTGACCTTGCCGCACCGTTGGAGCAGAAGCAATCCCTGCTCATAGTGCCGGGGGCGTCACGAAGCTGGCTCGCCCTCAGTGGCTGAACCAGCTCACATGACTGTTGTCACGCGGCAGCCGCCTGAGAAGACAACTGTCTCTTCAAAACGGTGTCGCATCTCTTCACCTGCGCAGGCACTTGGAAAACTACTACAGTATACCCAATTACTGAATTGTGCATGACGTGCGCACATAACGCCGCCGCCACTATAAACTTGGCCATACATCTTTCCATGGCTTTCTCTGTCCCATACAGACATGTTCGAATTGAAAGTACTGGTCTAAACCTCGGTATTCTACATTAAACACGTGAGGAATGCCTTTAATTGACTTTTTATGAACACATTTTCAATAGGTAAAACATGAATACACAGAAAACAAAATACATTTAACTCATGGCAGCAAGATGATCCTGTGTATTCTTTCCCAGATCTTGTACAACAGGACGATTGCATGCGGTTTGAACATTTAAGGCCACTTTTACTTATGTTGGCAATATTTTTGTTATTACATTTCCTTTGTGCTCGTCTGAAAATGATTAAAGGGAATTTAAGCATATTTAAGACTCCGCTGCAAAAAAGGGCCCAAAAAAAACTGCAGTGCTTGTTATTGTAATGTATATCTGGAACAAATTGTCCAATGCAAAACTCACATATTACACGGTTTGCAGTCACTACAGTTGTGGGAGTTTAGATATATACACACACACAAAAATATCTGGTTTCCTATAACACGCAATAATCTAGGAAAAAGATTACACAATATGGCAACTCAAATAGTGCAGTTTTATTTTTTGAACTCTCTAAAAGTTTGAATAGCCTTAAGAAAAAAAAAAAAAAAACACAGGCTTCTGCTGTTCAATGTGCATAATGATCCAGATAGAAACATGAACTTTTGTTCAATGAGCCTCTTTCGCTCATACTTCCTAACTCCGAGAGCACGGGCAGTGGTTAAATGAGATACTTTACAATTTTTTTCCAGGCCGTAAATTAAAACCCAAAACAGATTTTTCTTTTTGAAGTTCCAGAGGGTGGATTGGCTTCAGATTGCAGTCATGTGAAGATGACGAAGCAAAGTTTCTCTAAAACACAAAATATATACTTTATTTTCTTCTTTCTGTTCTTGGGAACTAGGCCTGGGTATGTGAAAATGGAAGGAATTGAACGTGGAAGAGATTCCCATAAAATGAGAAGTATATAGAATCATAAAATTACCCGACAAATTTGTAGTGAAAAATAGCTTTAACGTATGATAGACTCGGAGGCCAAACCACCAGGCATTGGTGTGATTTTATTGTTGCATTATGATAGATTATCTTGCCCAATCACCTATTACCCACCCCTCCCTTCAAAAGCTTTGCTTGTACCAGATAAGACCCAGAACTGGGTTAATTATATGGAGATAAATTCCAGCAGCACATTCTCAAACATTTTAAATATTAAAAACTGGGACAGTAACCTACAGACAGCTTCGTGTAATCACTAAATATAACAAAGAACATTGGCAGCTCACAAAAACACGACAGATTGCAACTATTTTTCCCCCTGTTCAGACAAAAGCAAAAAAAAAAAAAACAACAAATTACACATGCTTTTATTTCCAAGTGAAATTGAGTCACCTGGAGGAACCAGGTCCCCCGAGTAGAAAATCACAGGTGTTGCCTTTGGTCTAAAAGCACAAAATTGTTGCAAGACCCCAACAATAAAAAATAATAATCGAGTATGCAACCAGTCCACAGAATAAAAGGGGTGTTATCCTTAATGAGACGTAAGGTCTAGGTCAGACTGCAGCAAGATGGTCTCTGCAGATTAAACACTACTCTTTCTAGACCAGTCAATGGCGTAATAGATTGGAAAGAGCATGTACCAGAAGTCGATTCAATCTTCCTTTGGGAATAGGCCCAAAATGAGAAAGCATCTCCTGCCCCAGGCTCCACGGTGAGGAATTGGCATTCCACTTTGCATAGATTGTGACACTCCTAGTTTATATTGTGCTTCACAAAGACATTAAACACCCCCTAAGACCAGGATTAAAAACGGAGCTACTTTGTCTACATCCACGACTGAAAAAACATTTCTACATGTATGTGAATGCATTCCTGTGAATGTATTCCCGTGTCTCCAAACACTGGCTAATAAAACAAAATGTTGCATTTCGAGTCGCAAAATAATTATTTCCACAGCATTAATAGTGTTGGGGCACTACAATTTGGAGAGCACAGTTCAATACTGTTGGGGGAAGAGGGGGGAAAAAAATTCACAAGAAAATAAAATGTCACTCACCACAGAACCAATATACATATAGGTATAAAAAGACCACCCCAACTTTGCTCAGATAAAAATGACCCTATACCAAAATACCCACCACCTCTATAAAAAGTACGGTGTAGGCATCATTTTCAGTGTGTAATACTGGACCCAGGCCAATAGTCGTGCTACACATTCAGCTTCAACAGAAAGCACTTGGGAAACACACTTGAATAAGGCTTAAAACCTTTGAATGCCGGGTAAGCCTCACTTGGAATGAGGGCTTTGAGGTGGAAAGAATGTTAAGGACATTGTCACAGAGAGAACACGTTCCTCTAAAATGAATGCTGCTCTGAAATTTGGGAATATGCAGGTGCTTCTCATTCAATGTTTGGGAAGATTTTCTTCCAAGTTTCGCACACTTTCCACGAAACATCAAAGGAATGCAAAGACGACTACATAGCAGTGTGTACCAACACCTAAAGGCAGTTTAACTTGTGCCATAAATTGACTTGGGTTTTAGTGCACAGGAACAAAATGCAGACGCATTCTAAATTCATGAAGGAGGTGGCATGCAACTGCTGACAAGTCTGATAAGCTTCCATTTGAAGGATGAAATACTGTACTGGCAAACTCCAATTCTGTATATGTTTTAAATTAGCATTTCAGGTTTGAAAATGTACAATCTGCAATTTGTAAGGTTACCGAGGTCGAGTCTTACAAACGTCTCTTTATATTGAAAAAGAAGTTAAGACACAGTCTCGAGAGACCCTTGCTAAGTTCTGTCATGCTGACTTTACACAGTGCTCCAGCCCGCCACTAATAACCAACAGGAGGTTATTTTCGTAACGTAGGATTTTCTCTATCCATGTTTGGGTGTCAGCATATAAAGCGCTGTGGATAAAACGGTTGCAATTATTAACCAGCTCCAATATATTTTGGGGTCTCATCTCTAAGCAGAACGTGGATATTGAGCAAGTTAAAGAAACTTAACGTTAACTCCTGGTCATTTATTTTTATGGTCGATATAGAAGTGAAACCATTCTGTGTAAGAACCGCGATACCTTTTTGCAAGAAGCTGTGCAGAGAAGGGCAAAACATTGCTGTCTAACTCCCTCAGTGCAAGTGAAGCCATAAACCAACTGCACAGCAATGCACTGCGTGCCTCTCCGGTGACAAAAGAGCTAAACCTCTAGCAAAATAAAAGGTAAAATACAGGAATCGTCACATTTTGCCCTTCAATAAAAAGGCAGTGAGGTTTGAAAGAGAATGCTAGAAAGAAATTAGATTTTTATTTGAAGACTATTCCAGACTTATAGTAGCCACTCACTCTCCCAAACAAAGGGAAGAAAATTGAAAAGCCAAAAGGAATCCATATACCCCTGCCAGTATAATCTCCACACATGGGGGAAAAACATTTCAAAAGTTCAACCAAACAAAATATATATGTGATTGATTGTACAGTCCTTGGAAGAAGCATTTTTTGTTTGTATTTTTTTTTTTTGAAGTGGAGAGGGAAGAAGAAATATTAGAAGTGTACGGTAGGAGGAAAATCTCAACGGGTCTCTTTCCATATTTGGCGACAAGCAAGTGCAAGAGAAGTGTTCACGGATTTCCTTTTAGTTTTCGCTCTGTTGCACATCTGCATTCTGGCCGGCGGGAGAGGAGAGCTTCAGGTTTTTCTGCAGCACGTGGGCGTCAGCTGGCTCTATCCTCTTGTAATAATTTTTCTTGGTTTCGATAATCTCAAAGCCAAATTTTCTGTAGAAGTCTATGGCGGACTCATTACTGATCTGGACGTGCCTGGGGTAATGAATTGAAAGAAATGTCAGTGTTCTGCTCTCCCCTGAATGTAGTAGTAAATAATAATACATAAGTAGCATTGCTATCAAGTGACCACACCATGTCTAATATTCACTAGATACAATATGAAAATATGAAGATACAAGCAGCCTTATGAAACTTAATGGAGAATGTGTAATATCACAACATACCATGCACATGTGGTTAAATGTTTTATACCGTCCACTATTACGGCTTTCACAAGGCAGCCAGGAGGACCTCTACTCACCTCACCTGCTCCCGGCAAAACCCAAAAGAGATGTGAGCCCCCTTCCCCCCAACAAGCCAGGTAAAAATGCCCGTCCAAGATGCTAAAAGCCAGCCAAGATGTCTCCTCATCCCTCCCAGACGGCACAAACCAGCCAAAAGGAGATAAAGTAATTCTATTATATCTGTAACATCTCATCAGATAAACGGTTGCCGTTACATTTACTCAGATCCTAAGGCTTTCCCAGGACCCGCTCGTTAGCTTCTCTTGAACAGTCCCAGGATGTCGCTCCTTTCCCAGTACAGTACTTCCATCAAGAAACCCTACCACAGACTATGCTGCCCAGGAAAATAACCAATGGGAACTTACTCACCACAAAACAGGATGTAAGACCCCTGAACACAAAAATATCCTCAAGTGCCAGGGACTGCTCAGTGAAGTTACCACTGAAACTAACAATTACTTGTCTCACCAACATCCAACCAGGACTACAGACCAACAACAAAATGACAATGATCAGTATTGATTGTGAACCTAGGTAGGCACAAACCCCCTACCGTGTCTCCGGCGTCAAATGACGCCGTGGGGTCACGTGACCCTGCGACATCATTTGACGCATCGCTGGAGACAAGGTAAGTACAGAGGCCTCGCGAGGTCCCCTGTAAGCGCCGCCCCTAGAAAATCTCACGCCCCCCAGTTTGTGCACCCTTGCTCTAGAGAACCCAATCCATGACCTTACATGAAAATCAAATCTGATCATTCTGGCCCCAGTTATACACCAGGAATCTAGACAGGAGGAACTGTGAATTGTCTGACAAGGTCCAACAAAAATAAAAGTATGACAAAAAAAAAAAAGCAAATAGAATATTATTTCTTTTCATTTTTTTCTATTATCTAATAAAGGCCTCTGCAAACCCATTTTGGTACGTCTGGTATGTAATTGAACGAACGTTACCTTGACATAAGAGTGCAGCTTGTGATCTCAATACCTGTTTAGAAGTCAGGCCACATCTACCTTTGTAAAATGGACATGACTGATGAGAAAAACGAAGCAAAGATTGGAACTGAAGTGAAGAACCAAGTTAAAAGGAACTTACAGATAGATATTGTCAAAGGTGCCATCTTTTTCACAGATGTTTAAAACGTGGTTCAACATTTTTGTTCCTGTGAAGATAAAAACATAGAAGTTATGGTTATGCAACAACAACACACATCACTGCGAAATGCTCAAAGAACTAGATTGGTTATCACTTGAGTCTAGGTGCAAAGTTCACCTTTCCCGTCTGGCCTTCAAATACTTTATGGGCAAGCTACCCGTCTATCTGAACAAGCTCCTCACCCCTACCACATGCAGCACCTATCAACTGAGATCTGACTCCAAAAGACTGTTCATGGTCCCAAGGTTCAACAAGCAATTCGGCCGTTCCTCCTCTTGCCGTTCACCCCACAATTGGAACAATCTACCGGAAACATAGTTATCTTTCATAGGGAATTAAACTATGACAAGTGTGTTAAATATAAAGCCAGAGTGCAACAGGGCAGTAAATGAAAACTAAATCAAGGTGTAATGATAAAAACGGCCCAGGAAAAATAAACGTTTTGGCTACCAACTATTTAGCAGTTACCAACACACTTGTTCAGATTGGATGCATAGCGACACTGGATGTGTTAACAAATGGCAATTACTTTAGAGAACAATTAGTTATCCTACAGTGAATGTAGTGTGATCATAAGTGTGATTAAATCAGTAAGGAACAAGTAAACTCGTTGGTGTATCTGCAAACTAGACATGCCACAGAATGCCTGCTATATTGGAAATTATAAACCATACTACATAATTAACACATGGGACTGCAAGGATTCTCTTACCACTTGGCAACAGACTGTACTTGTAAATCAAAGCGCTCAGTCATACAACACATTCTGTACCATTGTGAAGGGTAAAGCTTAGACATTTAAGGCTGTACAGCCAGACTGAAAAAATACATATGGCTTGTTAATAGATCACAGAGAAACAAAAATGCACCTGGGACTCGGGACGAACACTGCAGAAAATGTCACTGGTGGCCATTTTAAAGGTTTAACATTTTTTCTGATAAATACGTCTAAAAAACGCTGGATGACATAAAATTGAGATTCAAAAGTAATTACAAAAGTAAAGCGTCGACTTCTTTTTTGGCACAAAGGGCTTTCCCAGTGCTGCTGAAGCAAGAGCACAAAATTGCTCCAAGTCTTCATATTAGGGCTGTGGTCAATAGAAAGGTTTCACTTGCCGAGAGTTGGGCCGTCTTACCTATTCCTAGCCTGCGGTATGGAGCCAGGCACCCGAGGGTCATGATGTAAAGTCGCTTCTGATTCTGAGAGTGATCAACTCTACAGCACACTGCGCCCACTGCGATGTCGTTGAAATATGCTGCGGTGAGGGCAGAAAGTTACAAGTCAGCAATTTGAGGAGAAAAACGCTGCTGCTCCTGATGTACAGAAGTGTAAGAACAAATAGAGAAAGGGAAAAAAGGGAGGTGGTGGAATGTGAAAGGCATTATTAAGTGATGTGGAAAAGCCACAGGATCAGCAGTCAGGGTCACATTAAAATACGTATTATAGGCCGAAGCTTCCAATTCAAACAGTAATGCATGAAGCCTGCTTTTCCCATTCTATATTCCTCTGAAGTGTGGTCTGTAGTTTGCCTTTTACTCAAGGACCCTTTATGATATCTGACAAGGGGGAATGAAGATGCTCAATCCTCTAAATTGGGAGATTTTCAGCTCAACTTTACCTTAAAAATGTATTCAGTGTGACCTAGAAATCCTTCCAAAAAAAGTACAACTTGGAGATATAAAGATAGATATTCCAGCATCTCCTTGCACAATTCTAGGGTAACACTTCTCTTCAAAGTAATAGCGCTGCTCCTTTTATATTGAAGGGCATGACAAGAGATTTGTACGTTCATGTTGGTATCATTACATAGAAACACAAAGTTGCTCAGCAATGAGCAGCAGAAGTTGCAGCCTTATTCCTGGCGACACTAGGACAGATACTATATGCAAAATCAATTACTTTTTTTTTGCAGTCTCGCTATTGTAACCTGTTCCATGCTTCAGGTGCTTCTTAGTTAACACACAGATTGAGGGAGAGCACATAGTAAGTACTGTGGTCCATCCAACACAAAGCTCTTACAATAACACTTTGGGTGACCTTATAGACATCCCAGACAGACATGCCAGGGGTGCGCAAACTGGGGGGGTTGGGGAGGGGGCGAGATTTTTCTGGGGGAGCACCCCTGCTCTAGAAAGATGTTCATTGCAAATTAACTGTGCCATTAAATGTTACAAATAAGGCCAAGCAACACAAACTAATTTGTGAGCTGGGGGGAGAGGGGGGAAAAGGCAGGGTAGAGTAGGCTGAATAGAGGTTAGTTTCAGCAACCTCACACCAACTCCCCCAATTGCAGATAAAGCCATATTGACTCTGTGGTGACACACGTTGTGGCCCATTCAGGTGCCTGTACTCCATGCCGCTACTTACTGATAAAGTCATTTTCTTCTGCCGTGTAAAACACCCTTGCAACATATAGGCGAAGAGATACGGCATTACCAGTGCAAGTAAATGGCAGGCTACGAGAAACTGAAATACCTCACCGAGTTTTGCAAGCTCCCCAACCTCCAAAACATCCTTGTAGAATTTGTCATTGTAGCTCACAGGGAAGATGACTTGGTTTAGCCTCTTCAGTTGTTTTATGTTGTGTGGCGTCACATCTCCCAACTCGATCCGGCTACTGGAACAAAGCAAAACATGCTTAATATCACTACAGAATTGGAAGGCCTTCCCATCAAAATGTATTACAATAAAAATGCATTCAAACACTGCATATTTCTCTGTGTAAAGGTTTACAAACTACACTGACGGGCTCCAGGAATGTAATATTGTAAAGAAGAATAGCGTTCACACCGCCCAGATCATCCAACTTGACTAGCACTAAATCCCGGTCCCAGAAGAAATCAGCAGCATGTAAACAAACAGATTTGCTCCTTCACATTCTCCATACTCTTGGTATTCGGAATAAAGCTCTGTCCTGGATCTCCTCTTACCTCTCCCATCGTACTTTCAGTGTCTCTTCTGCTAACACCACCTCTTCCTCTATTGATCTCTCTGTGGGGGTACCCCAGGGCTCTGTCCTGTCCTGGGACCTCTTCTCTTTTGTCTGTACACATGTCTCTAGGTGACCTAATAACATCTATTGGGTTTAAATATCACCTCTATGCTGACGACACAAATTTACTTTTCAACACCCGACCTTACACCTGCTGTACAAACCAAAGTTTCTGAATGTCTCTCTGCGATATCATCCTGGATGGCCCTCCGTCGCCTTAAACTCAACATGGCAAAAACAGGGCTCCTCATACTTCCTCCCAAACCTGGCCCTACCTCTTTCCACATTACTGTTGGAACTACGATCATTCACTCAGTAGCTCAAGCACCCTGCTTACGGGTCACACTGGATGGATGATCTCTCTCTCTCTCTCGATCTCTCTCTCTCAACGTTTCTAAAACCTGTCGCTTTTTCCTCCGCAATATCACAAAGATACGCCCTTTCCTCTGTTGCTCGACTGCTAAAACTCTGACTCAGGCCCTCATCTTCTCCCGTCTTGATTACTGCAACCTCCTGCTGTCCGGCCTTCCTGCCTCTCACCTGTCTCCCCTACAATCTATCCTAAACGCTGCTGCCAGAATCACTCTACTCTTTCCTAGATCTGTCTCAGCATCTTCCCTCCTGAAATCCCTCTCCTGGCTTCCGATCAAATCCCGCATCTCACACTCCATTCTTCTCCTTGCTTTACACTCTTCTGCCCCTCCTTACATCTCAGCCCTAATTTCTCGCTATGCACCATCCCGACTCTTGCATTCTTCTCAAGGATGTCTTCTTTCTACCCCCTTTGTATCTAAAGCCCTCTCCAAGCCTTAAAACTTTTTCACTGACTTCCCCGCACCTCTGGAATGCCCTTCCCCTCAATACCCGACTAGCTCCCTCTCTATCCACCTTTAAGTCCCACTTGCTTAAACAAGCATATGAATAGCACTGTGGATAATACTGGACACATGATGTACAGCTTAGCCCCCTGCAGACGCACTTACCAGAACTCCCTCCTACTGTCTCTGTACGTTCTCCCTACCTACCAATAAGACTGTAAGCTCCTCGGGGCAGGGACTCCTCTTCCTTAATGTTACTTTTATGTCTGAAGCACTTATTCCCATGATCTGTTATTTATATTATCTGTTATTTATTTGATTACCATGTGTATTACTACTGTGAAGCGCTATGTACATTAATGGCGCTGTATAAATAAAGACATACAATACAAACAGATTTACTCAGACGTACATACAGCACAAGTGACGAAGAAGATGCAGCCCTACACATGGGGCACTTATGTCTCAATGTAATGTTGTACATTAACGATGGCTGATTTGGAAGGTAATAGCTCATATGGCAGTCTCTTAGTTCCCAAGAGAAAGCACGTTTGGAAACAAACTTCCCTAAATAGAGGGCAGTCTAAATCCCCTTTAAAAAAAAGTAACCACAGCAAGCATCTCAGGAACTGGGGGGGTGGGGGAAGAAATCCAAGGGCTGAACCTCCCTTCCCCCCATTCCAATATTTTTAGTTAGGGGGATAGCAGCGTCAAAGTTGCAGTTCAAGCAATATTCTACACATGGTTTTTTTTTTTAATAAATCAGTTCTGTACTATAAGGAAATACTTGTAGCATTTAAAGACATTTTTAATGTATTATAATGTAACAAGCATTATTTGTTTCTATAGCAACCATTTACAAGTCGCATCCCCTTCCTCTTCTAAAACCGGCTCTGGCACACCCCTTTTGAGCCCTGCCCTCTCTCTAGCAGTGCACCAATTGTATCTAGTGACTGCCTGGTAACATGTTCTTGCCCACAGAACTTTGCATCTTTGGTCCTCTTCTGCTGCACTGACAGCCATTTAGTGAACCCCCGAGCCAATTCTTCGCCGATCGATCACAGGATCGATCGGCAACTTACCTAATCACTAAACAGCAGCTTGAACTGCTGCTTTAAAATCAAACGATCATCATTTTTGGTGTACCTGAAAATTCAAAGACCCTTTTCAACAGGGACTCTGGATAGGGGGGATTTCCTCCACCTTTACGTGTTCAAATAAGGGGGGCAGTGGGTTTGGTACTTTACCAGTGCAATACACCGCGTCCACACACAAAGAAACTTGCTAGAGCAGAGGTGGCCAACTCCAGTCCTCAAGGGCCACTAACAGGTTAGGTTTTAAGGATATCCCGGCTTCAGCACAGGTGGCTCAATAATTGTCTGAGCCTCCAAGGGAAACAAAATTGCTAGCAAATATTTGGCCAATAGGACACAGCAACTTCATTACTACTGGCTTCTTATGGGCCGATAATTTAAATTCCCTTTACAAACCAGAAGCAATACTGGTAACCTCACCGGTAAGTAGCTTGGAAATGGAAAATGGGAGATCCCTGGAGTTAAAAACTAACAGGGACGGGGGGGGGGGGGGGGGGAGAAAGAGGAGAGGGAGGAGAGCAGGGGGTTAGTTAGGATAGATTGCTGAATTGAGAATCACTGCTATCACCACATGCTTGTGTCATTTACAGAGCCACATAGCAACAACCTTTGTAAAAGTAAAATATGTATGATCGACAAGTATTAGGCAGCATGGACCCACAAATGCTTATTCCCCCCCCCCCCCGAGCAGCTTTAAGTATGATTAATAAATGGCAAATACTGAAACATGACAAGAAAATGTGTTTTTCTACATGTACACACACGAGCTTGTGAATTAAGTACAGTATATACATCTGCAAAATAGCATACCATATGTTTTCATTAGAATACAAAGCATCACTATCTGCTCAATGTTCTTGTGGACCAAGCAGCACTCAACTACTAAACTTCAAGCGACAGTACATGTTACATGCTAAATTTGGACCTTGTGAAGAAATATTTAATACTCTCCAGTATTCAGCAATGGCAGCGTAGCTCATTACTAAAAATAGTCCTGACCATCCCGAGCAGGAATGTGCTGCCCTGAAACAAATCCCCCTGCAAATCTTCCCACCGAGCCCCAGATATATTTACAGCCATCATTACTCTAAATTTAACTCAGAATCTAATTAGTCTGCTCAACCAAACTAATCTTAAAAATACCCACTTGACATTAACAGTCCTAAGCAAAAGCTTTGAGGCTGCATGGGCAGTATAGGAACAGTGTTCCTGCCCACGTCTCCAGAAACCGTGCATTTCAAACGACTATACCGGTATTTTACCCATTTGCCATTTTTTCAGACCATTACATGTGCCCTCTTGGTATGTCGCTCTATCCATGGTAATTTCTTTGCAACTCTGTTTCAAAGGGGGGGGGAGGAGGAAACCCTTAACACTCCATATTTACAGGAGCCATCATTATGAAAAACAGTACATCTATACAATAGAAAGAGCACTAAAAGTTACAACATTTTAGACAGCATTGCCCACAGCTGCACAAAACTATACTGGATAAGAAACATCAGCCACTGTTTGAACTACAATGATGCAGAAGTTATGAGGTCTGTTCAAGTTGCTCATCTGGAACACACAATCCCACCAAATTTGGGTCAACTTTATGAGGGCTATTAAATGAGTTGTGTCTCAAGCTCAGGATGACCAAAGTACTGGATGACCCCTGCATACTTGATCATTTAGTAGCAGCCTTTGCTTGGGCATTAAAAGATCATTCTACTTCTTCTTTAGAGCTTATTCAGAGTATACCTATTGGAAACTTGTGTACAGCAGCAAGAGTTGTGTTAGTCCGATGGCAAGACTGACTTACACAATACAGTATACAGGTTACAGTAAAGTATACGTTTTCACAATATCAATTACGACAGCAAAAAGAAATCTATTAGAAAGTAAAATGTTAAAGCTGTCTGAACTGCTGTACTTTTTACCCCATCTATCCCCACCCAAATATGGTTTATATAAACTATAACCTACGTATTTCCACAGAGTATAATAAAATTGATTCAATGTGGACTTTAATTCAGTCCAGAGCCCCAGATAAATCTATGGCAAGAAAATTCAGTTACTAAACACTCTCCTGAATGCACCTTCTAGAATAACCGCTTCTGATTTCCACACATTCTTTTAACAAAAGATGCATTTCAGAAGAATCACTATTTAATAGCGTTTTCAATTACTTAGAAAGCAGTTATGTGTCCAGTGGAGAAAATCGTGTGTGTAGCGCTACTCAAGGAATAAGTGATAAAATTACACTTATTCAGTGATAATACATTGGGCTGCCAACTAAAACTAACCATCCTGTTAGTAAAAAAAAAAACCTAAACCAGAAAAATAGTGGCGCCCTTGCACATGAATAATATATAAACAAATGAATACTATAATTAGTGATAATAATACAGAGAAATACAACCGTGAAGTGGTAGATAAGGTAGAATATGTTGACTGCTATAATGATACCCCTGAGGAAGCGGATTTGTCCGCGAAACGCGTAGGGTGACTTCACAGCCCCGCGTCTAGGAACCCAAGCGCTCGTCCCTTTATTCTACTGGCATCGTGAAACTGAGGCGCCCTCACGTACGTCTGCCTTCGCAGCACACGTTGTCTCGCGAAAGCGAAAAGGTCTGGGCAGACCTAAGCGAGGCACCGAGGCCACGAGCACGAGCGGTCTGACGGCAGCACAAACGGATCCGAGTAATTTCGGAACCCCCCAGCTGGTCTGAGAGGAGACGGATTATCGCCTCTACAAATGCTACAAGTGGAGAGACTGCTATCTCACCGTGGACGCTGACTATTACATGCGCATGTCCTACCTACGTTTTGTAAGTAGGATTCTATAGGAACCTGACGCGGAAGCTGTGGCAGTTCCTGTTTTAACTTTTTTGTTTTTGTGTATTAAATTTTTGTCATTTTTAACCAATTGCTCTAACACTCTTGTTGATCATTTACCCCTAATGTTTAGGGATATTTAACTGTATTACACTATGTTGCTGTGTTCTTTCATTCACATGTGCTGATTGACGGTTGGACAACCATCCCCTCTCTGGAGGCGGGCGCAGTCAACATTCTACCTTATCTACCACTTCACGGTTGTATTTCTCTGTATTATTATCACTAATTATAGTATTCATTTGTTTATATATTATTCATGTGCAAGGGCGCCACTATTTTTCTGGTTTAGTTATGTGTCCAGTAATACAAGATGTTGTTAATCGATGGCTAGCTAATCTGAAGTTGGTATGCAGATGCAATACTTAGAACAAAATCAGGGGTGACCAACCTGTGGGCAAAGGGCCACGTGAAGCCATTCAGTGCTCAGGTGCAGCCCCCTGAAAAGGGGGGGGGGAGGGGTGCTCTGACTGCAGAGAGACCATAGAGACATGGAGAAGCCAGATTGCCCCTTAACCAGCTCCTCTCCTGAGTTCCTATGGACAGGTGACCCCTGGTGGGCTCCCAAGCAGCAAAAGGTACAAGCTACAAGCGAGTAAGCACCCTGTCTGCTGAGAGCTCCATGTGCTGCTGGTTGTGGGGACTGGAGAGCAAAGTAGGAATAATCACCCCACTGCCCCCCCCCCATGTCTCTCCCAGCTGCCCCCATATCTTCTGTCGCGCTCTTCCCCTCCACTTGTATTCTGTCAGGTATACCCTGTGTCAGTGTATAGTGCCATCAGGTGATATCCCGTGTCAGTGTGCAATGCTGGCTCCAACTCCCAGTCAGGTTGGCTGAACTAGATGAAAAACTGTTGATATGACAATCTAAGGCTGAGTCCCTGCTGGCGCTGAGCGCGCTCATGCTTAGAGCATGAGCGCCGGGTGTCCTGCAACTTGCGCGGGCGCAGGGGGGAAGGCCGCAATTGCGGGCTGAGCAAGCGGTGCTTGGCGCGCGTGTATATATATATATATATATATATATATATATATATATACACACACACATATATATATATATATATATATATATATATACACACACACACACACACACACACACACACACACACACACACACACACACACACACACAGACGTAACCGCGCCAAGCGCCGCTCGCTCAGCGTCAGCGGGGATAGAAACATTTTCTGCTATGTAATGACTTATACAGTATAGCTACTTATGATGAAGCAGTCCTGAGATTTGTCTGATGGTTTTGAAATTTGACAGGGGTAAAAATGCTACCATCACTGACCACTGGTAAGAAGGTTTTGCTGCTTAATAATGCAATGTGCATTACAGAATTAGCCAAAGAGGGAGAAAAATATATACACATTTATATTCTGCACTCATTTTTAACGGTAGAATACAACAGCAGATGCATGGCTTTTAAAAAAGTTCTGCCAAAGGATCACACATCATTAAAATGGAAAGGTAGGTTTGGCCATAGCAGCAACAGTATAATATTGGCTCTGCTATTCCCATCTATTTGGCCGGTTTATGGCCCACTGGAGTCCGAGATGAGATCATGTAGCAGTTTCTCTTACAATCCAAACTAACATTACTATGAGGAGGGGGAACAGTACAGAGATAAAACTCATCACAATCACCCTCTAAATTCAATCTTTTAAATGGAGGTGCCCCATTCTTCAGAAGGTTGGCTTCCTAGCTGAGAATTATTTTATGGCACATTAAAAGTCTTAAAATGGTACAGAGACTAAACAAGGAAGTTATTTACAAGCTAATTAACATTATCGAATAAAACAAATGAAATGTAAACACTTTTACTTTGCGTACAATCCATGGAGCAAATTATCACTGAATAGTGTGACAACAAACAGCATTAATAAATAGCTTTAAAAGATAGAAAGAGGCCTCAGGGAGAAAATATACAACGACTAGCAACCTGTAGAATGTTTGGGGTGTGCTCCCCCAGACATTACCAGCACTTACCACTGTTGGATACGGAAACATTTGGCGTGGCCAACTATTGTCAGTTCTTATGGTAACACTCCCGTAGCACCATTGAATAATAACAGCAGCAGAGTATGTTTAGATTGGCAGTGGCCAACCTAGACCAAGGAACCACAATGAGTACTGTGCAACCACCGACTTTTGAAAAGCGAGCAAACACACAGTGCGTTTACCCTCCCCTCCCCCCCCCCCCCACCCGCAGCAAAGAATTACACCTTCATTTCACAAGGTTACTGTTTCACAAAATCACTACATAGGAGGAGCACGGGACACCCACGGAAATGATTGGAAATCATTAGCTAGACACCTGCAGTGGGTAATAATGTTGGTGTCTACGTTTAAGACGCGTGGTGCAGAATTTCAGAACGTCATTGTTATTAATATTTTAAAACCGTGTAAGTTACCATTACCTCGAGTGATGAGCGAGCTCGTTTCACAATGCCCCCCACAAGCCATGTTTAAGCCACAACAAAACAGTAATACCCGTAACAAACCTAGACATGCTTTTATTTTTATTTTTTTATAGCATAACTTGTACATTATAAAGCTACCCAAATCATGTTTTCATCCCCTCACATATTACAGAAATGTCAGCCCAAATTTTCTTTTACAGAAAATATAGTTTGGTGAATATGTACTTGGGGGGGTGATTGCCTGCAAGTGGGAGATCTGCGGGTCAGCTTTGAGGGACCCCTCTGTTCTACTAAGGTAAAATAATCCCCATGAAAGTTTTGTAACCAAAGATTGTACAATATAACTAATTAAACTATTACTGCGTAACTAATTTACTATTAAAAATTACAAAGAAGGGTTGAATTTAGACATTTAAGTGTTCAATCCATACAGTACGTATAAAAGTCTCCTGGTCAGAAAGCGTATTGCACAGCAGATGCTAATGCCAATTATTGACTATGGAGACATAGTATATGGCTCGGCTCCTCAAACCCACCTTAGCAAACTTGACACCCTCTACAATTCAATTTGTCGTTTTGTTCTCCAATGCAACTACAACACACATCACTGCGAAATGCTCAAAGAACTAGATTGGTCATCACTAGAGTCTAGGCGCAAAGTTCACCTTTCCTGTCTCACCCTCAAATACTTTCTGGGCAAGCTACCCAGCTACCTGAACAAGCTCCTCACCCCTACCACATGCAGTACCTATCACCTGAGATCAGACTCCAAAAGACTATTCATGGTCCCAAGACTCAACAAAGTATCCGGACGTTCCTCCTTCTCCTTCCGTGCACCCCAAAACTGGAACAACCTACCAGAGACTCTCATATCCACCACCAGCTTAAGTTCTTTCAAATCTAAGGCTGTCTCACACTTTAATCTGGTCTGTAACTGTTTCATAAGCTCATAATATATATTTTCTTTAACTGTGCATGCAATGTCTTGTATATAAATGTATACCTTGTTCATTTATGTAACTGTATTTGTAACCATGTATTATTTGTTTTACTCTGTGCCCAGGACATACTTGAAAACGAGAGGTAACTCTCAATGTATTACTTCCTGGTAAAATATTTTATAAATAAATAAATAAATAAATAAAAAAGCAATGCATGTACAAAAGAAAAATGTAATTGCGTTTATTATATTAAAGTGATAGGTGTTACCTATTCGTATGTTAGGAATAATTATCACAAGACTGTTTTGATTTTTCACATCACAATTATTGATCTACACATTTATATCAGGTAACAGCAGTACAATTACTTCACAAAAAGAACACAATAAAAAGTTTCTATTGATCCTCTATCGGTAGATTCAAGGTTCCTCAGATAGTCTTATCCCCAAGGGAAAAAAGTGTATAAAAAGCATCTTTAAACTGGGAAATTGGGAGGAGAGCACTCTTATCTTCCATGAATATCAAAATTCCTATTAGAGGTCACAGTACCTTATTCCACAATACATACCCAGCAGCTGTGTGGCTTCTAAAAAACATACTTCACGAACAAAGCCAGATGTCGCAACCTTCATTGTTCTTATTTGATGTGTGTATACAATGCATAAATGTCAAATATTATTTCCAGTTTAATATAATTTCAGTATACATATTAAAAAAATAAATAAAAAATTCTGCTAATGACTTATTTAAAGGCTATATAGAACACAGCGTAAGGCAGCGCTTATAGTGCCCGCGACAACAACGTCGCGTCAAAACAACGGCTTGGTCGCGATCACTGGAAGCCATCTCTATTTGATTTTTCCAGCAACCGTAGCCTGACGTCGCCGTCGCTATAAAATAATTATGAAAAACAAATAAAATCAGAAAAAAAAAACACTATTCTTACCTATCTTTAGTGAAGCAATCATGAATTAATCATGCCAACCTAACCTGCATTTTTATTTTAATAACTTAAAAACAGTTTGCTCGTTTCCCAGAATCCCTGGCTGCAGTGGAAGCACTGTATGCCAAGAGATAATGGGGAAGGGCAGGGTTGCAGACCTGTCTGAGACATATGAATGTTCTCACACGTGGGATTTGTATTTGAAATAATTTCAAAGAAACCTATACCTGCCTTCCAACAGTAGTATAAGTACATGTATTATAATAAATTAAAAATGGCATTCAGAGTTGTTTAAAAATAAAAATGCTACAAGTATTTTCTCATAGTACAGAACTGATCTCTAAAAAAAAAAAAAAAACCACCATGTAGGATATTGTTTGGTCTGCAGCTTTAAGGGGGGAAAATTATGCCTGAAACATCGGATGTTAACTACAGCTCAATCCCGTTATAATGTGGTTCGTTACAACGCGAATCCGCTTAACGCAATGCAAGCGTAGCTCCCAACTTTTTTTTTATTTATGAATACTTTACAGCACGATTATTGGTATCTTAAATACTTTATTGTAAAAATGCATACAAATGACCATTATTTCTAACGCGATCCACTTAGCGCGATGTGATTCTTTGGCCCCCAAGCACAGCGTTATAAGGGGGTTGAGCGTTATATGGGGGGGGGGGGGGGGGGGTATTTAAGGGTTGAATTCTTAGGCCAGGGCCATGGTCAAAAAGACCGTGCTGACCCGCGCTGAGGGGAAACATTATCCCTATCAGCACGGCTTTAGACGGCGCTTACGCACGCTTGCGGAATTGGAGCCGACATCAAAATTGAATTTAAAGGGCCGGTCTTCTAAAGGGCCGGTCACGTTACCGCCAAAAGCCAATGGCAGTCCGTGACGTCGGCGCCGTGATGTCGGCGCCGTGACGTGTCGCGCTAGCACCGCCTCCCACCCGGCTCACAAGAGCGCACGCTAAAGCTCATGCAGGGACACAAAAAAGCTCCTGCTTGAGCAGGAGAGCATGAGCGTCAGCGCTGCGAATGCCACCATGTCTGAGGCCTTAGGAAAAGAAACGAATGTATGGCCAAAAAGCGTGATCAGTCTAATTTAGTTACTTATGTATCTTTCAGCAGAAAGCTGCAATGTGCACAGCACTGAATATTGCTAGACGCTATACTACATATATTATTTCCAGGGATTCACTTGCCCCCAATAAAGGGGTACACCTCACACCGATCCCACATTACCTGCCATTAGCCTTCTGTGTCTTAACATGGGACCGACGTTTCATCAAAGTGAATCGATGTTTGGTTTGGCCTTCTGTCACCAGTAAGTCTTTTTTATCAATTGTTTGCTCAATGAGACAGAAGGTACTAGTAAAGCAGCAGTCCTCGCTGAACAGCACTTTCTTTTTTTTTTGTTACTTTACTTACTTTATTAGATCTCTTCAATTATGTTTTAAATGTTTTACAATCTAATGCTGCGTTCAGGAGATATAATAAGTGTCCGGGAGGTCAAAATGGATCTCCCAGCAATCTAAAGATCGCAGTGAAAACCCAAGAGGGCCAGAAATGAAGACATTTGCGATTCTGGAACTTTGTTGTGTTTTTAGAGCATGCTCAGGGGGCAAGTTGCCAACAGTAGGAGTTAGACATACATAATCTTCTGGGGGCTGCCTTGAAATGCTATTTAGGTTTCTTTTTCTCCCCCCCCCTCCCCACCCACGTGGGGCCTTTTTTAAAGTGTGTGTGTGTGGTGTGTATGTGTATGGTGTGTGTATGGTGTGTGTGTATATAACATTGTTTACCTGTACTTTATGTCACTGATATTTCAGCTCAGCATTATTCATAATCTGGGTACATTACGCAATTATATCTCCCAATATATTGCATCAGGCTAGGAAAAGGTCAATGATGTCGGCATCTACCACATTTTATGACATTAGCTCTGAAAGCACAACCCACAGAATGAAGAAAAAAACAAAAAACTAAAAACATTTAAGTTTAAGTACAATGTGTAACACATTTAATTTCAGGGAGACACAAAAATCATTCCAAAGCAACGCTTCCCAGCCCTGTACAGCAAAGGAATTAACTTAAGTCTTGAACATCACCAAAGGCTATAAAACTCTGAACTCTATAAGAACCTTGCTGAATAGTACTGTACTAGTATTTACAAGGGTGCAAATTATATTTGCACAATAGTTTTTTTTTACCGTAACTTGGCCAAAAATTAAAACATTTGCAGCGAAACCACGGTGACTCACCAACACGTGTGATCCTAAACTAATAATTTAACTCTAGGAAGCCCAGCAGACACCATTGCTCCCCGATATGCCACATTAGACAGAATTTGAACAGGCCGTGGAATGCGCCTTTACATAAAGAGAAAACTCAGAAGCATTACATCTGTGGACACGTGAATTCTAAAGATACCCTGTACATACATACATACATACATACATACATACATACATACTAAAATGGTGGGGCAATAACTAACAGAAGATTTTGAAAGACCCTGAAAAAAAATGCACATTTTTAACAGAGGTAGAAAAATCACTTTATGGGTTAAGTAATTTAAAAGAAGCTGCTATACATTGGTATGTTTTAAAGTGGCAGGCAGTGGAAGTTATAAACGAATTATTTGAGGTTGGCCAAGGATGTCTTTTGGGTCACACATCTACAAATAGAAGCAGCTTCAGGGTTAGAAGTGCATAGTTAGATTCAGTACTGCAGCATATCAATTTACAAGGGAGGGCTGCTCTTCAATATGGACTGCTGCTTTAATCCCAAGTATGGAGGCGGACACATGGAGAAAAGATGAACAAACTTATTTACAATTTGGAAGTGTCTATTTATTCTTCCCTTCTCCCTTAAAGTAGTCTGGCATATTAGGATTAGGCTGGCATAACAAGTCTTTTATTTAACCCGCTGCCCGTTAAAAAGACCGACAAATGACTCGTTTTACCTGCTCTCCGGGTAAATGGGCCCTACCTAAAACTGTTGCCCTTGTGTTTAGAGTGTGCCTGCAATGGTCTGACTTTTTGAGACTCGAAAACTGGATTTCCCAAAACAAACTGTTTTTAAACACTGACAAGACTGTAACAATGGTATTTGGGACCAAGACTAAATTTGTAAAGCTTCCAGTGACTGAGCTCCTGATTAGAACCAACGCTAAAACCACCCTAACACCTGTCACTAGTTTTAAATACCTGGGCTTATGGTTTGACTCCCACTTAACATTCGGGATGCACATTGATACCCTGACAACCAAGACCTATGCCAAACTAGGGGTACTTTACAGGAACAAATCCTCCCTAAGTCTCCTGGTCAGAAAGCGTATTGCACAGCAGCTGCTAATGCCAATTATTGACTATGGAGACATAGTATATGGCTCGGCTCCTCAAACCCACCTTAGCAAACTTGACACCCTCTACAATTCAATTTGTCGTTTTGTTCTCCAATGCAACTACAACACACATCACTGCGAAATGCTCAAAGAACTAGATTGGTCATCACTAGAGTCTAGGCGCAAAGTTCACCTTTCCTGTCTCACCCTCAAATACTTTCTGGGCAAGCTACCCAGCTACCTGAACAAGCTCCTCACCCCTACCACATGCAGTACCTATCACCTGAGATCAGACTCCAAAAGACTATTCATGGTCCCAAGACTCAACAAAGTATCCGGACGTTCCTCCTTCTCCTTCCGTGCACCCCAAAACTGGAACAACCTACCAGAGACTCTCATATCCACCACCAGCTTAAGTTCTTTCAAATCTAAGGCTGTCTCACACTTTAATCTGGTCTGTAACTGTTTCATACGCTCATAATATATATTTTCTTTAACTGTGCATGCAATGTCTTGTATATAAATGTATACCTTGTTCATTTATGTAACTGTATTTGTAACCATGTATTATTTGTTTTACTCTGTGCCCAGGACATACTTGAAAACGAGAGGTAACTCTCAACGTATTACTTCCTGGTAAAATATTTTATAAATAAATAAATAAATGGTCTATGGTTGCTAGCTACAAGATAACTTACAAAGTTCACCGAGCAGATTGGATTTAACGGATTCAATTTTGATGTTGCAACACATTGCAGAGGGAGACCCTGCCCTCCAGCAAAAATGTGCCTACCTCTTGACAAAAATAACTGGCACTTTCACTGACATTGCAATAGGGTCTGAAATGACCGACTCCTGTAAGAAAAATGCAATTATCCTTTAAGCGTTCTCCTACAATGTCAAAAAATTGTTTATTTACGGACCATCAACCTATACAAGGCAAGACTCTTGGGTAACTAATAAGCCTCTGAAACTATCAAAAACACAACCCACGTCCATATCCCTAGTATGACAAAGAGACCGCTCGCCCCACACTAAACTCCTCCTGTAACCCATGGCTATTCCAACACACTCCTAGTAATTTATCTTACTCTCTGGTCCCTAACCTGAGAATAACTCATCACCCAAACTGCTTCTGTGATACCAGGACCCTCAAACCAATGCAACACAAACCACTCACCTAACACACCACTCATAATCCATGCAATCCCAAGGGAATAAAGAGACGATACTAACCGAATAAGGACAATTTAAATGTGCAGACATGTGTAGCAGAGAAAGTTGCATACGGATACATCACAAAGTACACACGGCCACCAAAAGTCTTCAGGTTTTAAGAGCTCTGTGCACTTTACTTAAATCAATTTACAAATACTGACACACCCTTTGATATATACACGCGGTGCCACCCATCCTCCGACATGCACACACTGACACCCACCCGTCGATATACACACGCCAACGTCCAGGCACCCTTCGATATACACACACTGGCACCTATGCCAAGCACCCTTCGACATACACCCGCCGACACCCATGTCACGCACCCGCAGACACCACGCACCCTCCTACATACACATGCTGACACCCGTGCCACGCACTCCTACATACACATGCTGACACCCGTGCCACGCACCCTGCGTCATACACATGCTGACACCCGTGCCACGCACCCTGCGACATACACACGCTGACACCCGTGCCACGCAACCTGCGACATACACACGCTGACACCCGTGCCACGCACCCGGCGACATACACACGCTGCCACCTGTGCCACGCACCCGCAGGCACACCGACACCCGTGTCACACAACCGCAGACACGCGTGCCACACAACCTCCTACATACACATGCTGACACCCGTGCCACGCACCATGCGACACACGCCACGCACCCTGCGACATACACACGCTGACACCCGTGCCACACAACCTCCTACATACACATGCTGACACCCGTGCCACGCGACACACGCCACGCACACACGCTGACACCCATGCCACGCACCCTGCGACATACACACGCTGACACCCGTGCCACGCACCCTGCGACATACACACGCTGACACCCGTGCCACGCACCCTGCGACATACACACGCTGCCACCCGTGCCACGCACCCGGCGACATACACATGCTGACAACGGTGCCTCGCACCCGGCGACATAAACACGCTGACACCCGTGCCACGCACCCGGCGACATAAACACGCTGACACCCGTGCCACGAACCCTGCAAAATACACATGTTGACACCCGTGCCACGCAACCTGCGACATACACACACTGTCACCCATGTATATACACACGCTGACACCCAGGCACCCTTCGAAATACACACACGCTGACACCCTTCGAAATACACACGCTCACACCAATGCCATGCACGCTGACACCCATATCGATATAAACACAAATATATAATGGCATAGATACAAGACAAACTTAAACGTGTATATACACACACACTGTAACCATGCACACACTGTACTGTAGAAGTGTGTGTCCGCTTGACACCTGACACGCCGGCCCCCTCTCCCCCTCACACCGCTCCCCTCTCCCCGGCCAGCTCACCCTTTCATGTTGCGGGGATATGCGAGGGTCTCCTCAGGAGAACGAGGCCGATCTGTAACCCCGACCAGAGGCACGCGGGGGGCGGCGCCTCGGGCCTGACAGGAGGCAGCGGGGAGGGGGGAAGCGGCAGGGAGAGGGGGCGCCTCAGGCCTGACAGGGTGGAAGGGGGGGGAGCGGCAGGGTACCGGAGTCACACTCTGCTCCCCCGCCTCACTCTGCAGCGGCACCGAGCCTGTAACGTGAGCCGGGCTCGCGGGTGGATGCCGCCTGCCCCCGAGCGCCCGCCTTCTCTGAGGTAACTTCGGGTCGGTGCCTTCGCTTTCTCTCCCCCCCACCCCCGGCACGTGACCGGCGCGCACGCGCGTCAACTTTCTCTCTCCAATGGCGCGAAGGCCCCGAACCTAGAGAGCGAGGGGGGGGGAGGGGGTTCGCGCGCACGCGTATAGACTGCCAGAAGCGCGCGCGCTCTCCTTCCCGCTCAACCCCACGTAATAATTCCAACGGACCCGGCTCGAGGACGCGCGCGCGCACAAACCCCGTCCTACCCAGGCGCCCCTGCTCATGTCACGCGCAGCCGCGGTATACTGTGTGCTAGGAGGGTGTTGTACGTGTGGGGACGAGAACTCCTAAAGCCAATGGAGGGGGGAGCTGCTGTTTAATGGGGACGGGGGGGGGGGGGGTGTTACTTGATATCGGATCCAATGTGGACGAAGCGCTGACAGCGTCGAATGAATCAGACGAGGAGGGGGTGGGCTGGACGTGACAGGCAGCGCGATGACGTCACTTCCGGCACACCGCAGGTTACTAAGGAAGAGACGGGGATATCACTTCCGCGTTAGCAGCACATGGGTTGAAGGAGGGAGTGGTGCTGAGGGGCATGCAGGCTGCTGCTGCTGCAGCGTTAATAATGGTTACAGGTAGTTCTCGCTATCCAACGTTTCACTTGACAACGAATGTCTTATCCAACACTTTACAATGCAACCCTAAAGGCTGTTTTTCGATGCCGGAATGTGTTATCCATCGCTCACCGCCACTGATTAACATGGGACTCGCTTTATAGCGGTTTCACTATCCAACGCTACTTGCAGAACGGATTCTGGTGGATAACCGAAGACCGCATGTACATTGATAACGTTGCGTGTTAATGGACTGGCTGTAATGATGCGCTGTGCCATTTTACTGGGCAAACTTAAATCCTGAGTGGAATTTGCGCATATAAAAGAATATGTGGCAAACGTATTTATAAAGCATACATACATCACATTAACAGGGACAGAGGCGGTGGGAGATGTGGATTGTAAAGTATTATGTCATATGTGCAGCTGGTCAAAAATAGTGTTGTAACCCTAAAATAAAAGTTATATTGGAAGTACTTTACATAGCTCTGCAATAAATAAGGAACAATATAAACACAGTTCTTGTAGTTTCTCACATAGAAATCGTCTAATATATACATAAACGTATGATTTATTGTGATGTCGGAGGCACAGATATAGTGATGGTCAGACTGACCGTCTTGCTTTGTTAAACACTTTGACTAAGTCATTGGCAGTTTATTGCAGACCACTGTCCATACAAACTTACAGCCATGTATTTATTTATCAAATGTTTTACCAGGAAGTAATACATTGAGAGTTACCGCTCGTTTTCGAGTACATTATGTCCTGGGCACAGAGTTCTGATGATAAATATATGGTTACATGAAGTGAGCAGGGTTATACATTATGTATAAAGACATTGCATGAACAGTTTAACATATTTAATCCTTTAGGTGTATGAAACAGTCACAGACTAGATGTATAGTGCCAAACAATGAAACACAAGGGTGCAGGTGCCATGGCTGACATTAAAAGATGTTCACAGGTGTATCATGTGACCTCCCCACCCCATTAGCTCAGAGGTCCAATCATTCTTTCCACAAACTCCAAGCAGTGATTGGGGCAAAAAGCAATGGGATTTAACAGCACACCAAATTTTGAGACCATTGCGTTAAAGGGTTACCAAAAACATGCATTTGAAGCTAGTTGCACCCACTCCCTGTGGGTATGTTAACAGCCTCCAGTAGGAGATGTTAGGACAAGTAAGGGGCATCTATGGGCAAAGACAAAGCATTCACCCTGAGTGACAAATGGATGATTTGTAAATACAAATGAGACCAACAGATCCATTCACAAGGTCACAAATGAAAACAAAGTATGATACAGATTATACTACAAAAAAAGAACCCATAGAACGTGACTAGACTCTCCCCCTGTATCGTGTGGGCCAGCTGGAGGTCTTTGGGCATGGTGGGCACTCTTGGCATGAATGGCACACAGGTTGGTATCTTCAAACAGGTTAACGAGGTATGTCTCACTGGCCTGGAGAGCCCCAATAGCTGTGCTCTCTGGAACCGCAGGTTGGTCTTGGAAGTCTTGCGCGGTCTCTCACATTCAAGGTCACAGGGAGCTGAAGTATCTGAAACATTCACCCTTCACCCCATCTGAAAGCAGAGAGATCACCAAGTTTCAGAAAAACGCAATCCATCTTAAATTGAACTTAACATCTTCATTTTATTATACATACTTAAAACATCATATTTGAATAGATCTCCTAGATTTTGGTCTTGTTTTTATTAACATCCCTATTATAATTTTTATATAATGAACCAACATAAACCGCAGCGTAGTACAATGGGGGTATGAAGACAGTAATACAATTACAACAACATTAACATACTAGTGCACTAGACTGGAAGGGAGGGTGGATGCACAAGGTACAGTGGGAGAAGGTGTTTGATGTGTTCCTAGAATGTACTTGCTGTGAAGCAGCCGGGACACATGAAAGTAGGAAACAACTTTTTTCTTTTTTTTTAACCCTTGCTATTTTTAGCTGTTGGATATACGGAACGCACGGCACACCAGTCGTGAAAAAGTAATTCATTTGTATTCACGTATCAATGTTTCCGTGCACCCAGTAAAATGTTCACGTTTGGATCCGGGAAGGTGTGTATATCCATATATACTAAGAACAAAGATAAAGAGTCAGTCGGCACTACCAACATCAAAATGAAATCCCGTGATGGTGCACGCGGGTAAGAGGATTCTATGAGTCCTCAGCCCGAGGAAGGAGACCCTACTACAGCAAGGCATCGCGAGATCTGATGAGACACGGTGGTCACCTGACAGCGTTGGATTATCTGTGCAGCGGCGGTGAGAGTTCGTCCCCGAGCAGGGAGATTAAGTCTTCGCTTCCTCTTATTCAAAGCTTTGAAGCGCTTACAAAGTGTGAGTGTAAGGCCTCGTTCAGGGTGCTGGCTTCGGAGGGAGGGCGTGCTGCCGTGCGAGCTGCCGTGGGACACAAAGTATTCAAATTGAATACTGGTTGTCAGGGTAGCAGCTGCCCTGTCTCCGAAGCCCGGAGTTGACGCTGGCTACAGTTTCAATAAACAAAAAAATCGTTTTTTGAAGCTGCAGCAGCGTCACTGGGACCTCGGCAGCCAATGAAATCATTCTTGAGAATGATTTCAAGACTGCAGCCTCGATCCCTAAGCTCCCGTCTGTATCCCCGCCCCCTCCTCAACTCCTGAAAAAGTCTACTGGGGATGAACACACATCGCCCAGCAGACTGCCGCCCTCCCGAACGCCCTCCCTCCAACTCCTGCCTCTGGCACCCTGAACGAGGCCTAAGTCTCCGCTTCCTCTTATTCAAAGCTTTGAAGAGCTTACAAAGTGTGAGTGTAAATCTGTTGATTGATAAATTGCTTTATTTCAAACAACGCTTTGCACTATCTTTGATGTCTTTTCAAATTTTGGGGCAGGACAATAACATTTAAAGATTAACCCATTGAGTGACTCCATTAAAAGACACGGGCAGGATCAAGACACCAGGGAATATATCAATGTGCCTGTTAACCCTTTGGGGCCATGTGAGTGGGCGATTTAAAGACTTGCGTCTATCCATATGTATTTAATCAACCAAACAATATTGTACCATATTTTGTCATTTCCATTTCTGGTTTATGTCTGTGCTCCCCATATCTATAAGAAAACAGCGAAAAGGAACTAAGGCCGGTTCCAGAGCTGCACCCGATCCATGTTTCATGTGATACATAAAGATATCACAGGAGGTGCGTGCATGGTGTGATCCAAGATAGACGCCTGAAGCGGGACCTCGTCAGACAGCGGGACCGCTAAAGCTTCTAAAAAGGAAGGAAAAAGTTAAAAACTCACCCAAAACGGAGGAATGGACATCGGAAGTCCCGAGGATGGCTCCGAAAGCCGCAAAGTGGCCAACTATAACGATACTGGAGACTGGAGCAAGGGAGGAATAAAAAGGGTTAAAGATTTATGGGAAGGTAAAGAGATTAAACGTTTTGAAACAGTAACACGAGAAAGTGGGCTACATAAATCCACTTCAGATATCTTCAGTTCAGGGGCCATATAAGAACCAAAGAACCCGTACATAGATAATCCAGAGTTTGAGGAACTGTGCCTCACCAAAGAAAGTAAAAAAGGTCTGATCTCAACAATGTACGGTTTAATATCGGATACTGAGCTGCAACACAACGTAAATGTGGGCAGAAATGAGAGGAGGCTATAGGAGAAGAGATAGGACGTACGTGAAAACGAGAGGTAACTCAATGTATTACTTCCTGGTAACATCATTTTATAAATAAAAATAAAATAGACCAAGAGGGGTGGGAAGACATTCAAAGGAAAATATATATAAAATGCTCCATCATTGATATTATACCTCCCCCTCCCCCCCTCAAGTAGCGTGACCAGACGTCCTGGTATAGCCAGGGACAGACCCGGTTTTTGGGTCACTGTACCAGTTTTTTTTCCGGCGCCGAGCATCCATGTGCAGTTGCCACCGGCCGCCGTTCGCAGATGGCGTTTGCGCATGTGCGACATGTCCCGGTTTTTGCCGGGACAAATATGGTCAACCTCCGCCTAAGACTGTCCACTTTCTTTACAAACACCTCACCTCTTTGCTCAAGAGCATGTGGTCAGCAGGGATCCTTTATTCATATACAGTGGAAATTACCAAAGATCACACAACTATGGAAAGCCACTTATAATATGATACAGGTGATCCTTGGGATCACACTCCCCTTAGACCCATGGAAAGCACTGCTTTGCAGGTCAATTGAAAATCTGGGATAAAGTGAAAATACATTAGCGACATAGCTATTTGACACCTGGATGCTGAATATATAAGGCCTGGAAACAGGAACAGCCATCTTCAGACCAAGTAAAGGCGAGACTTTGGAGAGTGTGCCTTATGGAGAAACTGACAGGGATACAAAACGACACAGTCCAAAAGTTCATAGGAGTGTGGTAATCATGGAGAGATTATATGGGAGACGTACATTTCTCCAGGGGGGACTCGCCAAATGTAGAGGGACAACAGATTAAAGGTGATATAGAGGTCTAAAACATAGAACAGGGGGGCAAGAACAAGAGCCAGAATCATTCTCGCAAAGAATGACCAAAACACAGAAAACGGGTTTGAAACAAAACTGTTTTACCAGGAGTAATTCACGTATGTCCTGGGCACAGAGTTATGATGTCAGATACATGGTTACATTAGGTGAACAGGGTTATACATTATATATGAAGACATTGCATGAATAGTTAAAGATAATATATGCTATATGCATATGTAACAGTTACAGACCACATTAAAATGAGATACAAAGTAGGACCTAAATCCTGAATGGGTGCTTCTAAAGTCCTATGGGGTGTCCGTGAATGTAACAAGTATCCCCAGTTGAAGGGTTAATGAAACGGAACAGACAATATGCAATAATCAAGCCATATCTGTTTAGAGCAGCGTTTCCCAACTCCAGCCCTCAGGGAACCCCAACAGGTCAGGACTTAAGGATATCCCTGCTCCAGCACAGGTGGCTCAGTCAAAATGACTGAGACTCTGATTGACCCACCTGTGCTGGAGCAGGGATATCCTTAAGACCTGACCTGTTGGGGTTCCTTGAGGACTGGAGTTGGGAAACACTGGTTTAGAACATAGCCCAGTATTGTGTGGTGTGCTTTTGTAAAGTAGCTCGGTCACCTGATATCCTGAGGCTACGTCCATAGCAGGGGAAACCACGCTGAGCCACGCGGACGCTCCGCGCTGAGCCCCTGCATCCTCAATGAGGATGTCTTTAGAGGGGGCTCACGCGAGCGTCTACAGGCGTGCTGAGGCGTTGGGATTTTCAGCCGACAGCAGAGCCTGTTTCTCAGCGTGCTGTCGGCTGAAAACCTCCAATCACAACACAGCAGCGTCAACGTCACGGCGCCGTGATGGTGCGTCGCGCGTTATTGGCCCAGCGAAATCACTGCTCCGCCTCCTGGTCGCGCACGCTGACTCGCCTGCCAGTCCATGGGTTCGCTCCTGACCGGGCAGGCGAGCGTCAGCGCGGAGGAGCGCGGGCTGAGGCTCTATGGACGCAGCCTTATGGAGTCTCTCCAATACAACAGGAGACGGGTGGAGGATTTGGTAGGAGATTTCTTCAGCTGGTACACAGCATCTCACCGCATTGAATATCCACGGTTGTCTCCGAATGAATCCCTCTGTCACGTTCCTGGTGGAGTCTTTCTGATACAGCGGAGGGCTGGTAGAGGGTTTGATAGGAGGTTTCTTCAGCTGATGCACAGCATCTCACCGCACTGCATACCCACGGTTTCCTCCGCAAAGTTCCTCCGTCTCGTTCCCGTCTGACCTGATCCGACTGCTGCAACACCACACTGGCTACTAGTATGAAAACAGCTGAAGGTAAGTGAAGTATACTCACAACCAGCTTGTCTGTCTGTTCCAGAAGCATGCTTCCATCCCGATAAGTACAGGTATTCAATAGGAGCAAGGTAGGGTTAGAGCACTGCAAAAAAAGGCTGGACTTGAGACGGGTAACAAATCAACTATTTTGTAGGTGTAGCGCACTTTCCCCAACCCCCTGGGAGATATGGTGCTACGGTGTGTGTTGCTTTACCTGTGGCTCACAGGAGGGCTGAGCCTCCGCTGCTGGGAGCTTGGGTTGTGTCTGTAGTCGGTAGCGCCTCCACCTGTATTGGATCCTACTATGTGGGATAACCCTGTTACAGGAACCCCATGCAATGAAACACACGTTTGTACATATAACAGTTTTACTGCATGCGGAAGAAAAATAACATATGTATATATATACAGTGGCACTCAGGCCTCGCAGGGCCATACCGCACACCGTGTCCACACCCCGGATTGAGTTTACCCCAAAACACAGAGTTGCCCATGGGCAACCAACCAGCCTAGTGTCCACAGCATCAATCACCCACCCAAGTGTGTGAGACAGTGCTGCCCCACTAGCATGTGTATAGTTGGTGCACGTGGTGAGATGATGAGGTACCTGCCGGGTCCTCCAACACCTGGGCGCGCAGATTCTGTAAGGTGGGATCCACTGACCAAGGAAGGTGTCCGCGAAGCCTTCCCCTCTACGGTGGGTGGTGTTCCGTGTGGATGGTGCCACCATGCAGAATGTCTCTTTCTGTAGTTGGTGATCTGGTCCCAGACCACCGGATGCCAGGATGCAGCTGCGTCCTGGCTGTGTCCCTCTCTCTATGGTACTACAGGGGCAGTGTCCCTATCTTATGGGCCTGTTCCTGCAGCAACCACAAGCTGAGGGGAGTCGGGGCCTAGCTGGGGCCTAACAGGGGGTCTCTGGCCTAGTGCAGGTGCCACAGACACCTGCACATACACAACCTACCCTACCCCCTTGAATAAAAAAATGTAATAAACAAGTTTAAAAAAAGAAAATAAAGTTATCACTATTAATATTATTATGACATTGTCCAGCGTTGCTACCCTGCCTTAACCTTTATTATTGTTTGTTTGGGAGAAGGAGCGGCTCAGTGAGTAAAAACACTGACTCTGTCACTGAGTGTGAAGCAGGAGAACCTGGTTCAATTCCTGGTGTCAGCTCCTTGTGACCTTGGGAAAGTCACTTTATCTCCCTGTGCCTCAGACACCAAAAAAACATAGATTGTAAGCTCCACGGGGAAGGGACTGTCCTGCAAAATGTCTCTGTAAAGTGCTATATCAGAACATATTATTATTTATAAAGTACCACCATATAATGCAGCGTGGAACAGCAGTTAAATATGCCAGAATGATAAACAGAAATAGAACAAAGACAAATCGATATAAAATAAGTGAGGAGTTAGCAATCTTATTTATTATTATTATTTATTCTGTAACCTTATTATTTAAAAATGTCGAATTTCAGTTATATAAAAAAAATAACAGAAATACAGCATTCAACCTTGAAAAATGTCTAATCAACCACAACAGAACGTGTAAAAAAAAAGTCTTGCACTCTTCTATACTGGCTCACACTATGTCCTCCCAAAGCGACCCAAGCTCACAGCCTGGACCACTCAATGCTCAACATGGAGGCCAAGAGGGTACCGTGTGCCCTCAACCAAGATGGCTGCCCGTGCGCCCTCACGCGCGCCTGCACTTCCCGTGGTTGATGGGCGGGTCGGTCGAGAGTCAGCTGATCGGTGACGGCCGCTGCTGTGCAGGAGAAGCCGGGCATCTCTCGCAGGGCCTGTCACACGGAGCAGCGCGGTTGGGATCCCGGTGCAGGTAGGTGCGGCCTCCGCCTCACTCCCACCCACCCCGGGGGGTGACAGGCCTCTGTCCTCCTGCTTATACGGGCAGCACTGTCATATCATATCTCGGGGTGGGGGACACACATCACACACATCACACACATCACACACATCACACACATCACACACATCACACACATCACACACATCACACACATCGCATCACCCTGGGTAACAAGAAAATATCAAATAATCATTAGAGTAATATAACTTCATCAAATTAATAGCTACCTGGACAACAAGAAAATATAAAATAAATAATAATTAGAGTAATATAAATGAATCAAAATGATAGCTAAATGGATAACAAGACTATCAAATAAATAATTAGTCATACAAATAAAATTAATAGCTACCTGGATAACAAGAAAATATCAAATAATAATTAATCATACAAATTAATAGTTACCTGGACAACAAGAAAAAATCAAATAAATTATCAGAGTAATATAAATTAATCAAATTATAGCTACCTGGATAACAAGACAATATCAAATACATAATAATTAGTCATACAAATTATAGCTACCTGAATAACAAGACAATATTACATAAATTTGACTTGGTCATAAACATAACATTATACCCAGCTGAATAAGAAGAAAATACAATATAAAATATATCCATTGCTAAATGTTGGAGGTAAAAGGGCGATCACGCTTAACCCTTACTACCCTTGAATGAAAAAAATATCTGGCAAAGGGGATGCAGAATAGGATATTCAGTGTAATGTTCCTAAGTGCGCTGCTCGGGGGTCCCTGGGGATATAGTGAGCTGTGTAAATATATAGCAGGATATATTATTCCATTCTCCATGTGCGGTGGGATATGTTTGCATCATATTAGTAACTCCCAGGCGTGTTTCTTTCTCGGTGTGTGGCGGGACGTGCTGGCACCTAACGGTAGCAAAAGAAAAATGTCTGTCGTGCCCTTGTACTGCGCTTTGGAATATGTTGCACATTTTTTATTAGTAATACTGTGTATATGTCGCCCCCATTGTACTGCACTGCAAAATGGCCTTTAATTACCTGATAATAACTGCCTCTCACTGTCTCAGTCCCAATAAATGATCATATTAGATGCTAAAATGCCTTGAGAAAGCAATGAAAAAGCAGAAGTGGTTTAATCTTCCCCCCCCACTGATTCGGTTGCCTTCAGTTAGTGAGGCTAGTGCATGAAATGATTGTATCAAATGGCGTATAGGATTTCTATGCAGGCTGATCCCACTGAATTGTACAGGGCCTCTGTTGTGTGTAAGATGGTGATCCCATTGAAGGCTATGGAGCTTCCGTTGTTTGCAAGAGGGTGGTGACGTTGAAAATGCACGTCGGATCTCATGTACGCAATAGGGCTATCTATCTATTTGAAATGGGTGTCGGACTTGTGATGGGGATCCAATTGACGTCTATGGGAGCATGAGATGTGTATAAGGTGGTCCATTGATGACTAGAGGACATCAGATGTGTCGTGTGGGCAGTGGGGCACCATGCAGAATTGGGCCCAACTTCTGGCATGGGTGGGGGAGAACGACATGGGCTATTCCAAATGCATTTGGGCCACGGGTTGGCCACTCTTGCAATAGGCATCAGATGTGTATAAGGTGGTTGCATTTAATTTAAATTCTTTGGGGAAGAGCGCAGTGCCTATGTAAGTGCCACGTCCGCCCACCCCCCAGAAAATCTCGCGCACCCCTGCTGTAGTGCATAAGGTGTACCGTATTGGCCCGAATATAACACGGCCTCGCACATAATACGACCCTAAATTTTGAAGGTGTTCTACATGAAAAATAAAAGGTGTAAGGCTTGTTATATAGTGTGCGGTCATGACAGTGCGAACGGTAAGGGGGTCCTACTGAAGACTATAGGTCTGTCGGATGCGATGAAGAATCCTGACCCATTTATTTTGGGGGAGGTGGGGCCACCTCGTGTTATAGAGGGGAAGAGTGTTGCGTGTGTGTGTGAGCTGTAAGTTTGCTGGTAATGAGTACCACTACTTTTTCAGTACTGCACAGTCTGGCACATATTTGTCTTGCCAGATGGGGCAGAGATCTATCTAAGGCTGCAGAAAGCATTCATTCTTTGCAAATAAAGGGTTATAGTTTATAACTGAAAAAGCATTGTATTTCTGCCCCTCTGGCAGGGAACACGATGGGGTTTGTCACATGTAAACTGAATTACAATCATTACTGTGAAAACCAGGGGTGGTGGGAGTTTTGTCCCAATTAACCCTTTGGAGCCAGAGAGGTTGAAACCCATTTTGATGCAGAGAAATCGTGGGCATTATCTGTGCATAATTCTGGAGGGATGTTCAATGCCGTCATACACTGGGGTCCAGTGGGGTCCCGGGTTCATAAATAGGGGGTAAGGGGAGAATTTTGCTTTGACAGTTTAGGCTAAGGCCCCGGTATCTCCGCTGCAACGCGCGCCCGCGAGATTGGCGGCGCGTGCAGCCGATTCCCTGGTCTGCAGCTCACTGCAGGAAGAGAGACCGGGGGGGGGGGGGGGCGTGGCGGGGGAGTGACGGGGGCGCGGCCATGATGTCACCCGGCAGGTTCGCCCTCATTGGCTGAGCCGCCGGGGGGCGTGCCTAATCGCTCAACGCGAGTCCTGCTCTCAATTCTATTGAGAGCAGGAGCAACTCTCGCCCCAGCGCTGCGGCCCCCCCTCGCGGCGGGCCCGGCGCCATTGAGGGGAGGGCTCTCGTCCCTGCAGCGTCCGCCACAGCGGGCGCTGTAGTAGGCAGCGGGGTCAAGAGAGGCCGTTCGTTCCTCCCCCCCCCCCCCCCGCCTCCCCCTTTAATTGTAAAAAGGAAGCAATCCGAATCTCTGCAAAAAGCCTGAAAATGATCGCAGGGATCGCCAAAATGTTGATCAATATATTCTGGGTGCCATATAAGCCCACAAAGCATTGCACTGCTGCTGCCTCTAGCAGTGAGGGAGTTCATGCAAACAGGGGAAATGTTTATTTCAAGGTAATCTAATATGCGCTCATAATGCTGGATAAAGAAACCTGTGTAATTACTTGTTCTACTGCCGTCCTCAAGGGCCACCAACAGGTCCGGTAATATGGATATCCCTGCTTCAGCACAGGTGGCTCAATCAAAGGCTCAGTTGAAGCCACCTGGGCTGAAGCAGGGCTATCCTTAATAGCTGACCTGGAGTTGGCCAGCGCTGTTCTACTGGCTCAAACTGAGCCATCTGGGAGCTACCAGAGTCATTTCTGACACCTGAAACGGCATCAAGGCCTCAGCGCGAAGTGTTGCTAAGATCGGTCCTTCTTTACCGCAGCCTGCGCTTCGCTCTGATAGTGAAAACGAGTCTCTCAGGAATGACTTGTTTCCTTGTGCTGTGTTAGGCCGAGTCCATAGAAGGACAGGCCGTGCTGAGGCGTGCGGACGCTCAGCGCTGAGCCCCTGCATCCTCAATGAGGATGCCTTGAGAGGGGGCTCGCGCGAGCGTCCGCAGGCGTGCGGAGGCTTTGGAGTTTTCAGCCGAGCGCCAAGCTGTTTTTCAGCACGCTGTCGGCTGAAAACCTCCAATGAGAGTGGGGCTGCGTCAACGTCACGGCGCCGTGACGTCGACGTCAGTGCGTCGCGGGCGATTGGCCCAGCGACGTCACTGCCCCGCCTCCCTCAGTCTCCCCCCACCTCCGATCGCGGACGCTGGCTCGCCTGTATGTGCGTGGAATCGCACAGCTTCTGCAGGCGAGCCTCAGCGTCCGCGCGGTTCAGCCCGGCTCCCCCCCTCTATGGCCCGGGCCTTACTGTGGTGCCAGTGGAAATGGGAGCTCACAGTGGCCATATTGGTACACCCTGAAAATCACGGTTCTGTAATATCTGGCTCACTCTCGCCGCGCTCGCTAGTTATTGATCAGTCGCAACATTGGATCTTATTGAATGAGACCCCAAGTAGGAAAGTGTTAATTGGCTCTGCCAATCGTTCCTCTCCCTTTGAATGCAAGCTTTATTTCTATTTAGGGTACTAGTGTTATACCGGGTCCTAATGTTTCAGAAAAACGGATACCTGGGCAAAATGAATCTTTTTACCCGGTGGGGTACCCGGTTACCCGGACACACTTACCTGCAGGGTGAGGAAGACCGCGGCGACATCTGGGAGCAGCAGCAGAGGTCCTGGTGGCAGCAGCAGAAGTCCGTGTTCAGCCGGCGGGAGCAGCAGGAATACAGCACACAGCTGATACCAGTGGGAGCCGGGGAACCATGTGACCAGCTCCTCCCCGTCTGTCCAATAAGAACGCTCCTGCTCCGGTCACATGGTTCCCCGGCTCCCACTGGTATCAGCTGTGTGCTGTATTCCTGCTGCTCCCGCCGGCTGAATACGGAATTCTGCTGCCACCAGGACCTCTGCTGCTGCTCCCCGATGTCGCCGCGGTCTTCCTCACTGGTCTTCCTCACCTTCCGTCGCCAGCTGCAGGTAAGTGATGAAGGATTTTCAGCGACTCTGAAAATTCGCCGGTGCCGGGCCCAGCCCCCTGCTGCCGGGTCCAGGTAATGTCCGGGTAGCTGAAAAAGCACCGGCTAATTTTCGGACATCCGGTACATCCGGTATAGGATACCCTTGTCTGTCCCAAGCAGCTTTCATTTCCTTTGGTATATTAAGCTTTACCACCTCTGCCGGGATGCCATTTCATGCATCCACTATCCTTTCACTGAAAAAGTCCTTGCCACGAGAGAATAGCACATATACAATAACCGGGCCTGATTGAACAAGACTAGGATATAGTAAACTGAATGAGTTTATTTCCTATGAACAGAACAGACAATACATCAAGCAAATAACATTACAGAAATATTTACACTTACTGAGGTTGGACAAGGAGATATTCAGCCGAATAGCAGCTCCTTAGTTGTTATAGGTCACAACAAGAACGACAAAACGACAGCAACAAGCAACCAACACAGGAATAAGGGGTGCACGCAACTATATAGACGCAAACCCCCATTCCTACCATGGCAGTTCAGTTATTGGTGAAGACAAATCTTGACCCAATCACAGGTTGCCAGGTAACGCAAAAAGCTGGGTTTACCCAGCCCCTCATTAATACAACCCTCCCCTGTGGCTAATTGGCCAGCCCATTTATAAAAACTATGACACGATGCCTTCATTGCCATCCTGTCTAGCAAAAACGCTTATGGGGCAGGGGTCTTTCATGTAGGGTGTCACTTTTGACAGGTGAAATGGTTATCACCTAGTTGTGGGACCTGGCTGCATATGCAATGAAGCCTTTCAAGTGGCCTCTTTTTGATTGTACAATTACATATCAAAGGGGCCATTTGGCGAGCTTCCAAACTTATATCCAAAGTTATAGTAAAAACAGTGATAACATAACTATTTCTCCCATATTTTAAATCAGATTAACAATATCTATGCAACTTGTGTTCGTTGCATAGGAAAGCATATCCAAATTTCAGCCTTGTAGCACAAACACATACAGGCATACCCCGCTTTAAGTACACTCGCGAGTAAGTACATATCGCCCAATAGGCAAACGGCAGCTCACGCATGCGCCTGTCATCACGTCCTGAACAGCAATGCCGGCTCCCTACCTGTACCAAAGCTGTGCGCAAGGAGGGAAACTATAGAGCTTGTTACAAATTAGTTATTTACATCAGTTATGCACGTGTATAACGATTGCAGTACAGTACATGCATCGATAAGTGGGGAAAGGTAGTGCTTCACTTTAAGTACATTTTCGTTTTACATACATGCTCCGGTCCCATTGCGTACGTTAATGCGGGGTATGTCTGTACAGAGATATGGTTCTATGGGGTTTACATTATGACAAATACACCGTTAACCCTCTCTCCATGTTAATACATAACATAGCAATTAATTCTACTGAAGCAGGGGGATGCAGATCAACATACACACAATGTGGTTAACCCTTTCCCTCCCGACATGATTTCTACACATACAAGAATATAACACAGACGGCTGGGGGAATACAGCTCAGACCTGGGGCAATTCTGCTGAAGCAGGGGGATGCAGATCAACACATACACAGATCCCATTAACCCCTCATACCCCGATCATGACAGTCCTCCCTGACGTTTCCCCTGGGCCTGCCGCCCTTCCGCTTCAGAGCATGTTTTCTTGTTCTAGTATACCTCCTTCCCTGACATATTCCATACTGCACCTTGTTAATACATCACATGTGTGTACAAGTTTCAGCAATGCCCCCTCCTTCCTTCCAGGCTGCACTTGCCTCAAACAAACGCCTTTATTGCTAGAAGGGTCAGCACCATTTCATTTGTATATATGTTCTGGTTTAACCACTTTTATATGTATGTCTTTATTTATATAGCGCCATTAATGTATACAGCGCTTCACAGCAGCAATACACGTGACAACCATATAAATAACAAATAATACAAATAACACATAATGGGAAGAAGCGATTCAGACGTAAAAGTAACATTTGGGAAAAGGAGTCCCTGCCCCGAAGAGCTTACAATTCTATTGACTTTTAAATGGACAGCTGTTAAATTATAATAGGCACACAATCTGTGTGGTTCCCATGTCTTGATATATATATATATATATATATATAATGTATAACCCTGTTCATTTAATGTAACCATGTATCTGGCATTATAACTCTGTGCCCAGGACATACTTGAAAACGAGAGGTAACTCTCAATGTATTACTTCCTGGTAACACATGGTATAAATAAATAATATTCTAAATCAGTGTTTTTCAACAGGGGTTCCTGGGAGCCTTGAGGTTCCCCAGGAATCCCTAAAGGGTTCCTGCAATTTTGAGGTAATTTGAAAATGATACCAAATACAGAAGAATTTACAATGCATCTGATATTAGACACGCTATTAGAGAGGGTTGGGGTTCCTTACAATGCATCTGATCTCAGACGCACTATTAGAGAGGGTTGGGGTTCCTTACAATGCATCTGATCTCAGACGCACTATTAGAGAGGGTTGGGGTTCCTTACAATGCATCTGATCTCAGACGCGCAATTAGAGAGGGTTGGGGTTCCTTACAATGCAACTGATCTCAGACGCGCTATTAGAGAAGGTTGGGGTTCCTTACAATACATCTGATCTCAGACGCGCTATTAGAGAGGGTTGGGGTTCCTTACAATGCATCTGATCTCAGACGCGCTATTAGAGAGGGTTGGGGTTCCTTACAATGCATCTGATCTCAGACGCGCTATTAGAGAGGGTTGGGGTTCCTTACAATGCATTTGATCTCAGACGCGCTTTTGGAGAGGGTTGGGGTTCTTCAACCAAACAAAGGTTGAAAACCACTGTTCTATATAATCTATAACATTACTTCACCCACCGTTTAATATTTTCCGGGATGCACTAGTAAGGTCAGGTTGTAAACCACTGCAATAAAGCGCAATTTAAAAAGGTTTTCTTATATGACCAGATAGCTGGGTTGCCAACTCTCCGGGTTTGACCCGGAGACTCCAGGTTTCAGATACTTTCATCCGGGCTACGGGTTTAGCCCGTCCATCTCTGGGTGGCGACGGTGTGCTGCTGCGGGTGGCGGCGTGCTGCGGCGGCCGCGTCTCCGGCATTCTCCGTCCGGTGTTCTTCTGCGATTTTCCCCCTCCAACTGCACTGAACGTTGCCATGGCAATTGGACCCTACGTGATGTCATGACGCTACGTGGCTGTAGCGTTATGACGTCTCGTAGCGTTCCGTTGCCATGGCAACGTGGCGTCATAAGCGGCCGCGCAGCCACGTTCACTGCAGTTGGAGGGGGAATTGCAGCAGGATGCCGGGAGACGCCGTGGCACCAAGTAAGGGAGTTTTTTCCCCCCCTCCGGGTTAGCCTTCAGTTGAAGGTGGCAACCCTGCCAGATAATCGCAGCAGACCAAGGAAATAAGTGGTTTGTATTCGGTTTTGGGGGAGGGGGGAAGCTGAGCACCTTTCCAGCATCACTGCACATTGCAGTCATGTGACTGGGTCAGCTGAGCAAAGGGCACGTGTGACCTCTCGTCTCACATGACCGGTAATGACTCAAGAAGGAAGCGGGTGTCGGAAATACAGAGGCAGAGCTCACTCATACTGCTGGAGTTCCTATTGTATTCCTATCATTACTGTGCACATGATGGCAGTGTGTGTGTGGCACCGTGTCTGGGTTACACATTGTGTTTATTTCCTGGGTTTATTAAACTGTATGGCAAATGTTGGGCTCTAGGGCTTAACCATAAAGTTGCATTCAAGTATAAAGGTGGTGTTTCTAACTAGTGGTACTGTGGGTGTGGGGAGAACCGGACCTGTTTATTTTTCCATACATACTGATGTGTGCGCATTTAAAGTGTACTTTAGTGAACAAGCTTGCCTCAAAGTTGATTTCATAATTAAATGTGTATAGAAGGCTCTCCAAGAAAATATCATTAATACCCACGATTGGGGGAAAAAAACCCAAATGGTTGACCACGCGCCTGGGACAAGTGGAGAGTTTAGGGCCACGTGTGTAGCTGAGAAACCGTGGCAGCTGAAGAACCTCTTCGGATGTAGAGCTGTCAGCCACCCCTGTGCTTCCCGAATCCGCGCCACACATTGCCGTGCCTAGCGCTACGCAAAGGATTGTGGGGTGCGACTTCGGCAAGCAGAGCCGGGATTGGACAGCTGTTCTCCCGTAGGTCATCCCGGCGCGGCCCCTGCGGTTGACCGGTGCGGGTACATTACATTTTTCCTGGTAATACCTCACATCCTCGACCTATATTAGATGTGTTTGCTTTATTATGGCTCTGATCCGGATCTTGGATAGGCCCACATATTGACATGGCGTATATTGATAAATATATTCTTTCTAAATAATGGCGTACAGCGTTTGTCCTGCTGTTCTTTTACACGTGCACGGCACCATTATTGAAGAACTTTGAGACACCCGAGTGATATTTTGGGATTCTCAACTTCAGTCCCCAAGCCCCTTCCCCACCCACACCCCTCAACAGGTCAGGTTTTAAGGATATCCCAGCTTCAGCACCGGTGACTCAGTCTTTGACTGAGCCACTGGTTGAACCACCTGTGCTGAAGCAGGGATATCCTTAAAACCGGACCTGTTGGGGTATTGAGGACTGGAGTTGAGTACCCCCTTAGCCAGTTAAATTCACGTATGCAGCACCCAGACATGGCAAATCGCCTCGCCAATGATTTCAGAAAGGAAATAGGTACTTTTCAGGAGGGATTACCTTTTACTAGAATCTTTGACTAGTAACTAGATGAATTCACAGACCTAGCTGTATATAAGTTTATCATTCGCCTTCGTGAGTATCACCTGAGCAAGCCTGTGATTCTACGCTGTCTAACTGACGTTACAACTGATGAAGTGATTTTACGAAGTGAAGGCGAATTAGATTGGCCAAGCCAATTCGTTCAATAAAAGTACAGTAGGGCCCCGTTTCTCGGTGATCCGCTGATACGGCGCTACCGAGAAGGGGCCCGCCACGTCTGAGCATTCACAGAACGGGGAAGTCAGAGGTCGCGCGTGCGCAGAACGGGCGGTTGCCGAGGGTGTCCATGCGCAGAACGAAGGTTGTGCGCGCAGAACGGAGGAAATGCCGGTTTTCGCATGCGCACACGCCAGAAATCGCCAGTACCGCCTTCCGGCGATTTTCGCTTTGCGACGGGCCCTTAGAACGGAACCCGCCGCCTGCCACCGGGGCCGTCCTATACTTCCTTTCCCCACCCAAAATAACAGAAATAAAGAGAAAACTACATTCTTAACTATGCAAAAAATATATTTTTATAAAACCACGGGGGCCCCTTTGCTGCTAAGCAGCCCCGTTGCACAGAAAGCCTCTTGGGTGACCCTAAACGGTCTCTATTTGTGCTGGGACAGGGGCATCCATAGGGCGGGTGAGAATTCCGCACTGCACTCTGTATATTGAGCTCTCCGTGGCAAGGTCTGTGGACAAGGATTTCCTGAACAGGCACATTCAGTAACATTTCAGATTGTCTTTTGGACAAATGGGAGAGGGGGGGGAATATTTGGTTGCGATTTTTTAAATCCCACGAAGCAGGCGCACAGGATGCAGTGAGATGAATGGAGTCTCTTTATATCACATGACTGCTTTTAAGACCGGACAAGATGTTACGGAAAGACGACATGTTATCACACCACAAATCGGTCAACAATTACTTACAAAAGAAAACACAGAATAAAAAATAATGTGTAACAAGTGTAGGGCTATTTCAGGATCTCTCTGACCATGAAGAAATGGCTGGAAAGCAAAGTAAGTTTTGAAAAATATGTGTGTGTATATATATATATATATATATATATATATATATATATTTCTCTCTATATATATATATATATCCATATATATCTATCAAAGTTGGGCTCTCCCCTGTATAAATATATAATGAATTTAGCGTGTGTACGTATCATATAAAATAACCATATTTACATCACCCAGGCAGGGACTTGAAGTAAATAGATTGTATTGTGGTCCAGAAGTGATGCCAATGTTTCAGTCTGCTATAGGACCGTCATCGGGGTTATAAACTCTGTTTCAAATGGAGCTCTCCCCTTTACACTTCACTCGTTTTCCCCCAGAACCCAGCGCTGTCTGAATGTTAACCCCAGATGGTAGAGATTAAGACAAAACTGGATTTTTAATACTAAAAATAGCAATGCATGCTCGGGACAAGGTAGTAACAATTCGTTAAACGCCAATAGGGTTCTGGGGGGGGGGGGGATTGGTACTTTAATGCCTCGGTGACCAATCAGAAAGCTTGGATATTCAATGTGTTCATTCCTGCTTTGAAGTGGCATGTTATTATATCACTATAACCATTTTCCCATGTACGGGAAGCCATATAATTGGATTGGGCTGCTGCCATAGACACACTGTATTCCAGGTCATGGCCAAAATAGCCCCGTAAAATATTCCATCCCCTCAGTTGAAGAGAACAGCTTCCTTTTTAATGTGGAGCACACACACTTCCTCCGAGTTTCCCCTTAGTCGGACACCTGAATATAAGAATGGATGGGTAGGTGCTTCATACCTGATGCGAGGTCGTCACTTGTATGGGAATTGACTTGAGAGATCAGAATTTCCCATCCAAGAATCCATTTAAAAGAGGCGTAATAAAGGAAGGAGAGGGAGTAGGCTCTGCCAGGCCCAACGAAGGACCCTGAGAGGTTGGGAAGCGTGTAGCATTTCAACTACTTGTTGGTCCAATAAAAGGTATCATACTCCCTCTCCCGCCATTGTTACTACACGGAAGAAAGGACCAACATGGCTCCCACCCGTCTGTGCTTTAAAAGAGGAGCAGACTCTTGGCACGAGAGTTGGTTACAAAAGCTGCCGGGGAGCGAGAGATTCTGGGTTGAGCCTTTTAGAGAGCGGGGATAGGAAGTGCTCCTTGGATATTTGCTGCGGTAATGACTTCATAGTTTCTATTCCTCATCTTGCTTTGATTCTGCGCACAGAGGATAGAAAAGTTCTATCTATATATCTATCTTTATCACTTGTGAGTACATTCACATGTCATAGACACATCCCTGCCTTTCACCATTGACACTGTGCCCATTTGCATGTCATTTCCCAGAGTCCCTTGCTGCAGTGGAAGCACTGTATGCTGGGTGATAAGGGTTGCAGACCTGACACAGAATATCACTTATCGGCTATATGCAAACGGTGGAGGTTTTTTGTTGCCTTTTTCACACACACACCACACACACATTATTTATTTATTTTAAGGCTGGGGGTCCCTGGAGCTGAACCACGTTGGTCTCGGCTGGTGTTACACCGTGGTTCATGAGATGCCTCTGTAGGAGGTACTGGTACTTCCTGGTTTGTAAATCTCCTGCTGCACATGATCCAATAGGAAGTTGCGTTGGATGACGTTGCGACCTCCTGTTGGCTGGCGTTCTGTATTTTATTCCGCAGCGTGGGCTGGTACCGTGGCACCTTCAGAGGGAAGGCGGGCGTTCACTTGTAATAAATGATATCAAAAGATGTCCTGATTTTCCACTTAATCCTGTGAAATCTTTCTTGTGATTTTATTTTTTGACGCCTACAAACTACAATTCTGGGCTCAGGTTCACTAATAGAAAGCCACCGTCTCTTCACCCAATGACATCCTGATGACACTGTGGCTCTCTGTAGGATGCTGACGCGAGGGTTACCCTAGAGCAGGGGTGGGGAGCCTCTTTTCTGCCGAGGGCCATTTGGATATTTATAACATCATTCGCGGGCCATACAGACACAGACTGGCAGGCACACAGCAGGCACACAATAGTTGCTGCTGCTGCTGGGGGGATCATGTAGGGCGGATGCTGGGGTAAGTGCGGGGGGAACTGCTGGAGAAGCATGGGGGAAGTGCAGGGAATGCTGCGGGGGGATTGCTGCGGCTAGTACGGTGGCTGCTGGGGATCGTGTAGGGCTGCCGGCGCCTCACATCACCACACCAACCTCCAGTTGCCTTAGCAGGGCCAGACCAAATGATTTCGAGGGCCTTATACGGCCCTCGGGCCTGACGTTCCCCACCCCTGCCCTAGAGGTTAGAGGCTCCCTGGTTTAGCTAATGCAAAAAACAAAAACCAACCAGAACAGCATGTACTGCTGATTTGAGAGAACTGAGTTTTTGGGGAAGAATTGCTGCTTCTCCAAAACGTCTTGATAGATTCTGTTTGCGGCCTTTCCTTTCTTCTCTGTATCGTCTCCCTATTTATCAGCTAGCTTCCATTTCCCCTGCCAAAAGGTTTCCTTTGCTATGTATGTATATATCTTTATATTGCGCCCACAATATACTCGGTGCTTTACCAATGAGACAATACAACGAATTATACTACAATAAGCGCAACAAATAAGATCAGATCGTAGGAAAGGAAATCCCTGCCCCGGGGAGCTTACAATCTAAGCGGTATGTTGGGAGAGTTACAGAGACAGCAGTTTATGGAATAAGTGCAGTAGATGGCAGTGCTTGGCCACTGTGGTTGGTAGGAGTGACTGTGGTTGTGGGATAGTAGATGGCAGTGCTTGGCACAATGGGTGGTAGGAGTGACTGTGGGTGTGGGACAGTAGATGGCAGTGCTTGGCCACTGTGGTTGGTAGGAGTGACTGTGGTTGTGGGATAGTAGATGGCAGTGCTTGGCCACTGTGGTTGGTAGGAGTGACTGTGGTTGTGGGATAGTAGATGGCAGTGCTTGGCCACAATGGTTGGTAGGAGTGACTGTGGTTGTGGGATAGTAGATGGCCGTGCTTGGCCACTGTGGTTGGTAGGAGTGACTGTGGTTGTGGGATAGTAGATGGCAGTGCTTGGCACAATGGTTGGTAGGAGCGACTGGGAGTGTGGGACAGTAGATGGCAGTGCTTGGCCACAATGGGTGGTAGGAGTGACTGGGTGTGGGACAGTAGATGGCAGTGCTTGGCCACAATGGGTGGTAGAAGTGACTGGGTGTGGGACAGTAGATGGCAGTGCTTGACCACAATGGGTGGTAGGAGTGACTGGGTGTGGGACAGTAGATGGCAGTGCTTGGCACAATGGGTGGTAGGAGTGACTGTGGGTGTGGGACAGTAGCCAGAAGTTCATGCTATTGGGAGGCTTCATTTAAGAGGTGATTTTTAAGATTTGTCTTAAAGGGAGAGAAGACGCTTGGTGTATACTGAGTGTGAGGAAGATCCACAGGTAAGGGACAGTGAGGGGAAGGTTTAAGGTGAGAGAGAGAGCAGCACAGGTGAAAGGGATAGAAAGGAGACAGTTATTGGTAAAGCAGAGGAGACCAAAGCTGATATATAGGGAGGCGCAGATGAGAGGAGAGCCTTGAAGGTAAGGAGAGACCTTTGTGGGTGATTTAACATGTGATGGGAAGCCAGGAGACCAGGAGAGGGATATAAGGAGGAGATGAGCAGAGACTCTAAAGGGAGAAAGTGACATGATTCTAGCAGCAGAATTTTGGATAGATTGCAAAGGAGAAAGTTGTGAGGCCTGTTAGCAGAATATTACAATAATTCAGATGGGAGAGTATAAGGGTATTTAATATTATGAAGTGGTAAGATTGATCTTTTGTACTAAATTCTATATAGATTCATGGATTAGAATAGAATAGATTGCTATTAGGTCTTTTTTTCCCTTCAGTGTTCCACTATTGATATTTCGAGGGGTGAGTGGTTACAGAGCTCTATTTAGCTCAGGCACAGTGGTCTTAGAATAATTAGAGTGCTAGCTCTTCAGAGCAAAGGTACAGGGCGATATTGATTTACTCGTGTCACGTGTCTCTGGGGCTACTGAGCAATGGTGCCGTGCATTGACCTCAAGGTGATTGGTGATGTGCGGTAGGGTAAATAAAGAACGTTGGCTTTTAATAGTTTTCTTTAAATCCGGGACATCTGCTTTTCTGTCTGTAAACCATCCAGGCATCAATGGGTGGCAGGTCTCTCGCTGTTAGGGTTATCTCATGTAGCATTCTAGTATGTCTCATTGCCAAACAGCTCTGACGGGGAGAATGAGGAAGAATATCATTGCTTAATTGCACTGTAGTAATTCGGGATTTATAGAGGTAAAGGGACATTTCATGCCATCTTGTGATGAGCTCGTCTGTGTATGGATGGAAAAGTAGGGCAATAACGTGTCATTTGCATGCTACGTGAATATATCACTGCAAAGTTGAGTGAGGGTCAAGGTTTTTGAGGGTGAATCAGCAATTCATGTTTAAGAGCAAAAATATCCTGCAAACTAAATTGACATAATCTTGTTCGTGCTCGTACAATTCTCACCCTGTTCACCGTGTTGATGTGTGTGGCGCCCATGGTATGGATCAGGAATTTCCGATCCAGTGGTTTTGTGGAATTCAGGTGTCCGGCTCTTGCCAATGTTTTTGCACTCACACTCACTCACTCACTGTCACACACTCGCTTACACACACACTATGTTCAGTCCTTTGTATTGCCTGGCAGATCAGATGACTTGTATGTGCCACACTAGTGCTGAGGGAGCGGGCCTCGGGATATCTTGGGTTGCACGGCCTATGAGGTGGCTTTATAATCCATAATGTGAGCAACTGTTATAATCCATAATGTGAGCAACTTCTAAGGTTGGTCAACGGAAAAATAACGTCGTGCCTCTCAAAACCGTACTGGACCCTGGATCTTTGTACCATTTTCCAATACTGGAAAGCAAAGTATTAAATTAGCTTCAAGGGGTTACCTGTGAAACTACAGAAGCCAAACCAAAAATATAAGCTCGACCTTTGTTTTTTTTGGGGGTGGGGTGGGGGGGGGGGAGGGGCTGGCTAACGGAATAATCTTGATGATCAAGACAGAATGATGAGGAATTTCTAAATGCAGCTTGGAAGCTGCTGCTGTGTTCAAAATAAAAAAGGACAGTAATTTCCCAGTGATTGCCTTTATTCCGTGAGTGGATAAGCAGGATGTGTGAGTGTGGCTATGTTACGTACCATCTTGTTAAGCATTATACAAGAGGGCACGGTGACCTGGAGAGGTTGTCCCTCTGCGGGAGATGGTCTGATGTGCGTTTTCTTGCTGCATGCTGTCATTTGGGGATGTGTTTGTATATTTGCTTTTGGCCCTTGAACGTGAGTGTTTGGGGTCACAGCGTACTTTTTTGTAGGTCGTTTTATGCGTAGCTCTTTATTTGCCAAGCTCCTTGGAAGCACAATAGCCAGAATGCCACTGCTGCCCAGGCTGGAGGAGTGACGCAGCAGTGCCAGGCAGGAGGCGAGCTCTGTGCTAAGGGTGTGTGATGCACTGCAGACTGGATGGGGAGCTGCTTTGCTGCCTGTAGGGACAATGCAGTATATAAAGTATATAAGAGATAGAAGGTTATAGGCGGCTGCTGCTGCAAGGTTCCTCATTCAGTGTGCGAGGCGGATAACACAATGAGTCACCGGCTCAGAAGACTGGATAGTGTCGGCACTGCGTGTGTATGTGCGCCTGGAATCCCGTTCCCTTCTCTGCGTTTATATCTCACTCTGAGAGCTGCTGCATCAACATCAGTCACACACAGGGGATGTCACAGGACCGCTGAATTCCAGCCCCGCTTCTGCTCTGACTTTCTGTCTTTATCTGACCCCTTACATAAAGGAATGGTAAGGGTACATTTGTTTATTCGTGTGTGTGTGTGTGTACATGTACGCACTTGCAACCAGAGAACCTAAATGTTCATTGGGGGGGGGGGGGGGGGCTTCATCCAGCAGTAGATCGACATGGGCTGAAGGTGTGCATACATACATACATACATACATACATACATACATACATACATACATACATACATGTGTGTAGTTCAAGGCCTTTTTAAAAAGGTCTCCCATCATGAATACTGTTTCTACTGAAGTCTTTTAACTTGCTTACTGGGAAATGAAACGATTTGAGGATATAATCCCCCAAGTCCTGTAATGTAACCCATATTAAGAGATCCGGATGGCTGACGCGTTTCACTTTGCTGAGTTAGCTGAATGCGGCTGGTTCTTCCCCACGGCTGGTTATGGAGGATTATAGAAATGTAAAACCTTACCGTAAGAGTATTTTGAGCGCGCGCGCATGAGAGCGACGAGGCGGCCGACACGTGGCGAGATAACATTTCATTTTTTATTTTGCTGCGCCACGGCTGGGTCACGTGCGCGGTTCAGCCAATGAGGGCGAAGCGCTCACGTGATGTCACGGGCACGCCCCAAACATTGAATTGGAGCTGCTCTTGGTCGCGTCTCCTCCTCCAGACCCCACAGGCCACGGATCGCCTGTACAGCAGGCGCGCGCGTGCCGTAAAGCGTTCAGTCGCCGGCGTGCCCACTACGCACGCAGCCTAACGCCTTCTGTTGACACGCACCAAGCTGATACACCTGGGGCAAAGACCGTGATACATCGACACTGAGTCGCAAAATAAAAATGATGCTCTTTGCGTGAATTTTGCTACAAATTTGCCATAGCGCACAGACTCCTAAGGCTGAGTCCATGGTCAGCGCTTATCCGCTGAGGCGCGCTGACGCTTGTCAGTGAGCCCCAGAAGCCGCAATGAGAGCGGCTTTAGCAGGGGCTCGCGCAGGCGTGCGGAGGCGTAGCCCCTAATTCTTTTTTCGTTTCGGCGGTCACGGGAGCGCAGGGCCGGTCACGTGAGCAGTTCGCCCAATGAGTGCGAACCAGCTCCGTGACGTCGCTGGCCCGCCCCCGGACGGCACGCGAACGAAGGCCAGGGAAAGCACCCGCTTTCCCTCAGCCTCAGCGCGCCTCCGCACGGCTGTTGTCACCATGGACTCAGCCTAACAGAGCCCCAGTTAATAGTCAGGTCACCGGCAACATCTTCTTCTTTTCCAAGTCTCCCCTTGGAGAAACCTCACTAACCCCAAAGGGTTTGCAAACCCCCTATAGGGAATCAGTGATCTGGAGTGATGCCCTTTTAAAGTAGATTACCAACGTAATTGTATCTTTTTCCAAGCTGTTGTAGTTGAATTGTTATATCTATTGAAATAGAATATGTAAAAGGGCCCAAGGCCTGAAGTAGAGTGTTCCACATGGCCACTCCTTCCTTGTCCTGTGCTGCAGCCCATCAGGCAGCACAGAGCGGTGTGAAGGAGAGTGCTGTGGGATTCACACCCACTTACCAGGCCACATTGCTGGTAAAACCAGATGAACCAGGGCAGTTTTGCTGGAGAGAAATGCTCTCTCTGACAGGGAAGGGATTGTGTACCCCACAGGATGTCATTTCTTACAGCAGGGTTAGTATTTGCATTTGTAATGCAGGTGGTCATATTGAGGAACGAAAGTGATCGTTCTGCACTATATGATGATGCCGAGTATCTCTGTAGACTTCCAGCTAGTCAACCCTTCTCTTTATAGCAGTGGTTCCAAATCTTTTTAAACGGAGATCCTCTGAAGAATTAGTTTTGCCGCTGGGCCTCGCCGTTCTGTATTCGGCGCACAAGTCTCTGCCTGATAAGAAACCAGCGGCTCCCTGGAGTGGCGCTGCGGCACTCTAAGGCTGCGGCCAGGCAGGGAGCTGGCGCTCATGCGCTGCGCCCTGCTAGGCCGGGCGGTTCGTTGCCGGCTAGGTGCACGCCCGTCTGGGGGTGCGGCCACGATGTCACGGAGCTGGTTCGCCCTCATTGGGCAAACCACTCGCGTGCCGCGCTTGCGGCAAAATCAAAATTGCTTGCCCTGCAAGCATCTAAGTGCCGCTCAGGCTGGCCGCTCTGAAACACATTGAGGCTCAGCGCCACGCTGGCCGAGGCCTAAGGCTTAGTCCCCAATGGCCACTGGCTACACGCGCGTCGGAGCGCATGGCGACGCGTGCACAAGTAAAAGCCGCGGTCTAGGGGTAGCAATGGAGGCAGCGGCCATGACAGGGGGTGCACCCATGACAGTCTACACTATCTGCACAACCATTGGTTGCTAGTCAACCATGTGACCGCCTTGCTGCATGGAAAGAGAAAATTCTAGTCTTCCCTTCCAGCGGTAGCGTCATCGTGCTTTGCGCGCCCACACGGTGACTGGGGCCTGTCCCACGCCCACACGGTGACTGGGGCCTGTCCCACGCCCACACGGTGACTGGGGCCTGTCCCACGCCCACACGGTGACTGGGGCCTGTCCCACGCCCACACGGTGACTGGGGCCTGTCCCACGCCCACACGGTGACTGGGGCCTGTCCCACGCACACACGGTGACTGGGGCCTGTCCCACGCCCACACGGTGACTGGGGCCTGTCCCACGCACACACGGTGACTGGGGCCTGTCCCACGCACACACGGTGACTGGGGCCTGTCCCACGCACACACGGTGACTGGGGCCTGTCCCACGCACACACGGTGACTGGGGCCTGTCCCACGCACACACGGTGACTGGGGCCTGTCCCACCCGCACACACGGTGACTGGGGCATGTCCCACGCACACACGGTGACTGGGGCCTGTCCCACCCACACACGGTGACTGGGGCCTGTCCCACGCGCACACACGGTGACTGGGGCCTGTCCCACGCGCACACACGGTGACTGGGGCCTGTCCCACGCACACACACGGTGACTGGGGCCTGTCCCACGCACACACACGGTGACCGGGGCCTGTCCCACGCTCACACACACGGTGACTGGGGCCTGTCCCACGCTCACACACACGGTGACTGGGGCCTGCCCCACGCACACACGGTGACTGGGGCCTGCCCCACTCACACACGGTGACTGGGGCCTGCCCCACGCACACACAGTGACTGGGGCCTGTCCCACGCACACACACGGTGACTGGGGCCTGTCCCACCCGCACACACGGTGACTGGGGCCTGTCCCACACACACACGGTGACGGGGGCCTGTCTCACACACGGTGACTGGGGCCTGTCCCACCCACACACACGGTGACTGGGGCCTGTCCCACGCGCGCACACGGTGACTGGGGCCTGTCCCACGCGCGCACACGGTGACTGGGGGCCTGTCCTACGCACACACACGGTGACTGGGGCCTGTCCCACGCGCACACGGTGACTGGGGCCTGTCCCACCCACGGTGACTGGGGCCTGCCCCATGCACACACGGTGACGGGGGCATGTCCCACACACACACGGTGACGGGGGCCTGTCCCACACACACACGGTGACTGGGGCCTGTCCCACACACACACGTTGACTGGGGCCTGTCCCACACACACACGGTGACTGGGGCCTGCCCCACACACACACGGTGACTGGGGCCTGTCCCACGCACACACACGGTGACTGGGGCCTGTCCCACGCACACACACACGGTGACTGGGGCCTGTCCCACGCACACACACGGTGACTGGGGCCTGTCCCACGCACACACACGGTGACTGGGGCCTGTCCCACGCACACACACGGTGACTGGGGCCTGTCCCACGCACACACACGGTGACTGGGGCCTGTCCCACGCACACACGGTGACTGGGGCCTGTCCCATGCGCACACGGTGACTGGGGCCTGTCCCACGCACACACGGTGACGGGGGCCTGTCCCACGCCCACACGGTGACTGGGGCCTGTCCCACGCACACACGGTGACTGGGGCCTGTCCCACGCACACACACGGTGACTGGGGCCTGTCCCACGCACACACACAGTGACTGGGGCCTGTCCCACGCACACACACGGTGACTGGGGCCTGTCCCACGCACACACACGGTGACTGGGGCCTGTCCCACGCACACACACGGTGACTGGGGCCTGTCCCACGCCCACACGGTGACTGGGGCCTGTCCCACGCACACACGGTGACTGGGGCCTGTCCCACGCCCACACGGTGACTGGGGCCTGTCCCACGCACACACGGTGACTGGGGCCTGTCCCACGCCCACACGGTGACTGGGGCCTGTCCCACGCACACACGGTGACTGGGGCCTGTCCCACGCCCACACGGTGACTGGGGCCTGTCCCACGCACACACGGTGACTGGGGCCTGTCCCACGCACACACGGTGACTGGGGCCTGTCCCACGCACACACGGTGACTGGGGCCTGTCCCACGCACACACGGTGACTGGGGCCTGTCCCACGCACACACGGTGACTGGGGCCTGTCCCACGCACACACGGTGACTGGGGCCTGTCCCACCCGCACACACGGTGACTGGGGCATGTCCCACGCACACACGGTGACTGGGGCCTGTCCCACCCACACACGGTGACTGGGGCCTGTCCCACGCGCACACACGGTGATTGGGGCCTGTCCCACGCGCACACACGGTGACTGGGGCCTGTCCCACGCACACACACGGTGACTGGGGCCTGTCCCACGCACACACACGGTGACCGGGGCCTGTCCCACGCTCACACACACGGTGACTGGGGCCTGTCCCACGCTCACACACACGGTGACTGGGGCCTGCCCCACGCACACACGGTGACTGGGGCCTGCCCCACTCACACACGGTGACTGGGGCCTGCCCCACGCACACACAGTGACTGGGGCCTGTCCCACGCACACACACGGTGACTGGGGCCTGTCCCACCCGCACACACGGTGACTGGGGCCTGTCCCACCCGCACACACGGTGACTGGGGCCTGTCCCACACACACACGGTGACGGGGGCCTGTCTCACACACGGTGACTGGGGCCTGTCCCACCCACACACACGGTGACTGGGGCCTGTCCCACGCGCGCACACGGTGACTGGGGCCTGTCCCACGCGCGCACACGGTGACTGGGGGCCTGTCCTACGCACACACACGGTGACGGGGGCATGTCCCACACACACACGGTGACGGGGGCCTGTCCCACACACACACGGTGACTGGGGCCTGTCCCACACACACACGTTGACTGGGGCCTGTCCCACACACACACGGTGACTGGGGCCTGCCCCACACACACACGGTGACTGGGGCCTGTCCCACGCACACACACGGTGACTGGGGCCTGTCCCACGCACACACACGGTGACTGGGGCCTGTCCCACGCACACACACAGTGACTGGGGCCTGTCCCACGCACACACACGGTGACTGGGGCCTGTCCCACGCACACACACGGTGACTGGGGCCTGTCCCACGCACACACGGTGACTGGGGCCTGTCCCATGCGCACACGGTGACTGGGGCCTGTCCCACGCACACACGGTGACTGGGGCCTGTCCCACGCCCACACGGTGACTGGGGCCTGTCCCACGCACACACGGTGACTGGGGCCTGTCCCACGCACACACACGGTGACTGGGGCCTGTCCCACGCACACACACAGTGACTGGGGCCTGTCCCACGCCCACACGGTGACTGGGGCCTGTCCCACGCACACACACGGTGACTGGGGCCTGTCCCACGCACACACACGGTGACTGGGGCCTGTCCCACGCACACACACGGTGACTGGGGCCTGTCCCACGCCCACACGGTGACTGGGGCCTGTCCCACGCACACACGGTGACTGGGGCCTGTCCCACGCCCACACGGTGACTGGGGCCTGTCCCACGCACACACGGTGACTGGGGCCTGTCCCACGCACACACGGTGACTGGGGCCTGTCCCACGCACACACGGTGACTGGGGCCTGTCCCACGCACACACGGTGACTGGGGCCTGCCCCACTCACACACGGTGACTGGGGCCTGCCCCACGCACACACAGTGACTGGGGCCTGTCCCACGCACACACACGGTGACTGGGGCCTGTCCCACCCGCACACACGGTGACTGGGGCCTGTCCCACCCGCACACACGGTGACTGGGGCCTGTCCCACACACACACGGTGACGGGGGCCTGTCTCACACACGGTGACTGGGGCCTGTCCCACCCACACACACGGTGACTGGGGCCTGTCCCACGCGCGCACACGGTGACTGGGGCCTGTCCCACGCGCGCACACGGTGACTGGGGGCCTGTCCTACGCACACACACGGTGACTGGGGCCTGTCCCACGCGCACACGGTGACTGGGGCCTGTCCCACCCACGGTGACTGGGGCCTGCCCCATGCACACACGGTGACGGGGGCATGTCCCACACACACACGGTGACGGGGGCCTGTCCCACACACACACGGTGACTGGGGCCTGTCCCACGCACACACGGTGACTGGGGCCTGTCCCACACACACACGTTGACTGGGGCCTGTCCCACACACACACGGTGACTGGGGCCTGCCCCACACACACACGGTGACTGGGGCCTGTCCCACGCACACACGGTGACTGGGGCCTGTCCCACGCACACACACGGTGACTGGGGCCTGTCCCACGCACACACACGGTGACTGGGGCCTGTCCCACGCACACACGGTGACTGGGGCCTGTCCCACGCACACACGGTGACTGGGGCCTGTCCCACGCACACACGGTGACTGGGGCCTGTCCCACGCACACACACAGTGACTGGAGCCTGTCCCACGCACACACACAGTGACTGGAGCCTGTCCCACGCACACACACAGTGACTGGGGCCTGTCCCACGCACACACACAGTGACTGGGGCCTGTCCCACGCACACACACAGTGACTGGGGCCTGTCCCACGCACACACACAGTGACTGGGGCCTGTCCCACGCGCACACACAGTGACTGGGGCCTGTCCCACGCACACACGGTGACTGGGGCCTGTCCCACCCGCACACACGGTGACTGGGGCCTGTCCCACGCACACACACAGTGACTGGGGCCTGTCCCACGCACACACACAGTGACTGGGGCCTGTCCCACGCACACACGGTGACTGGGGCCTGTCCCACGCACACACACAGTGACTGGGGCCTGTCCCACGCACACACACAGTGACTGGGGCCTGTCCCACGCACACACACAGTGACTGGGGCCTGTCCCACGCACACACGGTGACTGGGGCCTGTCCCACGCACACACACAGTGACTGGGGCCTGTCCCACGCACACACACAGTGACTGGGGCCTGTCCCACGCACACACGGTGACTGGGGCCTGTCCCTCGCACACACACAGTGACTGGGGCCTGTCCCACGCACACACACAGTGACTGGGGCCTGTCCCACGCACACACGGTGACTGGGGCCTGTCCCTCGCACACACACAGTGACTGGGGCCTGTCCCACGCACACACACAGTGACTGGGGCCTGTCCCACGCACACACGGTGACTGGGGCCTGTCCCACGCACACACACAGTGACTGGGGCTTGCCCCATAGAGGGCTGTGCTCTGGTGTGTGGCGTGTGCGCAGCAGCGCCCCCGGGACTCAGCCTTAGCTGTAGGGAGTCGGGACTCCCCCATATTTAATTTATATAGTGTGATTAATGCAGGGAAGCCACCATTCATTCTGACCCTCTCTATTTGTCAATGTGCTCCCTTTGCCACTCCCTGCACCCAAGTGTCTGTCTCTCCGGTCACTCTAAGCTCCCCTTGAAGCATGAGTTGCGTATTGTGGAGAGTGTGGTAAGTCACAACACTAAGGCCGCGCTTATAGTGCCGGCGACGTCAGGCCGCGCTTATAGTGCCGGCGACGTCAGGCCGCGCTTATAGTGCCGGCGACGTCAGGCTGCGGTCGCTGGAAAAATCAAATTGAGATGACTTCCAGCGATCGCGACCAAGCCGTTTCTCTGTCGCGTCGCGCTTACTATAAGCGCACGTGACGGCGGCAATGCATTTGGTTTGACGCGACGTCGCTGTCGCTGGCACTATACGCTGCGCTTATAGTGCCTTACGATGGTGACGCGACGTTGCTCCAAAACAAATACATGGACTCCGTCGCAAGCGCTTCCAGTAAGTGCGACGGCGACGGAGCGACCAGAAATTTTGAAGCCGGGTAAATTTGATTTTTTAGAGAGTCGCCACATGTGACTGTCTCTAAACCAATCCAATTGCGCGGCCCGCCCCTTTTAGTGACGTCACTGGCCTTGTCGCCAGTGCCGTCGCTAAAAATCAAATTGCAACTTTCGCCAGTGGCGACGGGTGACATCATCGGTCGCGTCGCCAGCATTATAAGCGCGGCCTTAGTAACACAACTGTAACTTCAGACCAAAACATAAGACAAAACAAAATGACTTCTAAGAAGACACATATATTCAACACCTGTTATTGTTATACTTGCTTTCCTTGCTGTGTGGTTCTGCGTTCGAGGGGAGGACACCCTTTCTCCTGCCACCGTACCTCCCTGTTACAGAAGATGCTAATGTCCATAGCGCCTGTCCTGCTGGCAGCGCTGACTGACCTGCCAATCACCGCTGCGTCCTGCAACGGCGCTCTCCATCATACAGTGCTAGCGCGACTCCAAAGCATGGTTGGTGACTGTCAGCAGTCAGCACGGCGTGACTTAGTCCGGCGCGGGGAGGGACTATTGGGGGAGCGAGGTGAAGAGACCCAGGACTTTGTAATAGTGTTTTGGGGGATGAGTTATTCAGTCAGGCCCAGATTTACTGACTCATTAAGCCTAAAGCTTTTCTTTTTTTCATCTCACCTGGGGGGGGGGGGGGGGGGAAGGGGTCCTGCGGAGTTCAACGGTGGTCCGGCGACCCCTGGTTCATGAGTGGTGAGCCTGGTAGGAGGTCCAGCCGGCAATCTTGGCATATCAATGTGGCCGTTGGGATCAGGACTCAACCAGCAGCCAATAGAAGAAGACGTTGCAGCTTTCACCTGGTGACCCCGGCAGCCATGTTTTGTAGTCTGCCGCCATATTTGTAGTTTTTTTTTTTTTTGTCGGAGCCAGGTTAAAAAAATAAATAAATACAAATAGCCCCTGGAACTGGTGGGACCCCCCAGTATAGGTAGGATTTAGGGAGCACTGAGCCTTTGTTTATTTACTCTGGGCTGTAATGTTAATTGGTATCTGTGATTTAAACCACGTTTGGTGTTTGAGACCATGGAAAGGGGAACCTGAGATGTGTATACCGAATGTTGTTTTTCCCGATAAGATGTGTATACCGAATGTTGTTTTTCCCGATAAGATGTGTTTACCGAATGTTGTTTTTCCCGATAAGTGCATTGTTTTAGATCAGTAGTTGCGAACTCCAGTCCTCAAGGGCCACCAGCAGGTCAGCTGTTAAGGATATCCCTGCTTCAGCACAGGGATTGAGCCACCTATGATGAAGCAGGTATATCCTGAAAACCTGACCTGTTGGTAGCCCTTGAGGGCTGGAGTTGGCCACTCCTGTTGTAGATTCACGGAGTAGCAGAGTTACCGGTTGGCGCATCAGTGCAGAATGACCGTACTGAACCTCGTGATCGTTCTCAGAAAGCACTTCCTCTATTTCTGAGGATGATTGTGTCCGCTGCCCTGCTCCCACCTCTCTGACTCTTCCATTAGCACAGGGCTGGGAAATTATTCCTAAAGGTTTAACCGCTTTATGTGAAAACTAACATTAACCCCTTACATGCCCGAATAACCGGCAACTCATGGCAAAGTAATGCCTGGTTATGTAAAGGGATATTGGTGGGGGAGGGGGAGGAATTAAAGAGAACGGGATTCCTATATATCGTAACCCACAATTAATTCCTGTGTGCTTATTTGTTCGGCAACCCATATCTTTCTGTTTGGAGGAGAGGGCTAATACGGGCCGGTAAATTGAGGCTTGATAATAGCTCGGTAACAATGCCAGACCCCCAGGTAACGCTTGGACGTTTGTTAGACCAAAGGAATCGGCCACCGCGACTTTGGATTTGTTTGATTTCTTTCAATTGTACGGTAATTAGAAGGGTCTGAAAAAATAGGCTAATTTTAGTATGCCGTTCATTTGTATGCTTCTGTCCATGAGTGCCTTGTCTTTATGAGAGATTTAAAGAGTTTGGGAAACTCAGGTTAATGCCCAGGTATTTGGTTGTCGTTATATGTCCATTTGAATGCAAAATATAGTTGTAGCAGCTTAAGGCTGCGCTTATAGTGCTGGCGACGGCAACATCGGGCTACGGTCGCTGGAAAAATCAAATTGAGATGACTTCCAGCGATCGTGACCAAGCCGTCGCGCTTTCTATAAGCGCACGCGCCGGCGGCAATGCATTTGTTTTGACGTTGCTGTCGCCGGCACTATAAGCGCAGCCTAACTGGTTTGGGAGTTATTTCTAATGGTAGCAGCCAGTGACTCGATAGTTTGGGCAAATAGAGGTGGACAAAATGGGCAACCTTGCCTAGTCCCATTCCGTCTGTTTATCTTTGATTTGGTACTTAGAACTGTAATTAAAACTAAAGGAGATGTACATGAATCTCCACCTGTGGCTAGGAATGAAGAACCAGACCTATAATGTCAATTACCGTACTTGTAAGCATATGTCCAGTCTTACCTGGTCAAATGCCTTTTTGGCATTGAGGCTTATTATCATACATGGTATCCTGGAGGATAGTTTCATAGACAATGTCTTTTTTTTTCTTCTTTCTGTGGGGGATAAATGCTACCGTATGCGGATGAATTAACCCTTTGAGTGCCCCACGACCTAGCTACCACATCATGGGGCCTTGCACACCAGGGGCTCGTTTCCCCAGTGGGAGATCCCATTTCGCGTACACGTAAACGCGATGTAACAGGCAGAGGAACGAGCTCCTCCCCTGTTCCATGACGCCGAGTTCGCGGTGTTACGGCTGAGCTGTGGCTCTCGGGGACCGCAGCCCCTCCGGCACCCAAAGGCCTGAGCTGGGTAGGAATGTATTTTAACCTTGTGGCGAGGGCTCTTGTGAATATTTTAAATATCTGTATTTAGAAGGGAGACAGGCCAAGAAGGGAGACAGGCCAACGACTACACCGACTATTGGGTGCGTGCGTTTAGGAAGAGAGCCTCTGGGGGGAGGGGAATAACTGCGGATCCGGAGGAGGAGGAAAGCCACAAAATGTGCGATGTTTCATGATCTTCAAGGAAATGGCCGGCGTATCTCTGAACCTTTTATCAGTGATCGGACCTGTAACCCTATAAAGAAGTCGGAGGATGGACCGTAAGATATCAATGTGCCTGTGATTATTTTAGCTGTCCTGGTGAAGATATTCTAGGTTTATTTCCTTAACTACAGATTGGGATTACGTTTTGGTAATTCCTCGTTGCAGCTTTGTGTATGTGGTTTAAAAAAAAATTGTGTTTGAATTTTCTTCTAACCTGAATGAAAATGTAAAGTGTGGGTGTTTGACTCCGCAGCCCCGGGGGTGACTATTAATATATATATATCTATATCTCTTTGAATTTCAGGTTGAAGCCAGGATTTCCTCAGCACGGTAACAGAGCGCGTCCTTCACAGGCTGCTTCTCTAAGGTACCAGTAATCTGCTTTCTAGCATCGCAGCTCTCCGGTGGATGTTTTTATACAGATGTGTGACACTGCCCAGGGGCGAGGATGCAGTCCGACGACGTACGGGAAGTTTGCAAACGCGCCTTCTGATCTCTATTCCTCTTATTCCTTTGCTGCTGCAAGGGCCAGGGTTTTCTTGTTGGACTCTGTGTGTGCTGAACACAGACCACGAGGTGTAGTCTGAGGTGTACAAAACAAAAGGGGATTCTTTTTAGAAAGATACACCCCCTCCCCTCTCTGTGATTGTATCACAACTATTGTATCGTTTATTAACTGGAGAACTTTTTAAAGTCCAAGTAACACTACTTTTCCCCCGCTCCCCAGTAAGCCAAATTACCACGGTCAGTTGAAGCGGGGAATGTCCACCAGGAATATCACACACACACGCTGTACACATGTTCCTTTTGATGCTTTGGGAAGGGGGAGGAGGGGGGTCGGGGTCATTTGCTGCTTTAATGTTTCAATGGTACTCAAGTAGCCGGTTACACCTACAGTACTAACCTTGTTTACTGAATGCTCAGGGAATGCTCTGAGTCCGACCGTTTCGTTCAGTTAGTGCAGTGTCGGAAAAGAACCCAGAAATTGACAATTGTGTCTTTAGAGAAATAGTTTATTAAAAAAACTGCGTTAGTGTTAAGTTAACCTTTTAAGATCTGCTAGATGGGTACAGCTGGGTACAGCTAGTTTCACTTTATTGCAGAACACGCTGTTAGTTGACACTTGGCGTAGAAGTTATTAGCGCTGAATGTAACCCCTTTCATGGAAGAGCTTACGTTGCTGGCCCCTGTTGCAGCCTGGGAGTTAGGCCGTGTTATTGGTGCTGAGTGTAACCCCTTTGATGGAAGAGCCGTTGCTGGCCCCTGTTGCAGCCTGGGAGTTAGGCCGTGTTATTAGCGCTGAGTGTAACCCCTTTGATGGAAGAGCCGTTGCTGGCCCCTGTTGCAGCGTGGGAGTTTGGCCGTGTTATTGGTGCTGAGTGTAACCCCTTTGATGGAAGAGCCGTTGCTGGCCCCTGTTGCAGCGTGGGAGTTAGGCCGTGTTATTGGTGCTGAGTGTAACCCCTTTGATGGAAGAGCCGTTGCTGGCCCCTGTTGCAGCGTGGGAGTTAGGCCGTGTTATTGGTGCTGAGTGTAACCCCTTTGATAGAAGAGCCGTTGCTGGCCCCTGTTGCAGCCTGGGAGTTAGGCCGTGTTATTGGTGCTGAGTGTAACCCCTTTGATGGAAGAGCCGTTGCTGGCCCCTGTTGCAGCGTGGGAGTTAGGCCGTGTTATTGGTGCTGAGTGTAACCCCTTTGATGGAAGAGCCGTTGCTGGCCCCTATTGCAGCCTGGGAGTTAGGCCGTGTTATTGGTGCTGAGTGTAACCCCTTTGATGGAAGAGCCGTTGCTGTCCCCTGTTGCAGCCTGGGAGTTAGGCCGTGTTATTGGTGCTGAGTGTAACCCCTTTGATGGAAGAGCCGTTGCTGGCCCCTGTTGCAGCCTGGGAGTGAGGCCGTGTTATTAGCGCTGAGTGTAACCCCTTTGATGGAAGAGCCGTTGCTGGCCCCTGTTGCAGCCTGGGAGTTAGGGCGTGTTATTAGCGCTGAATGTAACCCCTTTGATGGAAGAGCCGTTGCTGGCCCCTGTTGCAGCCTGGGAGTTAGGCCGTGTTATTGGTGCTGAGTGTAACCCCTTTGATAGAAGAGCCGTTGCTGGCCCCTGTTGCAGCCTGGGAGTTAGGCCGTGTTATTAGCGCTGAGTGTAACCCCTTTGATGGAAGAGCCGTTGCTGGCCCCTGTTGCAGCGTGGGAGTTTGGCCGTGTTATTGGTGCTGAGTGTAACCCCTTTGATGGAAGAGCCGTTGCTGGCCCCTGTTGCAGCGTGGGAGTTAGGCCGTGTTATTGGTGCTGAGTGTAACCCCTTTGATAGAAGAGCCGTTGCTGGCCCCTGTTGCAGCCTGGGAGTTAGGCCGTGTTATTGGTGCTGAGTGTAACCCCTTTGATGGAAGAGCCGTTGCTGGCCCCTGTTGCAGCGTGGGAGTTAGGCCGTGTTATTGGTGCTGAGTGTAACCCCTTTGATGGAAGAGCCGTTGCTGGCCCCTATTGCAGCCTGGGAGTTAGGCCGTGTTATTGGTGCTGAGTGTAACCCCTTTGATGGAAGAGCCGTTGCTGTCCCCTGTTGCAGCCTGGGAGTTAGGCCGTGTTATTAGCGCTGAGTGTAACCCCTTTGATGGAAGAGCCGTTGCTGGCCCCTGTTGCAGCGTGGGAGTTAGGCCGTGTTATTGGTGCTGAGTGTAACCCCTTTGATGGAAGAGCCGTTGCTGGCCCCTATTGCAGCCTGGGAGTTAGGCCGTGTTATTGGTGCTGAGTGTAACCCCTTTGATGGAAGAGCCGTTGCTGTCACCTGTTGCAGCCTGGGAGTTAGGCCGTGTTATTGGTGCTGAGTGTAACCCCTTTGATGGAAGAGCCGTTGCTGGCCCCTGTTGCAGCCTGGGAGTTAGGCCGTGTTATTGGTGCTGAGTGTAACCCCTTTGATGGAAGAGCCGTTGCTGGCCCCTGTTGCAGCGTGGGAGTTAGGCCGTGTTATTGGTGCTGAGTGTAACCCCTTTGATGGAAGAGCCGTTGCTGGCCCCTATTGCAGCCTGGGAGTTAGGCCGTGTTATTGGTGCTGAGTGTAACCCCTTTGATGGAAGAGCCGTTGCTGTCCCCTGTTGCAGCCTGGGAGTTAGGCCGTGTTATTGGTGCTGAGTGTAACCCCTTTGATGGAAGAGCCGTTGCTGGCCCCTGTTGCAGCCTGGGAGTTAGGCCGTGTTATTGGTGCTGAGTTTAACCCCTTTGATGGAAGAGCCGTTGCTGGCCCCTGTTGCAGCCTGGGAGTTAGGCCGTGTTATTAGCGCTGAATGTAACCCCTTTGATGGAAGAGCGGTTGCTGGCCCCTGTTGCAGCGTGTGAGTTAGGCTGTGTTTTCGGTGCTGAGTGTAACCCCTTTGATGGAAGAGCCGTTGCTGGCCCCTGTTGCAGCCTGGGAGTTAGGCCGTGTTATTGGTGCTGAATGTAACCCCTTTGATTGGAAGAGCCGTTGCTGGCCCCTGTTGCAGCCTGGGAGTTAGGCCGTGTTATTGGTGCTGAGTGTAACCCCTTTGATGGAAGAGCCGTTGCTGGCCCCTGTTGCAGCCTGGGAGTTAGGCCGTGTTATTGGTGCTGAGTGTAACCCCTTTGATGGAAGAGCCGTTGCTGGCCCCTGTTGCAGCCTGGGAGTTAGGCCGTGTTTTCGGTGCTGAGTGTAACCCCTTTGATGGAAGAGCCGTTGCTGGCCCCTGTTGCAGCCTGGGAGTTAGGCCATGTTATTGGTGCTGAGTGTAACCCCTTTGATGGAAGAGCCGTTGCTGGCCCCTGTTGCAGCCTGGGAGTTAGGCCGTGTTATTGGTGCTGAGTGTAACTCCTTTGATGGAAGAGCCGTTGCTGGCCCCTGTTGCAGCGTGGGAGTTAGGCCGTGTTATTGGTGCTGAGTGTAACCCCTTTGATGGAAGAGCCGTTGCTGGCCCCTGTTGCAGCCTGGGAGTTAGGCCGTGTTATTGGTGCTGAGTGTAACCCCTTTGATGGAAGAGCCGTTGCTGGCCCCTGTTGCAGCGTGGGAGTTAGGCCGTGTTATTGGTGCTGAGTGTAACCCCTTTGATGGAAGAGCCGTTGCTGGCCCCTGTTGCAGCGTGGGAGTTAGGCTGTGTTTTCAGTGCTGAGTGTAACCCCTTTGATGGAAGAGCCGTTGCTGGCCCCTGTTGCAGCCTGGGAGTTAGGCCGTGTTATTGATTGCTTGAGCGTCTCTCCTGCTTGTTGCAAGCTTTGACTGATAGAGGAATCATCACATTTGCTTCCTTTTAATTACAAAGCTTTTTGTTACTCAGGGCCTCCAGGGTAAGGGCTGCTCACGTGAATACAGTTTCATTTGAACACCAGCCAAACGCTATTATAAGGCTCGATCACTCAGCGGTCAGCAGCGTGTCTGTGTTTGGTAGACAGGAGTTCAGACCCTTTAGTAATAGTACATTTGTCATTAATATGGAATCTGACCATACATAAATGTCCAGTCAGGGTGATCCGGTACTCTTCAGCTATACCACACAAACAATCTCACAACATGTGAAAGAAAAACACACAAGAAATGTTCACAGCACATAACTGTTAAGAACGGTTGGCACAAACAAATGCTGACACTAACAGACGGACACACTGACAAACTAGCAATAACAATACAAGTAAAACAACACCTAGTGATAAGCGGAAACACTATTTATTACAATAATACAATGACATATGTCTGGATCACAGGGACATTGAACACTGCAGTTGGTCATCTGATGAGAGAAATTGAAATCCTACTTACGACACGCAGGATTTCAAAGCGCACTCAGCATCGTCTCTATCCAGATTGGCTGGCTTCAGGCGGCTGTAGGTTACCCCACCAGGGCATTGGCACCGGCGCCGTCCGTGTGGAGAATCCAACATCGCCTGCGCTACCCTCGTGGTCCGTAGGGGAAGTCCCTCCCGATATTAACGCCGACACCGACCGGAAGGTCAGAGGGCACCCGTACTCTCCTCGCAGTCCGCGTACTAATATCTCAAGACTTTATAACGCTTTGGGGTTGACCTCGGGTGCTTTTTAGCAGCATAGTTTTTATATATTTATTTATATAATATATTTCATAAGCGTCCGCCTGTGTCTCTGATGCTATTTTCCGTGCCCAGTCACGTTCTAATCACTAGAAAGCTTTTCACTAGAACATTCCCGGAGAAAATGTTTTAATTTCCAGGTTTTGGACGCCCGCACTTTGAGAGAACTCTGTCCGCCGGTCGCGCTGTTTATTTCCTACAGCCTTCCATCTCCCCGGTCACGTTATACACACACAGAAAGCTGTGTGTTAGGACAGTGGCTGCGATAATGTCATTGACTTTGATGCGGGTTCAGTCACTTGATCTCCCTGTGCCTCAGAATCCCAAATTAGATTGTAAGCTCTTCGGGGCAGACACGCATCGTGCCCGCAGACTTAGGTCCAGCGCTGCTACTCTGTCAGCGCTATATCAGAGAATACACAGAACCACACACTTTGGCCCATACTAGCGATTTAGTGAATATACCCCATACATTAGAGCCTATAACTTACAGGAATGTTCAGCTTCTGCTTGAAGACGTCGCTGTTACTACTGACTGCAGGGCACCTCGCCGCTGAACATCTCGCCGCTGAACATCTCGCCGCCAATCGGATCTCCCTGGGTGAACTGTAAAAATGTGTCCTGGCTGCTGGTGGGCGAGTGTCCTGCTGCGTGCGCACACAGGCGCGCTCACAAATGGCATCGGAGCGGCGGTGGCTGAGTACCTCTACGGGGAGATCCGATGCCGAGGACCTTTAAAGATGGCGACCGGTGGGGAGATCCAATCGGCAGCAAGGTTTCCTGTGGTCGGTAGTCCTGGCGGCGACTTCCTTTGAGAAGCATCGCCAGAAATTTGCCCGCAGCCCAAACGTCCCAATCGGCTGGTGCCGTTTTCCTGTATAAGATACCCCGATAAATACCACAGGCTCGGCTCTTCCCAGGGAGAATCTGCTGATCATTTATTATTTCCTCTGCACTTCCTGGAAAGGAAAGTGCGAGCAAATCCGTCACATGAAATCTGTTTCATGAGATTCAGAAGGCAGACGGAGGGGCTTAACCCTGCCACAGCCGGAGCTGCCTGCAGCACATTACAAAGCAATGCATGGCAGGCAAAGGGTTTCAGAAGCAATCAGTGAGGTTCTAATAAAGGAAAGCCGTTACCTGTGCAAACGAGGCCGGCTGTTGTATGGCTGCAGCTCCGTCCCACACATTTCACATGGATAATCCTATTGCGCTTTCCTGGCAAACGGCAGCTCACTCAATGTTCCCATTATCCTTAAACATACAGAGTTAATTTCGTTACAGTGATCTAATAAACCTACAATAAGACATGTAGTGAATGGGTAGCGAGTGGTTACAGGCGGCCTTTGTGCTTCGTTACATTGTTAGATACTGTTTTTATTAGGGCTCTGCTGTTCTTTGTGTCACAATTATTTCACCTAAAAGTACAGGTAGCAATTTACCTTCTAGTGTTCCAGAACAAATTGTTCATCTTATTCCCGGGGCGGCCAACTCCAGTCCCCAAGAGCTACCAACAGGTCAGGTTCTCAGGATATACCTGCTTCAGCACAGGTGGCTCAATCAGAGACTCAATCAGTGGATTGAGCTACCGGTGCTGAAGCAGGGACTGATTGAGCCACCGGTGCTGAAGCAGGGATATTCTGAAAGCCTGACCTGTTGGTAGCTCTTGAGGACTGCCATTACCGTCTTCTGTTCTTTTCCTGTACATAAGGAGCGGTCAGGTTAGAAGCCTCCTTGGGCTGCAGGTGTATCTTGGCCGTAGCATGAGTACCGTTCATGCAGAATGGTTAACGTGTTCAGTTCCTCTCCTCGGCTGCCTGTGACTATGAAGGCGCGTTATCTCCCTGCACCTCGGGTATTGAGTACGCACTGCAGGGCAAGGGCTCACTGTCCCTGCAGAACTCTATGTAGAGTACCACGTACCGTCTATTGCCAACTCCACATAAAAAACAGGTAGTATTTGCTGCCGGGCCGCGTTTAACGCAATGCAATTTGCAACTTAAATAAGGACATGCACACATACAAACTCTGCCAGTTTGCTAATCCGCTCTAACCTCTCCTAAACGTCCAGTGGAAAATCATGGCTGTGAGGAGAGACTTTGCTTGGGCTGTTTCTGTGGGTTAGAAGGCAGCAAACGTGGCTAACCCACTAACCCACTGAAGCAGCACCGCAGAGCAGGCATTGGGGTTAGTGTAAATACAGGCTTTCTAATTGAATGGCCTCTGGGACTGGAATTGGTACACGGTGTACTCATTATCAGTACTGTACATGGGAAAGCGTTTGAAATGCCTCCCTGTCTGGCTGTGCAGAAGGCAGGCTCTGTACCTTCTTATTATCATACGAACACACAGGGACGCAATGCATGGCTTTGGCAAGAGAGGGGTCGTCCAGGTTTATTGGTCCATTAAACCTCTACCCACTTGTTTTAGGCAGACAACCGGAAAAGATGGATTTCTCCAAACTGCAGAAGATCCGCGATGAAGAGCAAGAAAGCCGGTTTGGCTACGTCCATGGCGTTTCAGGACCTGGTAAGTGGGGATGCACAGTGTTTGGTGCTTAAAAGGTTCATTTGTGAATGTTAATCTTTATTTGTAAGAAGAGATACCAGTTGTACCAGGACTTTATTTCAGATGCTGAACATATGTTTACCATGGTGTTTCATATTATTTGTTTTACTCTGTGCCCAGGACATACTTGAAAACGAGAGGTAACTCTCAATGTATTACTTCCTTGTAAAATATTTTATAAATAAATAAATATCGCCACCCAGAGATTGGTGTGTGGTATTAGCGGGACATAATAATAATTACAAACCTTACACATCATTGCATCTAGACAATGAGTACACAACGAGATGATGGATTCTCCAGAACATTGTCTAGAAAACATTCCTTTCCGCTTACCTTGTATTTCACAATCATTCCCTGTAATGTGCATCTGCCCACCTCAAGGATAGAAGTCCAACATCCGACGGACAATGCACAAATAATACACACATGGTGACGCCATCACAAAAACAAGGGTGGGAGGCTGCTACACTAAATAAGAAGCATCTTGTGTTGAAATATTGAAAGTAATCGAATATATATCTCTATCTAAATGTCAGAGTTGTCTCACTCATTCCGGTACACACCCTCTGTATATGGTATACATCAAAGCGTCCGATTTTACGTTTCATTGGCCGTGATAGTAGGAAACTGATGTGTAAGACTTGCAGTCCTAGTATTCCTCACGGTACCGGAACAGATAATCGTGGGGCATCATGTGCTGTCGGGGTGTAATCCTGACATAGATCCCGTTTTGGAACAGATTCAATAGTAGAAAAGCAGCGGGCACTCGTAAATTGAAGACAAAAAGTGTCTTTATTGCGGTTACATTTTCCTCCTACGCGTTTCGCGTCCAGGCTCGTACTGTCCGGGTTTGTAGGCAGTGATAGTAGGACCATGGAAGCCTCGGACTCCACTGCATTGTCCTTAGTGACTGGAAGTTGCACCGCTGATCGCTCTCTTTATCTGATTTTATCTCTTTATTCTTCCAGTGGTCACCGCGTCCAACATGGCAGGAGCCGCCATGTACGAGCTGGTGCGCGTGGGGCACTCTGAGCTGGTGGGGGAGATCATCCGCTTAGAAGGAGATATGGCCACTATCCAAGTCTACGAAGAGACCTGTATCCTTTTCCTTCGGATCTGCTCCCACATACCGCATTTATAAACAAACCATACATGGCTGCACTTTACCTCCTCCAATATTCCGGTGTATATACGGTATTCCTTTCTCTGTGAGAAGGGCCGGCCGGCGTGAGAAGGGCCGGCCGGCGTGAGAAGGGTCGGCCGGTGCGTTGCTTTGCAGAGATTTGCAGTCCCCTCTGGCAGAGAGACGGTTAATGTTCTTGGGGTCGTTTCTCACGTCCTTAAAGGAACAGTTCTCCCTGAATGTTTTTGTTTAAGCTTTTCCCCACACGGTGTCTGATTTAACCGCTAGATTTAGTTTTTTAAACTGTATTTTTTATTCACAAAGAGCCCAAAACCTAAATGAACATGGCCGCCAAGCCCCCCCCCCCCCTCCCCTCAAATATTCTTGTTTATTTGTAAAGCGCCAACATATTCCGTCACGCGGTACGGGGGGGGGGTACAAAGTTACGTGTATTACATAAACAGAATAACATGCCAAATAAGGATAGACAGGAGGTGGTGAGTGCCCTGATCCCGGGAGCTTACAGTAATAATGGTGCAGTCGCAAGCATTTGGTGACACACTTAGACTTCAAAGAATCCCATCCGAGAGGCTCGGGATGAGACGGTTCTTGAATTGTGCAGCGGAGAGACAGTTGAAGCTGCTGCCCTCCAATTCACGCGCTCTTAGTCATCTCTGGAGAGTGCGGAGCTTTTTTTTCCTTTTTCTCAGTACAAAAAAACCCCCATGTCCACCATCTTGGAATTAGCAGGGACGAGGCCTGCGTGATTGAATACTTGTTGTATATATGCTATGGATATTTGTCAATGGGAAAAGTAGTGTGTGTTGTGTTCTGTATCTGGCTGGAACTGGTGCAGTAAGTGTGTATCTGTGTTCAGTGTTACCAACCCTGGCTCCATGTTATGGTGACGCCCGGTGAAATATTTGTTGGAGTGACTGCTATTTTAAGTATAATATGGTCCCCCGGCACTAGTTTGAATACCCCTGTCCTCACAGATCAGTAGATTGGAAAAGCGTGAGGGGGGGGGGTGTCTTAAAGCAACGAGCATCTAAAATATCTCTTGGAATAAAATGGGAATCTAAAATGGCCGTGTTGGTGGACTCCAGTTACTGCGCAGCTATACGCAGTCGCAGCGCATTGAAACAGAACCTGGAGCGGGGCCACCAAACAGCGATGTGCGCACGGGATTTCAGTTCCTAGTCATTGATCACCGCTTTAGCATTTCAGGCAAAATATCAATATTTTGTTTTGCTTAACCCTATTGGGTGCCCCAAGCCGGAGTGGCCGCAGCATGCCCATGAGAGCGTTTGTTTTCCCGGGGAGAGGGCGTCCTGCCACCTAAGTGCCCATGGGGCGCAGGATGTGGCCGGTGGTGCAGGGGAATTGACAAGGACTCTTCCGTTTCCGGGTTAAGGGTCGCTGTGGTCATGTGACCGCTCTCAAGAGGTTACGTTCTCAAATGTTTTCCTGTGAATTTACCTTGGTGCTCTTGAGCGATGAAGTACCGGCCCTTAATCCTTGTTTGTGGAACTATCCATTAAGCCCGGGGGGGGGGGGGAGGGGCCCGGGCAGGGACGTACTGAACAGTACAATAAACCCATCTAGGTTAGGATGCCATTGGATCAGCAAAACAGAAGTAAAAACTAATGCCATGAAATTCTATCTAAGAAAAAAACTATTCAGTGGCTCCAGTACAGTCACTAAAAATGCTCCCTCAATACCAACCTTCAATCTCGCGCATTATAAATACATAGAACACAGTGTAAAGAACAGTTTTACTAAGAGATGGGCTGACAGGCTCAGCGTATCAATGAAAAGGGCCCAGTCACCCTGATCCAAATGGTAGAGCTTTGCATGAGGTGCCGGTCCATAAGAAGGCGCCTAAGAAAAGTATTGGGATTAATGTCCCATCCCTGGCTTCCGTAACACCGTGAGAACCAGACTGCCTGTAACACATTGCCAGAGCGTTTTTCCTCAGCGTCCATGTTTTTAGCCGGTGTATCGGTCGGAGACCCCGTCCTTCGCACCGGGAAGCCTTTATCGGTGGAGCTGGGGCCTGGCATCATGGGGTCTATTTTTGATGGGATCCAGAGACCCTTGAAGGACATCAGCGACTCGACGCAAAGCATCTACATTCCCCGGGGGGTCAACGTGTCCGCCCTGAGCAAAGACATCAAGTGGGACTTCACTCCTTCCAAAAGCCTGAGGGTACGTTGGTTTCTGGATGCCGCAGCATAGCTACTCAATGTTGTCCATGGATCTTCTGAGTGTAGACTGTTGGCTCCTACATGTGTACGTTGATCTAGAACAGTGGTTTTCCCCCTGTTTTGGGGAACTGTGGGTTTCCGCAGGAGGTAACAGCGGTTTCAGGGAGGAGGGGGGGAAATGTTCGTGGCTGATCCGTTCCCTTTTATCTATTTTTATATTTCAAAGTCCTAATGTGTTCTGGATAAGTTATGTCGGCTACAATAAATAATATGGAAAGCAGATTATAAATGGTACTACAGCATTTTTAGTTATACAAGGCAAGTCGCGCAAGGTCCTACAAAGTCATAATACATTGTTGTCAGAGGGTTACACTGTCGTTTAACGTTTAAGAAAAAGTCTGACCTAGGGCACAGTTTCTCCACTCTATCCCCAGGAATATGCAGGAAGTTAGTAAAAGCACAAATATACCTTACAGATGCATACGCATGTTATCTTCTTCCCAAAACCTGGGTCCTTGACACAGTCCTACACTGCAGAAAACCGGCTCAGCAACTGGTGCAGAATTCCTTCAGCAAAAACACAACTAGCGCAGAATCCCCGTAAACCTTTAGGTGTGTTTGAGCCTCAGGAACATTTCTGTAACCGTTATACCAGTGCTGCTGTCACATCCCGAACCAGCTACCTGTCCCTTATCTCCCTTTCTTCAGGCCCTGCTTCAGTTTCCCACACGAGAATCCCCTGGGGATGTTTCTCTGTGCTTTCCTAGACGTTCTCTTGTAGATTTTTGCACAGAAAGCGAATGCAGATGTTTGGGAGCAAGAAATGGCAGGATTTCAAATTAAAAAACGCGGGATTGCATCAGGGTGGTTTTTAGTATTCCTTACTTTGAAATTAGCACGACCTGTTCCTGACACACACACTGAAATCTTACCTGTTACAGTCCTGTTCCATCTCATCATCCAGTCTGCAAAGTAAAAAATATATAAGCAAAGCTCCGTGATCAGCGGGGTTTACCACCAACCCCCAAACTACGTGATGGAGCTGGCCGAAAACGCCAGGCTAATAATTATTACTCCACGCATTTTCCAAATGAACCATGGTGGGATTGGTTTAGTGTCAATTCTGTCCGCCTTTATTCATTACACGTCTGGCCTGACCAGGGAAGGGAACGCTAAGTATTAACAAGTAAAGGGATCTCTGAAATGCCCAACTCCCATTTGAGTAGAAAGACGCAATACTTGAACCTTTCACTGTCTCGGGGGCCCGCAGTGCCTGGCAAACCCCTTTACTGAGATAGATAGAGGTACAGCAAGTTGTAACCATGGATAACGTGCAGTGAAAGGGTTGAGTGTTGGAGGCAATGTCCTACGTGCCTTGTGATTGGGTGTACGGGAGCTTGACGCCCAGTTTCCTCTGTGCCTCTCTGGCAGGTCGGCAGTCACATAACTGGCGGAGACATCTACGGAGTGGTATTTGAGAACACCCTAATCAAACACAAGATCATGCTGCCTCCACGCAACAGGGGCACCGTCACGTACGTGGCTCCCCCAGGTCACTACGACACATCGGTAAGAGTCCTCCATCACGTCCTTGGGTAGGTAGGTAGTGTGCATTGATATACACACACAAATATTGAGGTGAGCATCTGTCACAAAGCGCGTACCATCTAACCAATGTAGTAGGAGTCACAACAGACTAGATCTAAGGCCGTGACTCTTTCATCCCTGATCAGCGGTATCGGTGATTGATCCTTCGGCTATTGAGTTGAATGGCCGTCAACGAGGAATCGACTCTGATACCCCTTATCGGGACATGGTAAATGTTCTCTCCAAGTATGTGCACCTAGTGTAATCTTTTAGGTGTGTGTGTGTGTTTGTGTGTGTACGTGTGTTTGTGTACACGTGTGTGTGTGTGTGTGTGTGTATTCCTATTGATATATAGAGGTAATGCAATACTATTGCAGTAAAATGCAACTTTGGGTTCTCCAGAGTTCAGTATAGGTTAGTGTTCTTCTCACTAATCCATCTTCTCACCCCACCATTATTTCTGTGGTATTCTGAACTCTGGATATTTGTACATATATTGAGATTATTATATTAACAATATGTCCTACCAGGATATATTTAGATTACTGTAGGAGGGTATGTACATATATATATATGAATATTGGCGATCACTAAATGTAACGTTACAAGTAGTAGATAATACATGTGTTGTGTGTCACTGTTTCTTGGGTGACGCGTTCAGATTAGAGGTGGGTGTAATCTTACTGTTCCCCTTTGTCAGGATGTAGTTCTGGAGCTGGAGTTTGAGGGCGTGAAGGAGAAGTTCACCATGGTCCAGGTGTGGCCTGTGAGAACCGTGCGTCCGGTCACAGAGAAGCTGCCGGCTAATCACCCGCTACTTACTGGCCAAAGAGTGCTTGATGCGCTATTCCCGTGAGTAACACGTGTCCAATATAAAGACAGAAGTGTTCCCTGTTCTGCACACGCGCGTACATAAATCTGGTAAATACTCTCCCTGCCGTGTCTGTCAGACGTCAGATTGTGGTGGATGCAAGAAACGGGCAGAGAGAAGGGTGCCGGGGGCGAATTAAAAAATGGGAGAGGCACAAAAGACCCGAAATAGTTACAGCGCTTGAGGTCAAATTGGAGACGAGTTTTGCAGTAAGACAAATGATCTGAAATGAGCATTGACTGATGAATTCATTTACAGACGTGTACTCTGGCCTATATATAACATAGGGATAATGGGCATGGCAAGATGCATCTGATATACTGTACGTCTCTGAATACAGAGCTCCAATTCAGATAGCTGGGGGACACTGTGTGTGTGTGTGTGCATGCGCGCGTGATTTTTCCATATTCTTGTTGCGTTAAATTGTTCTATACACTTCAGTTTAGAGCAGATCCAGAGCTGTGGTTATAGTGCTGTTCCTGAGCTCACGGGTTTGGTTCTGTAGCAGACAGTGGGTTGACCTGTATTTAGAATGAGCACTGTTCCTTCAGCCTTACCCTCTGCCTCAATTCCATGAACTGGAGAGTGCCTTGTGTTCTCTCGCTAATCATTGTCTGTAGCTTATTGCAGTGGCTTTCAACCTGAGTTAAGTGGGATCCTGGGAGATCTCCACAAAAAATTCAGTAGTGGCGAAAACATTTTACGTCGCCATAATTGTCTCTCTGCGTTATTCGCCGGGATAATCTCAGTTTTAAAAATATATAATGCATTGTTTAAATTCTGTATTATAGGGAAAGATGCAAATTGATTTAAAGAGTGTGTGTGTGTGTGTGCACACTTAACTGTATTTTTATTTTATTTTTATGTGCATCTCCGTGTGTGTGTGTGTGTGTGCACCTGTATTTTTATTTTTATGTGCATCTCTGTGTGTGTGTGTGTGTGTGTGTGTGTGTGTATACACACCTGTATTTTTATTTTTATGTGCATCTCTGTGTGTGTGTGTGTGTGTGTGTGTGTGTGTGTGTGTGTGTACACACCTGTATTTTTATTTTTATGTGTATCTCTGTGTGTGTGTGTGTGTGTGTGTGTGTGTGTGTGTATCCACACACGATGAAGAAACAATCTTTGTCCTTCTTCCGTCCTTCTCCCCTCTCTAGGTGCGTACAGGGAGGGACCACAGCTATCCCTGGTGCGTTCGGTTGTGGCAAAACAGTCATCTCGCAGTCCCTGTCCAAGTTTTCCAACAGCGATGTCATCATCTACGTGGGCTGCGGGGAGAGAGGGAACGAGATGTCGGAAGTGCTGCGAGACTTCCCGGAGGTCAGCACGGGGCATCAGTAGCATGTGCGGCTTTGATGAAGGGGCACTCATTCCTCTGCTTGCCAGATTCCATGTGTTGAAGGCTTTATCCAGCACCTTCATTGTAGTTAAGGACGGGTTATGTTGGTGTCTCAGACCCCTCTGCCACTTACGGATTTACAGTAGAAATTCGTGTAAACATTTTTGTAGAGAAGATGCTGCAATGTAAAATAATACGAAGTAGGGTAATCGCACCACCAAAGTGCCTTCTGTTGTGAGCCTTTTCCCATTGATTACCATTGTTTAGCAAACTCCATCATTGAAGTACAAGCTCTAAAGAGACGACGTGACTTAAAGCTCCAACCTAACCTGTCCTCTCTGACGTGTTTATTGTACTTTCGAATCCTTGTAATCCCAAGTTAAACACGGGCATTTCCCTGCACCAGTTCATACGGCACTGCCAGTTAGTCCGCAGCTGTAGTGCTTGGCAGAGCCAGCAATGTTTTTAGTTTGTGTCTCGCGGTTTAAGGACAGGATTTTGTTTGGAGGGGGCCCGGTGTGTGTTCTCCTGCTATGAATTGCAGTAAGATCATTTTCATTGGGGGCCAGCACACGGGCTTTAAACAAAGTGGTCTCCTTTTGCGTTGTAGCTGACCATGGAAGTGGACGGAAAAGAAGAGAGCATCATGAAGAGGACGTCGCTTGTAGCCAACACCTCCAACATGCCCGTGGCAGCCAGAGAGGCCTCTATCTACACAGGTAAAGGGATGGCACTCGCACAGCGTCCGGGCAGTGCCAGCCACATAGGGCCGTTCCTGTTTGCTGCCACCCGTGCAGTCACAGCCCGTCGTTTTCTGTGGCTCGTGTGATGCTCAGCGCAGTGAGGTATCCAGGCACAAGGATACCTTGGTAACACATGGCATGCCTCTGTTCTTCTAGGAATCACGCTCTCCGAGTATTTCCGAGACATGGGTTACCACGTCAGTATGATGGCAGACTCCACGTCCCGATGGGCAGAGGCTCTGCGAGAAATCTCTGGGCGTCTGGCTGAAATGCCCGCTGGTGAGTCTGAGCCGGAGACTCTGTAACACAGAGAGGCCGCGCCAACGTGAAGAGGAAAGCAGGAGCGGTCATCCAGCCATCTGTCACCTCTGTGATGGGGGCACTCTCTTTATGTCCCATCGTCTGGCAGCTTTGGGAATGATCTGGAAAAACACTGGGCTGGTTTCACGGTTTGAGTTGCCCTATTGATGTACTTGGCACATCAGCGGCCCTTGTGACATGCCAGGTATATCATGCATCCCCCCCCCCCTCCCGCCCCCACAATTAACAAGAGATATATCCCTTGCAGGTATGCTAGTAGACAGCGGTGGGTAACTGGCCACTAGAGCTGCTGCATGGAGACGCGGTGGTTGTGTGTTTTTAGTCCTGTTGGATCTGACACCAATATTCTATCCCAGCCATTACATTGCCTTAGGCTCATCAACCCCATGTAGATGGTGTGCAATCAGCGGGGCTTTAAATCGACCTGCCGGCTGCATCAATACTTCCATCCCTGCACACACTGCTACTCCGATAAAGAACTCTTCTGGTGGTTCATTAACAAGCATCGTCACCTACGACAAATATGCAGAATTTCTGTCTTTATTGGCTATGAAATGTAACGAGGCTGGCAGGGGAAACCTCACCCTATTGTTTCCGAATGCTTTATTTGGAATGATTACCCCACGTGCCCAATGGAAGAGGATGCATTTGCTGTAGACGAAGACCTGTCGGGCAGTGCACGTGTTTCTGTTACTGTGTGTGTCTGTAATGATGCGTTTCCCTCTCGGTGCAGACAGCGGTTACCCTGCATACCTGGGAGCCCGCCTGGCCTCCTTCTACGAGCGAGCCGGCAGAGTGAAGTGTCTGGGGAACCCCGAAAGAGAAGGAAGTGTCAGCATCGTAGGAGCGTGAGTATCGGAGGGGTGGGGTTCCAGGCGTGCACCGACGCACAGGGCGGTATATATGCAGCTTCCTGATTCACAGGGACCTCCCAAAGTTCATGGGATGGAGAGGTAGTTTATTTCTTGCACAGTTACGTTACACGACCCCTCTGTGGGTAGTGCAGGGATAGACTTCTAGTGCTGGTGCATTAAAGCATGTCGGTGCTCTGTCTTCTCCAGCCCCAGCGTAATCCCCAGTTACAATGTGGGTGTATATATATATATATACAACAGTATAATGGTTTACGGAGCGGTAAGTTTGATGGTGACAACCCTGTTGACAATTTTCAGTTTGTAAAACGCATTTTTGCTCTCCTGCGTATCCAAAGCACCATTAACAATGTAATTGTGTTTTCATGTTTGTCTCGGGGGACAAATATTGATTTTTCACAGGTTATAATTAATTTAACGACCTCCATGTTAAAATTAATGAATGTTTTACACGGGTACATATATGTTGATAGCCGATAATGATCACTTTGCTCTTATTCAGTAAGATTGCTGCCTATATTCAGCTGACCATGGTATTATCAGCCACTTCAGGCCTTATGAAATAAGTCCCTAAGCCTGGAACTGTCTCACCGTGTGGAAGTTATTATTATTATTATTATAATATTATTAAGTCCTGCTTTGTCTCCTGTTCGATTCCCCTTTCTCATAAAGCTGAAGTTTGTTGTACCTATTCCATTTAACGTAGACATTAGACAATAAATGCTCAACCTCGTGTTATATTGAGGCCAGATTTACTAAGCAGTGCTACACCCTAAAGCACTTGGTGCCAATGGGGAAGATGCCTTATAACCTATTCAGATGAATAGGCCATACAGGGCCTTTCAATGCTGGAAGGTATTTTTATTCATTCGTACTAGTCCTGATAATAATTCCCATAAAGCAAGTAATACGTACAGTATGAGAGCCTGCCAAGATAAACTGGGCTGCGCTGAAGTGAGGGGGAGCAGGTCAGCAGCCGGTGTGGGAAGTGTGGCGTCCAGCCCACTGTGCACAAGGAATGCGCGCGCTGCCCTGACCCGCTCGACACGTGTAGGTGTTAGAATGATATCTAGCATATCTGGTTATGGTCGACGTGAGAGAGACACGGTGGGGGCCAGGATCTGGGCGTTGTGGAGACGAGGTTGTGGCAGCGTGATGAATGTTGGGATCGCAGTTATATCTGATGATCTCCGCTCCAGAAACCGTTCTCCCAGGACCATGTGTAAAGTCCAGAACATAACTCCAGTCTGTGTTGTCCACATCATCTGTTAGTAATTTGCGCGCTGGCTCAGTGGAGCCATCACAAGCTGCCAAAGATGAAGTGCAAGTGAGAACCAAATGAACACAAGATTCATGCCTGGCCTGTCTGGCTTTCTCCGCAGCGTGTCTCCTCCTGGTGGTGATTTCTCTGACCCCGTCACATCTGCAACTCTGGGCATTGTACAGGTAACGTGCACCGGTTCCCGTTTATTTATTTGTTTTTACTTTCCTGCGTAATCGTAAGCACCATTAACATCGAAAGCGTACAATAGAACCGTTTTCACGTTTGTCCTACAGAAGACTGGGTTCTTGGTAGGGTATGAGTCCTTTAATTCTACGGGCATTACAAATAATACATGTTGTACACAGATTTATGCTATCAACTGCATGTATCTTGAGGGCATCGCTCATCCTGTCAATACCGGTGTTGATCAAGAGCAGAGTTAGTGTTTGTGTCCACACCAGGGTTTGGGAAGGAAGAGGCGCAGTGCTGGATACGCAGTATTGACTCCCTCTCCAGAGCTGTCCATGGTTAGGAAAGCAGTCGCCGTAGAGGCATCTCCAGATTTATTTCTTTTTCTAACCTCCATTTAGTGACCTGTCAAGTTCAGGAGCGGACAATCGGACACTAAATGCCGCTTCCTGTTAAGTTACAGTCGGCATTAACCCGTTCAGCGCTGGAAGATAAAGCGTGCGTTGCTTTGCGGAGTTAGCTCTGCTTGACGTGTGGCGCTTGTCCCTCTTTTCCAGAAAGCCGCAGTAATAGCCAAGAGTAGCGCCACCAAGCCCGGGCGTTCTCAGTGGCTGGCTGGGCGGGCAGGGGTAGAGCTCAGCAGCTGTAATAATATTTTGACTCTTGCGGCCGGGCATAGACTTCCAGAGTTTTCTTTTGCCTGAAATCATTTTTCACAGGAGAAATAATAGTTGGACATGGCAGATGATCAGAAGCAAATATTTAATTGCTGCGTATTCAGATGGTGTCGATTTTTAATTCATCTGTGATTCCTCCTTCCCTTTGGTTTTACGGCCTCGATTAAACCCCATGTCATCTGAATAACCGAAACTTTATACTACAATAAACGTTCTGTTTGAGCTTTTAACTATGTCAAGCACTGCATGAACTGAAGGGCTTGAGAGCCTTACAGCTCATGAATGTCCTGTATTCATTGCTGCACACACAGTACCATTTTCTCACACAGTAAATCGCTGCCCTCGAGCGCTCACAATCTGTTTTATCTCCTGGAGCACAGAAAAGATAGACTTTAGTACTTGTTACCACTATACAAGCGCTTCTCCGACTTCATTTTCGCAGATCACTTTAAAGTTAATGATCAGTTGGAGGAGTGACCCCTGTTCCGCAATAGATTGAGATATATATATATCTCAATGTGTGTGTGTGTATATATATATATATATATATATATATATATATATATATATATATATATATATATATATATATATACACACACACATATACATGTATATATATACACACACACATTGAGATATATATATATATACACACACATATACATATACATATATGTGTATATATATATATGTTTGACAAAAACCCTCCACAGCAAAGCATATAGCAAATGGAAATATACTGTATGCTCATCTGCATGTCTTAGACAGGTCTGCAACCCCGCCTTTCCCCATTATCACCCAGCACACAGCACTTCCACTGCAGCCTATAGGGAACCATGTTAATGGTTTTGAAGATAAAAGGTGGCACTGTGTGCTCATTTGCATGTCATTTCCCAGAATCCCTTGCTGCAGTGGAAGCGCTGGGTGATAATGGTGAAAGGCGGGGTTGCAGACCTGTCTAAGACATGCAAATGAGCATACAGAAATACTTTCGTTTGCTATATATATATATAGATATATATATATCCTCTTTAAAAGAATGACTACTTGAATGTATTCCCCAGTAGTGATGCAGAACCGCTTTGGGCTGCCTGAGTAGTTCTAAGCATATAAAAGTCTTTGGGACCGGAGTCTGCGAATCCGTGCATGGCAGCAATAATCCAAATTATATCGCAAGAACCATATTTTTTTGTTATATAAATGTCTTTTTTTTTTTTTCTTCAGTGCAGGGATATTTAACTGTTTCAATTGATTTGAAACTATTTTTCCATAATAAATGTTGAAAGTAATTTGGAAGGTATTCAGTGTTACCCGTTATTACAGGTTAAAGGGGTTTTGCTTATTTGAACATTTGTATTTACTTAAACACGGGACAAAGTGACCCTCCGGGGGAGTAGCACCCTCCTTGATGGATGAGGTTACGTAGTTACGTAGTAGATGAAGTTGGGAAAAAAGACGTCGATCAAGTTGAGCCTACGTTAATTAAATTTAGACGACAGACACTTATCCTATATTTGTACGGGCAGTATTTGGTTCCAGACGAAGCAATCAAAAGTTCTGTGATCCTGTCGGCAGCCCTGTCTTCTTTGAAGCGGCCTTGTCTGAAATTTGGTCGTGTCCTAACACGTGAATATTTTAACGGCGCAATCCAAGCCGTTGTTTTGTTTTTTTTCCCCTTCATTTTTACCATAGTATTGAAGCAGGAGGTCCCCGGAGCAGAACCCCATTAATTTCAGCTCTGGGGGCCCCCTGCTTCCCGAGATACATCCGCAGCGGGTACCGGTATCTCCTGCAGTTTTCAGCTTCTTCGTCACATGGCTCAGTGGGCAGCTGGACCTGATGACGTCACGGCTTCCTATTGGCCGGCAGGGCCCGGTAGCTTTGAAAATCAGACATAGTGAACCATGAAGTGGCTACTGGCGGGGATAGACCTCCGGAAGCAGGGGGTCTCCTGAGCTGAAATTAATGGGGTTCAACTTCAGAGACCCCCTGCTAAAATATTGTATGAAAAGAATGAAGGAGAAACGACTTATATTGCCTCTTTAATGTCTGATAGTGATAATAAATGGAAATATTGTCTTATCATCATTTTTCATTAGCGCAACATTACTGTAATATAACGGTATATTGCCCAACTCCCATCATGCACCTGACCCATCCTGCCTAGTTTATCATCGCAGACCTAGGCTTGTCTTCCCAGGTAGAAGGTTGTTGACGTTTTGTGCTGCCTCTCTGATACCCGTGTAGGTGTTCTGGGGCCTGGATAAGAAGCTGGCCCAGAGGAAGCACTTCCCTTCCGTCAACTGGTTAATCAGCTACAGCAAGTACACCCGGGCGCTGGACGAGTACTACGACAAGCACTTCCAAGAGTTCGTCCCACTCCGGACCAAGGCCAAGGAGATCCTGCAGGAGGAGGAGGACCTGGCCGAGATTGTGCAGCTAGTGGGGAAGGCAAGTGGCCCATGAGACCTAGGGTCCTACCTTCCATATAGACCCGAGGCCAGCTCTGTAACCACAGATGTAGAGGTGATGAGGTCAATTAGAGCCGTGGTGACCTTGAGCCGTGGCGACCTTGAGTGTAATTTGACTTGAACATTGCCCGGCACTGTAGTGACGGAACGTCTGGATATTTGGGCTGTTGGTCACTGGGCCACCGCCCTGTGGCATGTTGATAATCGCAGGGATCACTTGGAACAGCAGGTGAGGGTTTGATGACTCATAAGGCCGCGCCTATAGTGCCGGCGACACGACGGTGACGTCACCCGTCGCCACCGGCGAAAGTTATACTTCACCGGGCGGCGGTGTCGTAGGTTTCCGGCCATTTGATTGGTTCAAGGGCCGTCACATGAGGCTACAGCCCTTGAAAAATCACATTTTGCCGGCTATCAGTTTTCGCGACGTCGCATTGTCGCCGTCCCGCTTACTATAAGCGCACGCGGCAGCGGCAATGCATTTGTTTTTGGGCGACGTCGCCGGCACTATAAGCGCGGCCTAAGACAGTAGGGCTTCAGATCCATATGATCATTTTTAATGGCGATCCCATGCTTGGAGGAACGATACAGGGGCATCCTCTGCCCACCTTATCACTGTGGTACCCAGGGGCATCCTCTGCCCACCTTATCACTTTGGTACCCAGGGGCATCCTCTGCCCACCTTATCACTGTGGTACGCAGGGGCATCCTCTGCCCACCTTATCACTGTGGTACCCAGGGGCATCCTCTGCCCACCTTATCACTGTGGTACCCAGGGGCATCCTCTGCCCACCTTATCACTGTGGTACCCAGGGGCATCCTCTGCCCACCTTATCACTGTGGTACCCAGGGGCATCCTCTGCCCACCTTATCACTGTGGTACCCAGGGGCATCCTCTGCCCACCTTATCACTGTGGTACCCAGGGGCATCCTCTGCCCACCTTATCACTGTGGTACCCAGGGGCATCCTCTGCCCACCTTATCACTGTGGTACCCAGGGGGTTTAGAACAGTTAAAAGGTCTTGGCCATTAATGGCTGAGCTGCAAAATAGACTAGCCACTTTTGCAAGGTAGAGAGTCTAAGGCAGGGGGGCCTCCAAAACGGGTCAGGTTTTCAGGATATCCCTGCTTCAGCACAGTTGGCTCAATCTGTCTCAGCTTTAGCACAGGTGGCTCAATCAGAGGCTCAGTCTTTGACTGAGCCTCTGATTGAGCCACCTGTGCTGAAGCAGGGATATCCTGAAAACCTGACCTGCTGGGGGGTCTTGAGGATGGGCGTTGAGCCCCTTTGCACTAGTGTAATGCTTTGTGTGTTTTGCTTTCCAGGCATCCTTGGCAGAGACAGATAAAATTACCCTGGAGGTGGCGAAGCTGATTAAAGATGATTTCCTGCAGCAGAACGGATACACTCCATACGACAGGTCAGCCGCCTGCCTAACCCTCATCTTACCCGTCAGACCCTAACCCTCATCTTACCCGTCAGACCCTAACCCTCATCTTACCCGTCAGACCCTAACCCTCATCTTACCCGTCAGACCCTGTTCTACTCAGTGATGTTATTCCCACTTTATTCTCCGAGGATCCCAGATAAGCGGATCATTAAATATGAGCTCCCTTGTTCTACATTCGTTCGTTTTACCCGGAGCTCGGTCTGGGGGGACTAACGAAGGATGGACACTGGCTGATTAGTTAACGATGTATAGCTATCTCCAATATATACGTGGCCCCTTTTCTGCTAGACTGCTCTCCTGCTGGTGTATGTGAGGCTGCTCTCCTGCTGGGGTATGTGAGACTGCTCTCCTGCTGGTGTATGTGAGACTGCTCTCCTGCTGGTGTATGTGAGACCGCTCTCCTGCTGGGGTATGTGAGACTGCTCTCCTGCTAGTGTATGTGAGGCCGCTCTCCTGCTGGGGTATGTGAGACTGCTCTCCTGCTGGTGTATGTGAGACTGCTCTCCTGCTGGTGTATGTGAGACCGCTCTCCTGCTGGGGTATGTGAGACTGCTCTCCTGCTGGTGTATGTGAGATTGCTCTCCTGCTAGTGTATGTGAGGCCGCTCTCCTGCTGGGGTATGTGAGACTGCTCTCCTGCTGGTGTATGTGAGACTGCTCTCCTGCTGGTGTATGTGAGACCGCTCTCCTGCTAGTGTATGTGAGGCCGCTCTCCTGCTGGGGTATGTGAGACTGCTCTCCTGCTGGTGTATGTGAGACTGCTCTCCTGCTGGTGTATGTGAGACCGCTCTCCTGCTGGGGTATGTGAGACTGCTCTCCTGCTGGTGTATGTGAGACTGCTCTCCTGCTGGTGTATGTGAGGCTGCTCCTGGCCTCCGAGTAACTTGCATCAGGTGCACACCGGGCTGGGTTTGCGTACGTGACTTTATCCATTTTTTCAGCTCCCACCAGTTCACTGGATGTATGATGCACTATTCGTTACTCTTACATTGTTACATAATGAGGTTTAGAAAATACATATATCCATCATCCAATGATATCTCATAAGGGGAAAAATAAATTCCTTCCTGACTCCAAGAATTGGCAATCAGATTAATCCCTGGATCAACATCCTTCCCATGTATACTTATTTGGTATATCCCTGTATACATTTCCTTTCTAAAAATATGTCCAACCTTTTTTTTGAACAAATCTATTGTATCTGCCATCACAGTCTCCGTGGGTAATGAATCCCACATTGGAACTGCCCTTACTATAAAGAACCCTTTCCTTTGTTGCTGGTGAAATCTCCTTTCCTCCAACCTTTAAGGGATGGGCCCGAGTCCTTTGTACTGCCCGTGGGATGAATAGTTCTTTTGAAAGCTCCTTGTACTGTCCCCGAATATATCTGTATATAGTTATCATATCCCCTCTTAGACGCCTCTTTTCTAATGTAAATAAATCCAATATAGCTAGCCTCTCCTCATAAATCAGATTGTCCACCCCCTTTATTCATTTGGTGGCTCTTCTCTGCGCTCTCTCTAGTTCCAGGTCTGTTTACTCGGATTAAAATGAGTGCGCTGCGGGTAATAGGAAAAAAAGTATTTTGCTGAAACCTACATGCAGCGAAGTCGCTTATAGAGCATAATGAGCGATGCTGGGTTACATGAGCGCTAATTATAAGCAAACCTTTAGCCCAGCATGTGCTTTCCGATGGCATGTCCCGCTGACCTCACGTTAATCGCCAGCTCCCAAACAATGACCTTTGCAGACGGCTGTTTTTCATTATCCATTGCGGAGTAGCGTCTGTTCTGGTCACTGAGTGGGAGACCCCCGGCAGATTGCGGAGTAGCGCCTGTTCTGGTCACTGAGTGGGAGACCCCCGGCAGATTGCAGAGTAGCGCCTGTTCTGGTCACTGGGTGGGAGACCCCCGGCAGATTGCGGAGTAGCGTCTGTTCTGGTCACTGAGTGGGAGACCCCCGGCAGATTGCGGAGTAGCGCCTGTTCTGGTCACTGAGTGGGAGACCCCCGGCAGATTGCAGAGTAGCGCCTGTTCTGGTCACTGGGTGGGAGACCCCCGGCAGATTGCGGAGTAGCGCCTGTTCTGGTCACTGAGTGGGAGACCCCCGGCAGGTTGCGGAGTAGCGCCTGTTCTGGTCACTGGGTGGGAGACCCCCGGCAGGTTGCGGAGTAGCGCCTGTTCTGGTCACTGGGTGGGAGACCCCCGGCAGATTGCGGAGTAGCGCCTGTTCTGGTCACTGGGTGGGAGACCCCCGGCAGGTTGCGGAGTAGCGCCTGTTCTGGTCACTGAGTGGGAGACCCCCGGCAGATTGCGGAGTAGCGCCTGTTCTGGTCACTGGGTGGGAGACCCCCGGCAGATTGCGGAGTAGCGCCTGTTCTGGTCACTGGGTGGGAGACCCCCGGCAGATTGCGGAGTAGCGCCTGTTCTGGTCACTGGGTGGGAGACCCCCGGCAGATTGCGGAGTAGCGCCTGTTCTGGTCACTGGGTGGGAGACCCCCGGCAGATTGCGGAGTAGCGCCTGTTCTGGTCACTGGGTGGGAGACCCCCGGCAGATTGCGGAGTAGCGCCTGTTCTGATCACTGGGTGGGAGACCCCCGGCAGATTGCGGAGTAGCGCCTGTTCTGGTCACTGGGGAGGAGACCCCCGGCAGATTGCAGAGTAGCGCCTGTTCTGGACCCTGGGTGGGAGACCCCCGGCAGGTTACGGAGTTGAACTTGCAGGGTTAACATTTCCAAGTGAAGAGGAGGCTATTGCATTTACAGATGTGGCACCTCCTCCTTTTGCCCACGGACGGGGTTTGCCAGGAAGAAATGACCGCGGCTAACCCGTCTGTCGGGAATATTTGCCTATAGCCAAAGATGAAGCGGCTGTGTCTGCTTCTTCCTAGGAGCCAGGGGGAATTGGGGTACGTCTGTACGGCAGAGCTTCAGATGAAGCCCTATCTCCCCATGTCCTTGGGAGAAGCATCAGATGACTTGGACAGACCTAGAACGTTAGAAGCCTGGCGTTCCTGTCTGTAAGAATGACTTTCGTGGGAAGCAAAGGGTGTCAATGAATTCATTTGTTTTTGGTAACTGTTACTTCACAAATATGACCTCATCCTAACTGGTATTATCTGCCAATAGTATATACAAACGCGCACAGAACAGGGAAGCGAGCGTGCAGTTGTTACATTTCAGTGTAAATCGCCTCCAGCGCAGAAACGGTTATTCACCGCTCAGGACTCACCGACTCTATTGATTCTCCCCCAAGGAATGTTTTGTAACGATTAGCACGGGGTTTGGGAAGGAATACTGTGTGGTCGTTGGTTCTTTATATGGACACATGTTGACGTGTAATATATATTCTTGACCAGCCGACCTCAAGGGCCACCAACAGGCCAGGTCTTCAGGATATTTGGCTACGCCTCGGATTGAGCCACCTGTGCTGAAGCAGGGTTATCCTGACCTGACCTGTTGGGGGGGCTTGAGGACTGGAGTTGCCCATCCCTGGTCTGGGCAATGCCGGTCGGTAAAGGAGCAGTTCCTTCTGCTCGCTTTCTGTTTTTAGCCCTCGGTTTGTTACAGGGGGGTTACTATTTTACACTCCTGGGACCCCGTAGTTCCCAAAATAATTACCGGTGAAGTTACCGGGTTTAAATCTCCCAAACAACATTTCTGCGTAATCTCGCGCCAATGGGAAGCTGCAACACCATACACCATCCTCTATGGCTGTCTATTGAATGGCCATTAAAATCCCAAATAAAAATCAGGGCGTAAAAAAACTTTTTTTGTTTTTGTTTTTTTTAAATAGCTTCTGAGGATCGCTTCTTTATTTGGGCAATCTGTGCAATATCTGTGCAATATCTGTGCAATATCTGTGCAATATCTGTGCAATATCTGTGCAATATCTGTGCAATATCTGTGCAATATCTGTGCAATATCTGTGCAATATCCGTGCAATACTCTACAGGCTTTGTTTTTAAAATCAGTTGTGTAGTATTACTTAATATTTACTACCTTTTTTATTTTAAAATTCACCTCCTAATCCCCTTTATGTGTATGTGAGCATCCTGTGATTTCTATAGCAGGCTTTAGCCACCTCCCCAGCAGTGCAAGATCTTTGTAACACTTTCCTGTTTGTAATCATTTGTTGCCAATGTTCCCAGCAGTTTGAGCTGCAAACTGTAACAATAGATAATGTTACCTTAGTAATATAAGACACAAACCAAAAAAAAAAAAAAAAAACCTATTGTTCCTGGCAGCCTTTGCCTAATATTTTAGGAGTATATATATATTTATTAGTTGTTTAATTGACACTAATTTTTGTAATTTTAGCAATAGCGCTGTTCCCACTGCCCTTTCCCTTTATCTCTTAGTAATATAAGAATACATTGTAGCTGCTGAGTTACACTGACTGAGGATTGATTTGAAACTGAAAGGCGGCACATTCAGTGATCTAATCTATCGACCGCTTAGGTAATTAGTTTTCAATAAAGGTAATGAAAGGCGGCATATAGTAAAACAAAAAAAGATTGATATTTTGAAGCTGCTGGGATTCCCTCTTTAAGAGGCTGCATTGTTTTTTTAAAACTTGTTTCTGAGGGAGATAAATGACCCGTGTGAAAGGATACCCCGGCTTCAGCTGTATAGCAGAAACTCTGGAACAATTCCTACAGCGCAGTAAATCTGCGTGCGCCCCCTGATCTGCGTCGCAGGCGCAGCGTCATTCTCGTGTGTCTGGCAGATAGGAACCTGGGCGGGCTGCAGGGCTCTTATCTATTGGGACACCTCAGAGCGGCCATATTCTGAGATCTCGCTCATACTTAGGACAGTGCTGTCTATCCCAAGTGGTTTTAAATTCCCCTGCAGTATTTGCCTGTCCCCCCTCTACTTGGGGGATTGCCCTTGTGAAGTACTTCACATTTCCCCCAAGCATACCACACTCCAGCTCCAGAGTAGGAGGTGAGAGGCGCAGGGCAGATGTGAGTGTCACCGCTTCAGAGTAGGTGGTGAGAGGGGCAGATGTGAGCGTCACAGCTTCAGAGTAGGAGGTGAGAGGCGCAGGGCAGATGTGAGTGTCACAGCTTCAGAGTAGGAGGTGAGAGGCGCAGGGCAGATGTGAGTGTCACAGCTTCAGAGTAAGAGGTGAGAGGGGCAGATGTGAGTGTCACAGCTTCAGAGTAGGAGGTGAGAGGCGCAGGGCAGATGTGAGTGTCACAGCTTCAGAGTAGGTGGTGAGAGGGGCAGATGTGAGTCACAGCTTCAGAGTAGGGGGTGAGAGGGGCAGATGTGAGTGTCACAGCTTCAGAGTAGGTGGTGAGAGGGGCAGATGTGAGTCACAGCTTCAGAGTAGGGGGTGAGAGGCGCAGATGTGAGTGTCACAGCTTCAGAGTAGGAGGTGAGAGGGGCAGATGTGAGTGTCACAGCTTCAGAGTAGGGGTTGAGAGGGGCAGATGTGAGTGTCACAGCTTCAGAGTAGGGGGTGAGAGGGGCAGATGTGAGTGTCACAGCTTCAGAGTAGGAGGTGAGAGGCGCAGGGCAGATGTGAGTGTCACAGCTTCAGAGTAGGTGGTGAGAGGTGCAGGGCAGATGTGAGTGTCACAGCTTCAGAGTAGGTGGTGAGAGGGGCAGATGTGAGTCACAGCTTCAGAGTAGGGGGTGAGAGGGGCAGATGTGAGTGTCACAGCTTCAGAGTAGGTGGTGAGAGGGGCAGATGTGAGTCACAGCTTCAGAGTAGGGGGTGAGATGGGCAGGGCAGATGTGAGTGTCACAGCTTCAGAGTAGGTGGTGAGAGGGGCAGATGTGAGTCACAGCTTCAGAGTAGGGGGTGAGAGGGGCAGATGTGAGTGTCACAGCTTCAGAGTAGGGGGTGAGAGGGGCAGATGTGAGTGTCAAAGCTTCAGAGTAGGAGGTGAGAGGCACAGGGCAGATGTGAGTCACAGCTTCAGAGTAGGGGGTGAGAGGAGCAGATGTGAGTGTCAAAGCTTCAGAGTAGGAGGTGGGAGGCGCAGATGTGAGTGTCACAGCTTCAGAGTAGGAGGTGAGAGGCGCAGGGCAGATGTGAGTGTCAAAGCTTCAGAGTAGGTGGTGAGAGGGGCAGATGTGAGTCACAGCTTCAGAGTAGGGGGTGAGAGGGGCAGATGTGAGTGTCACAGCTTCAGAGTAGGGGGTGAGAGGGGCAGATGTGAGTGTCAAAGCTTCAGAGTAGGAGGTGAGAGGCGCAGGGCAGATGTGAGTGTCAAAGCTTCAGAGTAGGTGGTGAGAGGGGCAGATGTGAGTGTCACAGCTTCAGAGTAGGAGGTGAGAGGCGCAGGGAAGATGTGAGTCACAGTTTCAGAGTAGGTGGTGAGAGGGGCAGATGTGAGTGTCACAGCTTCAGAGTAGGAGGTGAGATGCGCAGGGCAGATGTGAGTGTCAAAGCTTCAGAGTAGGAGGTGAGAGGGGCAGGGCAGATGTGAGTGTCACAGCTTCAGAGTAGGAGGTGAGAGGGGCAGATGTGAGTGTCACAGCTTCAGAGTAGGTGGTGAGAGGGGCAGATGTGAGTGTCACAGCTTCACAGTAGGAGGTGGGAGGCGCAGGGCAGATGTGAGTATCACAGCTTCAGAGTAGGAGGTGGGAGGCGCAGATGTGAGTGTCACAGCTTCAGAGGAGGAGGTGAGAGGCGCAGGGCAGATGTGAGTGTCACAGCTTCACAGTAGGAGGTGAGAGGCGCAGGGCAGATGTGAGTGTCACAGCTTCAGAGGAGGAGGTGAGAGGCGCAGGGCAGATGTGAGTGTCACAGCTTCACAGTAGGTGGTGAGAGGCGCAGGGCAGATGTGAGTGTCACAGCTTCAGAGGAGGAGGTGGGAGGCGCAGATGTGAGTGTCACAGCTTCAGAGGAGGAGGTGAGAGGCGCAGGGCAGATGTGAGTGTCACAGCTTCAGAGGAGGAGGTGAGAGGGGCAGATGTGAGTGTCACAGCTTCAGAGTAGGAGGTGAGAGGCGCAGGGCAGATGTGAGTGTCACAACTTCAGAGTAGGAGGTGAGAGGGGCAGATGTGAGTGTCACAGCTTCACAGTAGGTGGCGAGAGGCGCAGGGCAGATGTGAGTGTCACAGCTTCAGAGTAGGAGGTGGGAGGCGCAGATGTGAGTGTCACAGCTTCAGAGGAGGTGGCGAGAGGCGCAGGGCAGATGTGAGTGTCACAGCTTCACAGTAGGAGGTGAGAGGGGCAGATGTGAGTGTCACATACAGGGTTTGTAAAATCCCTCCGTTTTCCATTTTGAAAAAAATGGTAATGTAAAAACCATCATTTTATTTATTGTTTGCTTGGCCGCCATTGATATCGGATCCGATAAAACTCCCTGTGACTGCGCTCACAGGTGACATTTGTATTTGCTGTACACTGTACGCGGAGGGTTTTGTCACATTGTGTTTTTTTACCCACCGTAACTTGTATAATGTTTGCTTGAAACCTATCCCAGCGTCGCATTGCAGAGCCAGTATATCCAACCTTACACTGATGACACCCAAAAGGTCGAAATAGCTGTCTGTCAGTGGGGTTACTGGCTCTGCACTTCTCTTCCACTGTGTATATTTTATAACAGACGAGGTAAAGGGGTACAGAGAGCACCCATGCTAAAAGGGATAAGAAGCAAAAGGTGACCGGTGAGTGCTCATTTGCATGGGATTACCCAGAATCCCTGGCAGCAGTGGAAGCATTGTATGCTGATAGATAATGGGGGAAGGCAGGGGTGTCTGAGACTTGTATTTAATGTGCACTGTACAGTGGAGGCTTTTTGTTACTTTTTGTTACCCACCATATATAATGCGTATCATACAAGGCAAACAGCACCACCCAGATTAAGGATCATATTCAATCAATTGACCTGAAGAAGGTGCAGGGAGACAGGGAATCCCCACCAACTTCCAAGTAAATATACAGTACAGGTATACCCCGCATTAACGTACACAATGGGACCAGAGCGAAACTGTACTTAAAGTGAAGCACTCCTTTTCCCACTTATCAATGCATGTACTGTACTGCAATCCTCATATACGTGCATAACTGATGTAAATAACGCATGTGTAACAGGCTCTATAGTCTCCCCGCTTGCGCACAGCTTCAGTACAGGTAGGGAGCCGGTATTGCTGTTCAGGACGTGATGACAGGCGCATGCGTGAGCTGCCGTTTGCCTATTGGGCGATATGTACTTACTCGCGAGTGTACTTAAAGTGAGTGTCCTTAAACCGGGGTATGCCTGTATATCAAAAAATTGTCTCCCCCCGCACCCAGAGATGATGTGTTCAGAATTGGTTAGGCGCCAGACAAGTGGGTATCACCATAACGCTGCTATCCTGGTCATCAACCAGCCTCCGCTAAGGGACTTCTGAACTCCAAACTGGAAGTATACGCAGCATATCTTGAGCTCCAGAAGGGACCTGGTTAGACTTTTTTTGGTCTTTAAAGGGAAGTTCTGCATGTTTTATGTCGGAATTGGCCAGAAGAAAGGGTTCATTGCCCTGAAACGTTGCCCCCCTTTTTCATTTTGTAGCGGCGTTAGTCCCTTTTTCACTTTTTATATATCTTCTTTTGTGTGTTTTTTTTATTTCCTTGTGTGTGCGTTTGTCTTCCCTTTCCTGTGTGTTGCACTGTGTTGTGTTCCCTAATTTCTGTGTGTTGCATTATATCTCTTCATATGGGTTATTGCGTTATTTTTGGATACCTGCAAAAATATTCATTTTGACCAATTCTGAACTCCTCTTTTCTGAGTGCGGGGTAGACAATTTTTTGATATACCATAACTTATATAATGTTTGCATCCCATTATAATGTGTGGATAAAACTAACGGCAGCTTTGGATTTTTGTGTGTTCCTCTGTTTGATATGGGGCGCTAATTTGCCTCTGACACCAGCTGCGTGTACCTCATATATCCCATGGAAAAGTCTCATCTTGCATATTTCTTATGAAGCCCTGACCGTGTGTGTGCCGCTGTACATAGAATTTTACAGGCACAATAAGTTGCTACAAAAGACAGAAAAGCCCAATGCTACATCCAATGTGACAAAATATATAGTAATTAGTATATAGTTAAATACTTCCATAATAATATTCTTATGAATAAGGCTCATTTAGTTAAAGTTAAACCCTTTGGCCAAAGCATTATAAGCCTGCAAGCCAACGTCACGGCATAACCACATTTGCAGGTCTTGTCCATACAGCAAAATGAAGAAGAAAAAAAACCTAAATTAAAAAGTGGGGAGGGGTGAGCTTAAACCCTGGGAGGAGGGGCCAATAACCTCCAAACAACTGATGCCAGTTGAAGTTTTTTCATTTTGCTGTACGGACAAGACTCCCGGCGGTTATTCTCCGTCCAACAGAGGTAAAGGAGAAGGTTCACAGGTTAGTGTTAGGACCTGCAAATGTGGTCATGCTGTGACGTGGCCGCAGGCTTATAACGCTTTGGCCAAAGGGTTTAACTAAATGACCCTTATTCATGAGAATAATATTATTAAAGTATTTAACTATATACTAATTACTATATATTTTGTCACATTGGATGGCCACGCTCAGTAGCACTCCTTTTGATATATTGACATATATGAATGTGTGGTGGATGTTGGGGATTTGAGCTTGCTGTATGTTTGTTAATCACAATATGTTGCTGCCCTGAAGAGCTTGCAATTAGATGTTGGTGCCCACCGCACAAGGAGATTGAGTGAGGGGCTTGCCAAGGTCACAAGGAGAGCTGGGATTCAAACATTGCTCATCCGTCTCTGAAGCAGCGACATTGCCACGGAGCTGCTGCTTCAGCTCATAGTATACAATTGTCCAAATAGTATAAATGTTTTCATGTGGGATGTCACCTTTAGGCCCCTCACTGCTATAGGGGCTGGGGTTACTAACCATGGCAGCTATGGGTTAAATTGTACTGGTGTATATGTCCGCAGTGTTGGTGACTCCCTTCAAATATGGTGTTGTCACGGTTTGCCAGCCTCCTCCTGCTGGGTGAAACTTAACATGACGAATACAGAGCGTCTCATACTTCCTCCCAAACCTGGCCCTACTGCCCACTTATACATTACTGCTGGCAGTACTATCATACACCCAGTATCACACGCATGCTGCCTAGGGGTCACATTTGACTCCTCCCTCACGTTGTCCTCTCACATTCACACTCTAGCTAAAACCTGTTGAATATTCCTCTATAACATTGCAACGATACACCCTTTCCTCTGTCGCTCTACTGCTAAAACTAATGCAGGTCCTGATTCTCTCCGTCTTGATTACTGTAACCTCCTGCTGTCCGGCCTTCCTGCCTCTCACCTGTCTTCCCTACAATCTATCCTAAATGCTGCTGCCAGAATCACTCTACTCTTTCCTAGATCTGTCTCAGCATCTCCCCTCCTGAAATCCCTCTCCTGGCTTCCGATCAAATCCCGCATCTCACACTCCATTCTTCTCCTCACTTTTAAAGCTTTACACTCTTCTGCCCCTCCTTACATCTCAGCCCTAATTTCTCGTTATGCACCATCCAGACTCTTGCGTTCTGCTCAAGGATGTCTTCTTTCTACCCCCTTTGTATCTAAAGCCCTCTCCCGCCTTAAACCTTTCTCACTGACTGCCCCACACCTCTGGAATGTCCTTCCCCTCAGTATCCGACTAGCACCCTCTTTAGGACCTTTCTTAAAACCCACCTCCTTAACAAAGCATTTGAGTAGCTCCGTGGCTCATCCGATACATCTCATACGCACGGACCCTGACCCCCCTGCAGACGCACTTACCAGAACACCCTCCTACTGTCTCTAAGTTCTCCATACTTACCACTTAGATTGTAAGCTCTTCGGGCAGGGACTCCCTTTCCTAATGTTACTTTTATGTCTGAAGCACTTCTTCCCACTGTTCTATCATTGCCACGGCGGTATATAAATAAAGATATACATACAAAGGGCATAATGAAAGTTTTTTTTGGAGGGTGTTGATGAAAACGGGGTCACCCTTCTGCCTCCCTGCAGGTTCTGCCCGTTCTACAAGACGGTGGGGATGTTGTCCAACATGATCGCGTTCTACGACATGGCTCGTCGTGCCGTGGAAACCACGGCTCAGAGCGACAACAAGATCACGTGGACCATTATAAGGGAGCAAATGGGGGACGTCATGTACAGGCTGAGCACGATGAAGTTCAAGGTCAGCATTGTGTACTGTGTCCTTAAACACTGCATACGCCCGTGGAAGCCACGTGGCTGGGTACTGTTATTAGATACTGCATACGCCCGTGGAAGCCACGTGGCTGGATACTGTGTCCTTAAACACTGCATACGCCCGTGGAAGCCACGTGGCTGGGTGCTGTGTCCTTAAACACTGCATACGCCCGTGGAAGCCACGTGGCTGGGTGCTGTGTCCTTAAACACTGCATACGCCCGTGGAAGCCACGTGGCTGGGTGCTGTGTCCTTAAACACTGCATACGCCCGTGGAAGTCACGTGGCTGGGTGCTGTGTCCTTAAACACTGGATACGTTCGTGGATGCCACGTGGCTAGGTACTGTGTCCTTAAACACTGCATACGTCCGTGGAATCCACGTGACTGGGTGCTGTGTCCTTAAACACTGCATACGCCCATGGAAGCCACATGGCTGGGTGCTGTGTCCTTAAACACTGCATACGCCCATGGAAGCCACGTGACTGGGTGCTGTGGCGGTAATGGGTGCATCCAACTTATTTGCGTTAGGAATGGTGCAAAAGAACCACGCACACCTTTAAAGTTGCATCCACAATGCTAATGCAAATAACATTTTCAAAAAAATATATATATAAAATCAAAATCGTTTCAAATTAAAGGTATAGAAAAATAAATGTTAGTTTGCACCTCAATGAAGAGGGATCTTCTGTGCTAGGGAGGAGAATGCTAAAAAGGTTGGAGGAGATTTTAAACTAGGATGGAGGGGGGAGGGGAATGAAACAGATAATGAACTAAATGGAATAGAGGAGGATACAAGGGGGTATGGAGGTAGAATGGGGGCAAGTGCGAGTTTGACAAGCAGCGAGACACCCCATAGTAAATACAGATAATACTAGAAAACTTCTAAAGACTAAACCAAGTGGGAGCAGAAAGGAAGGAGCAGATGAGATAATAGTACAGGCTGAAATTAAACTTAAATGCATGCTTGCTAATGCAAGAAGCCTGACAGATTAAATAGGGGAGCTTGAATTAATAGCTGCAAGGGAGCAGTATGATATCATAGGCATTACTGAAACATGGTGGGATGAAACTCATGACTGGACAGTTAATTTAGAGGGTTATTCCCTTTTTCGGAAGGATCGAACAAATAGAAGGGGAGGTGGAGTATGTTTATATGTTAAACCGGATCTAAAACCTATTATAAAGGATGATGTCTATGAAGGGAATGATGAAAATGTAGAGACTTTGTGGATAGAAATTAGCAGTGAAGGTAAAAGTATAAAGAAAATGTTTGTGAGAATATGCTATAAACCACCAAATATCTGTGAGATTGAGGAAGCTAAAATACTTTTGCAAATGGAGAAGGCATCAAAACTGGGTCATGTTTGCATAATGGGGAATTTTAATTATCCAGACATAGACTGGGGCAATGAGATTAGTGTTACAACAAAAGGAAACAGGTTTTTGGGGGTGCTTAAAGACAATTATATGACCCAAATAATTGAGGAAACAAACAGGAGAGGGGCAGTTTTGGGTAGTCTTTAAAACATTGTTAGAAAAGCACACTTATCAGTGTATACCCTTGGGTAATAAGTATAAAAGAAATAAGTCAAAACCAATGTGGCTAAATAAACAGGTAGGGGAGGAAATGGACAAGAAGAGGAAGGCGTTTAGATTCTTCAAGTCAGAAGGGACAGAGACATCGTATCAGAATTATAAGGAATGCAACAAAAATTGCAAAAGGGCAATCAAATGAGCAAAAATGGATAATGAAAAAAGGATTGCAATAGAAAGTAAGGTCAACCCTAAAAAGTTCTTTAAGTACCTTAATAACAAAAAAATGAGAAAAGAAAATATAGGACCCTTTCAGTGTGAGATGGGTAGGCAGATTATTGGAGATAAGGAAAAAGCAGAGGTATTAAACAAATTCTTTGCCTCTGTGTTTACCAGGGAAGAATCAAGTTCAATAGTAGTACTGCAGGAGGAAGCCACAACCTCCCTATTAATGAACAATTGGTTAACTGAGGAAGAAGTTCATAAGCGACTTGAAAAAAATAAAGTAAATAAGGCACCTGGCCCCGATGGCATACATCTAAGAGTTCTCAAGGAGTTAAGCTCAGTAATAGCCAAACAATTATATTTAATATTCAAGGACTCCATTTCCACAGGCTAAGTACCACAAGATTGGCGTAAAGAAGATGTGGTGCCTATATTTAAAAAGGGAGCTAGATCACAACCGGGAAATTACAGACCTGTAAGCCTGACTTCAATAGTAGGGAAACTACTTGAAGGTTTAATACGGGATAATATTCAGGAATGCCTAATGGAAAACAAAATTATTAGTAATAGTCAGCATGGATTTATGAAGGATAGATCTTGCCAAACTAACCTTATTTGTTTCCTTGAGGAGGTAAGTAGGAATTTAGACCAGGGTAATGCAGTTGATGTGGTCTACTTAGATTTTGCAAAGGCTTTTGATAAGGTTTCACACAAGAGGTTGGTGAGCAAAATAAAGAAAATTGGACTCAGTAATAATATATGCACCTGGATTGAAAACTGGTTAAAGGACAGACAACAGAGGGTTGTCATAAATGGAACTTTTTCAGGTTGGGCTAAAGTCGTGAGTGGAGTATCTCAGGGATCGGTACTGGGACCCCTGCTTTTTAACTTGTTTATTAATGACCTTGAGGTTGGGATCGAGAGCAAAGTCTCCATCTTTGCTGATGATACTAAATTGTGTAAGGTAATAGAATCAGAGCAGGATGTAATTTCTCTTCAGAAGGACTTGGAGAGACTGGAAACGTGGGCAGGTAAATGGCAAATGAGGTTTAATACAGATAAATGTAAGGTTATGCATTTGGGATGCAAGAATAAAAAGGCGACTTTTATGGAGATATATTGGGGAATCCTTGATGGAGAAGGATTTAGGAGTACTTGTAGACTGCAGGCTTAGCAATAGTGCCCAATGTCATGCAGTAGCTGCAACGGCAAACAAGATCTTATCTTGCATTAAATGGGCAATAGATGGAAGGGAAGTAAACATAATTATGCCCTTTTACAAAGCACTAGTAAGACCACACCTTGAATATGGAGTACAATTTTGGGCACCAATCCTAAGAAAAGACATTATGGAACTAGAGAGAGTGCAGAGAAGAGCCACCAAATTAATAAAGGGGATGGACAATCTAACTTATGAGGAGAGGCTAGCTAAATTAGATTTATTTACATTAGAAAAGAGGCGTCTAAGAGGGGATATGATAACTATATACAAATATATTCGGGGACAATACAAGGAGCTTTCAAAAGAACTATTCATCCCACGGGCAGTACAAAGGACTCGGGGCCATCCCTTAAGGTTGGAGGAAAGGAAATTTCACCAGCAACAAAGGAAAGGGTTCTTTACAGTAAGGGCAGTTACAGTGTGGAATTCATTACCCATGGAGACTGTGATGGCAGATACAATAGATTTGTTCAAAAAAAAGTTGGGCATCTTTTTAGATGGGAAAGGTATACAGGGATATACCAAATAAGTGAACATGGGAAGGATGTTGATCCAGGGATTAATCCGATTGCCAATTCTTGGAGTCAGGAAGGAATTAATTTTTCCCCTCAATGGGTTTTTTGTTTTCCTTCCTCTGGATCAATAAGTAAGTATAGATATAGGATAAAGTATCTGTTGTCTAAATTTAGCATAGGTTGAACTTGATGGACCTATGTCTTTTTTCAACCTCATCTACTATGTAGCTATGTAATGGACGCAGGGCAGTCTTCCCCAGGGGAGAGACCCTACATGTAGTTTCAGTCCATAGTAGTGAGTTAATTTAGTGGGTATCCATTTTGCAAGAACGTTTCGGGTCAGAACCACGACCCTTCGTCAACATGATGAAATCTGTGTCCTTTATAAAGGTGTTATCCCAATATCTCACTTTCCCGTTCCTGTTACTTTGAGCACGTTCTCGTATCCGGACAGATATGTCCCAGTCTGCGGCAGGGCGGGGTCTATTTTGCCAAATGTATTTTCTATATTTTTGTGGCCGCCAACAAGACCGTATTTAATGGCGCAAAGGCGACCGATTTAGAAGACAAAAAGCTAGTGGTCCGCACCCCATAAAATAATGAAAACTAGAAGCCCTTTAAAACTCTCTTTGCCAACGGAAGATCCACATTCTTCCCTTCTAACTTTGTAGGCTTGTGTTGGCCTCCTAACGGCCCACTCTGACCGTTCTTTTAGAAGTAGCCTTTTCTTATTTCTTTAATATATTTATTTTGCGGTTGGGTATTTCCATGTCAAACCCACCCGTCGTTTTCAATTTTGGATAAATGTCAATATAGGAGTTTGTTTCATGGACTCCTTAATATGGCCACAACGCTCCATTTTCCACAAATGGCAGATTCCTGCCTGAGGTGTAATCCCCGAAAACAAGCACCACACGAAAGGTTTATGGGGTTTATCACAGGGGGGGTTTGGGATTTATGCTTTTGGGGCATATTTTTTAAAAGATATTAAATAAACCATCAACTATGGAATTGTATAACAAATGTGTAACATTTTGAACGTGCTCTTACATCCCATGTATGTAAAGTTCACAAAATTATGCTGTGTCCCTATCCTGGAGATGCCCCTACCCTTCTCTCTGTACTTGGTAGAGCGAGGGTTCCTCTGGTTTAAATCCAATGTATGTTAGGTTAGATTGGGATCTTTAAATGGTGCTTTGTAATGGGAATATTGGTCTTTCACTTTCAACGCAACTGTTTTAATGCTGCATTTTTGGCCCCAGACTTACAACCCAACACTGCTTTGCTACTGCACAAAGCTCTCTGCTTTGGTTCCCCGCTTTAATCATTCCACCCGGTTATACCACTGTCTGGGTGAAGTTCAAGACTGAAGTTTGTTTTTATCTCTAGGACCCGGTGAAAGAAGGAGAAGCCAAGATTAAGGCAGACTACGCCCAGCTGTTGGAGGACATGCAGAACGCCTTCCGTAGCCTGGAGGATTAAACACCGCGCGCGTCACTGCGCCCTCCCCGTGCCCGTCACTGCGCCCTCCCCGTGCCCCTCTACCAACTCATCATCTCAGACCTCCGGCTCCTGCATCACGTGGGGGGGCGCCTGTATATTTATAATAGCATCTATTGTTTCCCCCTTCCTTATTCAGTAGGTCTTAAGGAAAACATGTCCATTCCAGTGTTTCGAGCGCCTCTGTGTAACTGTTGTTCCAATGTTGTGGTGAATGTAGTTGGTGATTGTCTGATACGCTGAGCAGCGGGAGGTTACACGCGAAGAGATTCTGCGGCTGCATGAATGTGTCGGAAGCTTTATTTCCTGTGGTGATGTGTATTTGTGTGTCTGCTCACCCCATACGCACCCATACCCTTTACATGGGAAACAGACGTACATAGTGTGAAGGAACAAGCCACAGAGTGGAGTCCAGCTAAACATTTGATATAATAAACTTGCAGGTATTACTCCTGGTGAATCATTTGACATAAATCCCTTTGGTGACACACACAGCCACAGGGAGTTCTTCTGTATTACGCACCACCTCCCACTTCCCATCCTGTGCCTACCCTGAGACCTGTGGTGTTTGCTAAGCACCGAAGCAGCACTAAATGGGAGAGCTCCATGATCCTTTTTAATTTTGGCAACTTTTCTTCAGCTGTTTAACCCTGAAGGAGCTGTGATTGCAATACACGTTTACCTGTTGGTCAGCAGAGGGTTTGTATCCCTGTAGGTCCTGGATAAGTGTAGGGTTTGTTGAGGGTTGTGATAACTTGGACCACCCTGAGAATTGTACATTTTGTATTTGTGAATGTGTGTTTCAGACCTCACAAGTCTCTTCCCCAGATTTAGCCCTGTACATCTGAAGAAGACTACTTTGAGTTCTTGAAAAAACATTGCAACGAAATCTGTGACGAGCTCCATTGAAAGGTGTCAGAACCTGTAAGGTGCGTCCAGTAACTTGTTTTCTGTGCTCGGCAGCTGGTGATGAGCACCAGAGAAACGCGTAGGGTGAAATGACCGATCGTCCAGTGTCCAGCTAGAGCAGGTTCATTAAAGACTCTGCGGAAAGTGGAAGATTGCTGGGAACGTATATATTTCACCCCTGCTACACATTGCAAGGAGAGGAGCTCTACCAATTAAAAGCAATCAGAATGAGTGCAATAAAAGACTGCTTAGTGTCCTTAGCCTCGTAGTCTGGGGGCTTCTATGATGCAGGATATTGATATGCGGGCCAGGGAGAGCTGCTAACTGGGTCCCACTGAACAAAAGGTTTTGCCATCTTGGCAAATGCCACCAGTCCCGTGTAATGGGTGTACGTATGAAAGTGGGTGAGTAGATGGCACTACGGGTTTAAATTTGTCTGACAAGGTAAGCGCAGTTTATTAATATTAATGTTTACGCCTGAATATGAAGTCTCACAGTTCTGCTGGTTTTGATTATATGGAGAAATACAATAGGTAATGGGGCTTAATAAAGTTATGATCAAATTGTAGCCCCACCCCCCTGCCCCACCCTATTTCTATCTGCCGGGCGTGAAACGCAGAGCGCTTTATTCAGCCGTGAAAGAGCTTGTGTCACTGCCTGGATCACGTGTTCTCTTCCCATGTATTAAGCGACCTGGGGTTCTGTATAATGTCCTGATAAGGACACATTCCACGCACTGTCTGGTGTGTAGTTTCTGTAGTGATACATGTTTACAGTGAACACCAGTCCACTAACCCTACTTTCATCCTGTATACCTAACGGCCCTATATATATATAGATATATATCTATATATATATAAATATATATATATCTGACGTATGGGAAATAGTTGGACTCTTCCCTGCTGTCCCAGGGCAGTGCTGTGGAAGGCATGTCCAGTGGACATCTCCTCATTCTAGTATAGTTATGTTTGTACTAAGCACTGTAGATCTGTCTGCATCTTGTACACGCTACATGCCTAATGGGACAAGCACGTTCTCCAAGGCTCTTGTCCTCCATTACCTGCTTGTATAGCGGGACGCTACATACGCAGCCATGTGCTGTAGCCACCAGCGATTTGATGCAATAGAAGTACATGCAGCACATGCAGCCAATCACTGCAACGTGGACATGATAGAGAGGAATAACGGGTTACCCGGTGTGTTTTTCCACCCAGACCGTGCCTGAGTGTTTCAGCACCACCAAGCTGGACAGTGTTTCAGGCCCTTTCTGGCGAGGAAGGGGTTAACAATATACCATTTTACCGGGTATCAAGTCCTCCCTTCCATTGCAGTGAGTTGTGGGGCTGTTGTTTGTTACTGTGGTTACTGCGGTGGACCTGCTTCTTGCACACGCCTCCGTCGGCAGCATGATAACCCTGCCAGGGCCGCAGTGCATACGCATCTCATGCACATTTCCGTACACAAAGGGAAGCTTTCATAGTTGGCGACTCCCCCGGTCTCTCTTTCAAGGATGTCCAACCGCAGCACGAGGCAGCGGACATTACACACACATAGCAACAGGGTACAATGATATCCATTGGGGTATTTGGCAACTCTTAGCTGGAAGGGATGTATGTACAAGGCGGTGTGAATAAAGGTAAAATAACTCTAAAACCCGTAACACCTAGAAGAGAACTGGTTCAACTCTAGATTCTGCGTGAAACGTTCATAAATAAACGGCCTATCCTTACCTTTTGCTATTGGTTGCAGGCTCTTGTACACGCGAAGACCTGTGTGTCATTTTTAATGATGAGAAAATAACTAACAAAAGGCAGCCGATCTAATACTTAAAAAAAAAAAGAAGCATCAACTAATATTTTTGTTTTTCTGTGAGGATATTTTCGAACTAAACTTTTAAGTATCGGGGGCAGACTAGTACTACCAAGTGGCTTGTTGTGTTACGTTAAAGCTATCGTTACTAAACTGGGCTGAGGCATAAAGGTACCTTCTCGTTCTCGTCTGTCCATGTGAATGGGCTGTAAAGAACCTTATAGCTTAGTATCTAGCACAGCAGTGGCCAACTCCAGTCCTCAAGAGCTACCTACAGGTCAGAGTTTCAGGATATCCCTGCTTCAGCACAGGTGGTGCAGCCATTATGACTGAGTCACTGATTGAGCCACCTGTGCTGAAGCAGGGATATCCTGAAAACCTGACCCGTTGGCTCTTGACTAGAGTTGGCCACCCCTGATCTAGCACAGATGGGCATTACCCCATTAATCATCATGTCTCTGATTTGGGAAGTATAATAGATGACCTCTTGCTTGCTGGACATGTACGTACGTGGGTGGCATTTATGAGTGGAGAGCGTGATCCTAGCAAGGATGCCCAAGTCGTGGGGAATGAATGTACAAACTGCATTACTTTAAACTTCGCAGCTAAAATAAAAGGCATTGGGGTTCAACGAGAGATTCAAACAGAGAGCCATCAATTCTTCCAATCTGTTGGCCCAGAATCTCTGTCCCATGTATACTTCCCGTGTCATGGGTGGTTGGATAAATGCTAATGAATTAGCGGTACAGTGTCCTTCATCCCATGTTGAGGCATTTGTCACATTTTACCATTGTACCTCGTGTTGTAAAATTCTTGCGCTTCAAAACTAGATGTTCTTTAAAACCCTAGGGATGTATTAAACTTTGATGCAGATGTGTATTTATTGTACTGTACCTGGGCTCCCAGTGAGGTGCCGCTTTAAGCAGCTTCTGAATCATTTCTTTTTTTGTTTGGTGTTTTTGTTTTCCATGTTACGGTTCTTTTCACTGTGTCTGTTCTCCTCCACGTTCTGTTCCTGTATCTGTTCTTCTCCACGTTCTATTCACTATATGTTCTTCTCCACGTTCTGGTCACTGTATCTGTTCTCCTCCACGTTCTGTTCCTGTATCTGTTCTTCTCCACGTTCTGTTCACTGTATCTGTTCTTCTCCTCCACGTTCTGTTCCTGTATCTGTTCTTCTCCACGTTCTGGTCACTGTATCTGTTCTTCTCCACGTTCTGTTCCTGTATCTGTTCTCCACATTCTGGTCACTGTATCTGTTCTTCTCCACGTTCTGTTCCTGTATCTGTTCTTCTCCACGTTCTGTTCCTGTATCTGTTCTTCTCCACGTTCTGTTCCTGTATCTGTTCTTCTCCACGTTCTGGTCACTGTATCTGTTCTTCTCCACGTTCTGTTCCTGTATCTGTTCTTCTCCACGTTCTGTTCCTGTATCTGTTCTCCTCCTCCACGTTCTGGTCACTGTATCTGTTCTCCTCCTCCACGTTCTGTTCCTGTATCTGTTCTTCTCCACATTCTGGTCACTGTATCTGTTCTTCTCCACGTTCTGTTCCTGTATCTGTTGTTCTCCACATTCTGGTCACTGTATCTGTTCTTCTCCATGTTCTGTTCACTGTATCTGTTCTTCTCCTCCACGTTCTGGTCACTGTATCTGTTCTCCTCCACGTTCTGTTCACTGTATCTGTTCTTCTCCATGTTCTGGTCACTGTATCTGTTCTCCTCCACGTTCTGGTCACTGTATCTGTTCTCCTCCACGTTCTGGTCACTGTATCTGTTCTCCTCCTCCACGTTCTGTTCATTGTATCTGTTCTCCTCCACGTTCTGTTCATTGTATCTGTTCTTCTCCACGTTCTGTTCACTGTATCGATCTTTTCCTCCACGTTCTGTTCACTGTATCGATCTTTTCCTCCACGTTCTGTTCACTGTATCGATCTTTTCCTCCACGTTCTGTTCACTGTGTCTGTTCTTCTCCTCCACGTTCTGTTCCTGTATCTGTTCTTCTCCACGTTCTGGTCACTGTATCTGTTCTTCTCCTCCACGTTCTGGTCACTGTATCTGTTCTTCTCCACGTTCTGGTCACTGTATCTGTTCTTCTCCACGTTTTGGTCACTGTATCTGTTCTTCTCCTCCACGTTCTGTTCACTGTATCTGTTCTTCTCCTCCACGTTCTGGTCACTGTATCTGTTCTTCTCCACGTTCTGGTCACTGTATCTGTTCACCTCAACGTTCTGTTCACTGTATCGATCTTTTCCTCCACGTTCTGTTCACTGTATCAGTTCTTTTCTCCCAGGCTTGTTGAAAGGAATGGGAATAAAAGAAAATTACTTTGATTTTATGACTTGAAATATGTTTAAAGTTATTAAAAAATTACAGAGAATAAAACATGAATTTAAACTGTCGTTCTGTTGATCTGTTTCATGAGTTCAAAGGTTAATGTGTTCTAGTACACCGAGGTATGAAACTCGGAGTACGAAACTCAGAGTACGAAACTGGCAAATACATTTCTAAGCGTTTTTTTCTCATCATTTTATTTCCTACAAAACATTTCACCGAACCTCAAAGTTCTAATAATGTCGCCAAATGTGTAATCTTTCAGCAAAATATTGCCAGGCGGCGATAGAAACCGAGTGTGCCCTATTTATAGTCTCCGCATTACGCAAATCTAGCGATTTTTAGAGAATTTCACTAGTTTAATATTAAAGTTGCCCTGCATATTAACTTCATGCCCGGTGTATCGCTTATACATTCTCACTCTGGGGCTGCTTTTGTCGCCGCTCAAATAACACATTTTTCATAGTTGGCAAATAGGGTTACCACATTTCAGATTTTAGAAGTCGGGACGCCTCCCACCCACAATACACACACACAATCCAAATCCCCCTCTCCACTCAATATACACACACACACACACACACACACACACACACACACACACACTCCCAATCCCTCTCCACTCAATATACACACACACACTCCCAATCCCCCTCTCCACTCAATATACACACCCACCCACAATCCACTCCCTGCATAATACACTTAATTGTCACCACCACAACACACACAATTCTCCCACCACAATACACCCCCATTTTTAACATTGGGGTGGGGGGGAAGCCTTCAGGGCTGTGACGATCCGGCGTCGGGGTGCGTAAATTGGTTCTGACTTAAAGTGAGTGGGGAGCCTCACCACATAATAACATAATGTTATGGTGGAACCATTTTAGAGGCCAACAAGAAACTCCTATGTGCCAATTATGAAATGATGAAGTGTTTGTGCTGTCGTGCGCTCTGGGATTGCGCTGATATAGAGTCTTATCTTTATGGTATTCTGCTGTGGGGGGGAGATATCAAAGTGTGGAGTTGGCGCCTAGCACTTAGGTGGAGACTCTGAGGCAAGAAAAACTTGAGTCTTGGTTACCTGTCGGTCCCCCCCCCCCCCCCAATCCATATAGTGGATTGTAAGGGGAATGGAAGTGTGCCGGTCCTAGCGGCTGTGTATGTACAGCGTCTGCGCTAACTCCCACACTCCCTCCGTGGCGCGCCTCCTGGATCTCGGCAATATTCAAACCGAACATGGGGAAGGTATGCGGAGCAGCAACCACACGGCAATATCGAAGTGAAGAGCAACCCGGTAGGTCGGGTATAAAGGCTTTATTTGTACAAAAAGAGAACAGCAATCTCCAAGCTACACTTACGCGTTTCACACCGCTAAGGCGCTTTGTCAAGGAGTGAACAGACGTTTATACACACAAACAACTACCAGGTGAGTGCAACCTGTAATTAAAATCCGTCAAATGTGATGCAGCCAATCATAGTCCTGCAGGTAAACCCTGTTGGACATAAAGTTATATAGAACTCCGTGGATAGATCAAGGGTTAATAAATCAATAGACCTCATATATATTGAAAAACACGTGTGTAATATTAGTGTATTAGTCGTGCCAAGTAAGCACACATTGATTGGACTAAATTAAAAATCCAAAGTATAAACTTTCTGATTCAATTTAAGATGGAAAATACCATCAGAATCAAATTTCTATATTTGGACACGGAGCCACTGATTGAGCCACCTGTGCTGAAGCAGGGATATCCTTAAAACCTCACCTGTTGGTGGCCCTTGAGGACTGGAGTTGGCCACCTCTGCATTAGAAAAAAAGCCTCTTTGATAAGGTAGGGGGGAAGGGAGAAGTGTATTGGAAATGGTGCCAACATATACTAAAACCCAATAAGAGTAAGGCCGCGCTTATAGTCCCGGCGACGCTGACGCCACGGTCGCTGAAAAATCAAATGTAATTGACTTCCAGAGATCGCGACCAAGCAGTCGCGTCGCTTCTACTATAAGCGCGCGCGACGGATTCAATACATTTGTTTTCATGCAACACCGAGTCGCCGGGTCTATAGGCGCGGCCTAAGTGACGAGAGCTTGTATATATGGATACCTGGGCACAGTTAATCCCTTTAACATTGCTACCTGTCTAGCACTGAAAATGTTACTCACCCTCCCCCCGGACTATTACAATGTGTTTTCTATATTTTTTTAAGCGACCTCGCCACCTTACTGCGGGCTCCTATTTAAACTTCTTTAGAATTCTCTAGGTTTAGAGACATGTCAATCCCTGCTGCCCGGGATAAAACAACATGGCCGCTGGAGTCAGATGAAGGTGTAATGGCAGCCTGGTGTTGTCACTGCCCTCAGTGGGGAGGAGTGAGACAGCCTGGTGATGTCACTGCCCTCAGTGGGGAGGAGTGAGGGTGACAGGCTGGTGATGTCACTGCCCTCAGTGGGGAGGAGTGAGGGTGAGACAGCCTGGTGATGTCACTGCCCTCAGTGGGGAGGAGTGAGGGTGAGACAGCCTGTTGATGTCACTACCCTCAGTGGGGAGGAGTGAGGGTGAGACAGCCTGGTGTTGTCACTGCCCTCAGTGGGGAGGAGTGAGGGTGAGACAGGCTGGTGATGTCACTGCCCTCAGTGGGGAGGAGTGAGGGTGAGACAGGCTGGTGATGTCACTGCCCTCAGTGGGGAGGAGTGAGGGTGAGACAGGCTGGTGATGTCACTGCCATCAGTGGGGAGGAGTGAGGGTGAGACAGCCTGGTGATGTCACTACCCTCAGTGGGGAGGAGTGAGACAGCCTGGTGATGTCACTGCCCTCAGTGGGGAGGAGTGAGACAGCCTGGTGATGTCACTGCCCTCAGTGGGGAGGAGTGAGGGTGAGACAGGCTGGTGATGTCACTGCCCTCAGTGGGGAGGAGTGAGGTTGAGACACCCTGGTGATGTCACTGCCCTCAGTGGGGAGGAGTGAGACAGCCTGGTGATGTCACTGCCCTCAGTGGGGAGGAGTGAGACAGCCTGGTGATGTCACTGCCCTCAGTGGGGAGGAGTGAGGGTGAGACAGGCTGGTGATGTCACTGCCCTCAGTGGGGAGGAGTGAGGTTGAGACACCCTGGTGATGTCACTGCCCTCAGTGGGGAGGAGTGAGACAGCCTGGTGATGTCACTGCCCTCAGTGGGGAGGAGTGAGACAGCCTGGTGATGTCACTGCCCTCAGTGGGGAGGAGTGAGGGTGAGACAGGCTGGTGATGTCACTGCCCTCAGTGGGGAGGAGTGAGGGTGAGACAGCCTGGTAATGTCACTGCCCTCAGTGGGGAGGAGTGAGACACCCTGGTGATGTCACTGCCCTCAGTGGGGAGGAGTGAGACAGCCTGGTGATGTCACTGCCCTCAGTGGGGAGGAGTGAGACAGCCTGGTGATGTCACTGCCCTCAGTGGGGAGGAGTGAAGGTGAGACAGCCTGGTGATGTCACTGCCCTCAGTGGGGAGGAGTGAGACAGCCTGGTGATGTCACTGCCCTCAGTGGGGAGGAGTGAGGGTGAGACAGGCTGGTGATGTCACTGCCCTCAGTGGGGAGGAGTGAGGGTGAGACAGCCTGGTGATGTCACTGCCCTCAGTGGGGAGGAGTGAGACAGGCTGGTGATGTCACTGCCCTCAGTGGGGAGGAGTGAGGGTGAGACAGGCTGGTGATGTCACTGCCCTCAGTGGGGAGGAGAGAGGGTGAGACAGCCTGGTGATGTCACTGCCCTCAGTGGGGAGGAGTGAGACAGGCTGGTGATGTCACTGCCCTCAGTGGGGAGGAGTGAGACAGGCTGGTGATGTCACTGCCCTCAGTGGGGAGGAGTGAGACAGGCTGGTGATGTCACTGCCCTCAGTGGGGAGGAGTGAGGGTGAGACAGGCTGGTGATGTCACTGCCCTCAGTGGGGAGGAGAGAGGGTGAGACAGCCTGGTGATGTCACTACCCTCAGTGGGGAGGAGTGAGACAGGCTGGTGATGTCACTGCCCTCAGTGGGGAGGAGTGAGACAGGCTGGTGATGTCACTGCCCTCAGTGGGGAGGAGTGAGGGTGAGACAGGCTGGTGATGTCACTGCCCTCAGTGGGGAGGAGTGAAGGTGAGACAGCCTGGTGATGTCACTGCCCTCAGTGGGGAGGAGTGAGACAGGCTGGTGATGTCACTGCCCTCAGTGGGGAGGAGAGAGGGTGAGACAGCCTGGTGATGTCACTGCCCTCAGTGGGGAGGAGTGACACAGGCTGGTGCCTATTCCATGTGCTGTGAAACGTGACCTCGCAGACTTGTTTGCTCTCTGTAATTAAGATGGAAATGAATAAACTCATTATTGATATAATTGGTACCTACAGCTGGAGTCCTCCCCATTATACAAACTTAGGAAGGGATAGAGAGGATGACCACGCTGGGTCTGTCAATGTGCCACCTTTGTAATGTCCTTCTCATGCTTCTCTATCTCTCCCCTTCTCGCCCGTGACCCATCTATTAAAGATGAGCAGGAGCCCGCGGGCGAGCGGCTGCCAGGCGGATAACTCGGTGTTGTCCCCCTGGCTACGTGCCATCAGGTGACCGGGACAGTGCTCGATTTGTAACTCCTTGGGAATGCAGGTCGCTTATAATTAGGGTGACCCAGATTTTCCTAAAGGAAAAACCGGGACTCGTTGAAAAAAAGTATTTATGAAACAAATGACATCAGTTACAAAATACATATTATAATGGTATTTATTTCAGTTTTCTAACATAACACAAACTCTTCCCCCCCCTCTCTCTCACACACACACTCCCCCCATTCTCTCCCTTCCCACGTTCTCTCACAGGCACTCCCTTTCCCCAGTATCTCTCCCCCCCATTCTCTCTCCCCCCCCCATTCTCTCCCTTCCCACGTTCTCTCACACGCACTCCCCTTCCCCAGTATCTCTCCCCCCCATTCTCTCTCTCACCCCCCAATTCTCTCCCTTCCCACGTTCTCTCACACGCACTCCCCTTCCCCAGTATCTCTCCCCCCCATTCTCTCTCTCACCCCCCAATTCTCTCCCTTCCCACGTTCTCTCACACGCACTCCCCTTCCCCGGTATCTCTCCCCATTCTCTCTCTCAACCCCCCATTCTCTGTCACTCATCCCCCATTCTCTCTATCTCAACCCCCATTCTCTCTCAACTCCCCATTCGCTCTGTTACCCCCCCATTCTCTCTCTTACCCCTTATTCTCTCTTACCCCTTCTCTTTTTTACCCACCCATTGTCTCTTCCTCCCCCATTCTCTCTTCCCTCCCCCTATTCTCTCTTCTCCCGCCCCCCAATGTATCTCTTCTCCCACTCCCATTCTCTTTTCCCTCGCCCCCTCATTCTCTCTTCCCTCCCCCCATTCTCTCTTCTCCCACCCCTCCCTCATTCTTTCTTCCCTCCTCCCCATTCTCTCTCTTCCCCCACCCCTCCATTCTCTTCTTCCGCCCCCCATTCACTCTCTTCTCCTGCCCCCCATTCCCTCTCCCACCCCCCCCACTCTCTCTTCTCCCAACCCCAATGTCTCTCTTCTCCCACCCCCCAATCTCTCTTCCCTCCCCGTCTCTCTCTTCTCCCGCCCCCCCCATTCTCTCTCTTCTCCCGCCCCCCCCATTCTCTCTCTCCCCTCTCAGTTAAAAGTCCCTTCCCGTGGAGTAGGTTGGGGTTTCCGTCCTGACGACAGACACCACAAGTTCTGACTGACTGCCATGTTGGACCCCTGTGGTGGGCCCTTCCCCCGCTCCCACCCTCCTCTGGCGCCCCCATCCTCCTCAGCTGCCCTCCTCTGGCGCCCCATCCTCCTCAGCTGCCCATCTCTGGCGCCCCCATCCTCCTCAGCTGCCCTCCTCTGGCACCCCCATCCTCCTCAGCTGCCCTCCTCTGGGCCCCCATCCTCCTCAGCTGCCCTCCTCTGGTGCCCCCATCCTCCTCAGCTGCCCTCCTCTGCCGCCCCCATCCTCCTCACCTGCCCTCCTCTGGCACCCCCATCCTCCTCAGCTGCCCTCCTCTGCCACACCCATCCTCCTCAGCTGCCCTCCTCTGCCACCCCCATCCTCCTCAGCTGCCCTCCTCTGGCGCCCCCATCCTCCTCAGCTGCCCTCCTCTGGCGCCCCCATCCTCCTCAGCTGCCCTCCTCAGCTGCCCCCATCCTCCTCAGCTGCCCTCCTCTGGCGCCCCCATCCTCCTCAGCTGCCCTCCTCTGGCGCCCCCATCCTCCTCAACTGCCCTCCTCTGGCGCCCCCATCCTCCTCAGCTGCCCTCCTCTGGCGCCCCCATCCTCCTCAGCTGCCCTCCTCTGGCGCCCCCATCCTCCTCAGCTGCCCTCCTCTGGCGCCCCCATCCTCCTCAGCTGCCCTCCTCTGGCGCCACCGCTGCTGTCCAAACAGAACAGCTAAAAACCGGGACATTTGAACGATTTTGAGACACTTGTTAGGACCGCGGGACGTTTAATGAAAATCTGGGGCGTATGGTCACCGTATTTATAATCCGGGTTCTCTATGGGAAGCTGATGCGCATATTACACGGCAGTCACGCTCACAAGGAAGCAGTCACACGTTAAAGGGGCCAGTCCTGTTTATTAGCTTAAAGCTGCAGACCAAGCAATATCCTACACGTGTTTTTTTAATAGATCAGTTCTGTACTATGAGAAAATACTTGTAGCATTTTTTTTAAACTACTCTGAATACATGTTTAATGTATTATAATGTAACAAGCAATTTTTATTTCTATAGCAGCCATTTACAAAGTCACATCCCCTTCCTCTTCTTGAAACAGGCTCTAGCACACCCTTTTTGAGCCCTGCCCTCTCTCAAGCAGTGCACCAATTGTATCTAGTGACTGCCTGGTCACATGCTCTTGCCCACAGAACTTTGCATTTTTGGTCCTCTTCTGCTGCACTGACAGCCATTTAGGGAACCCCCGAGCCGAATCTTCGCCGATCGATCACAGGAGAACGGATCGATCAGCAACTTAACCAATTACTTATCATTGTGTGGATTGTATTGATGCACAAATTAAAGGGGGGGAAATAAAAAAAAAATGGCAGTTTGAATTTCTGCTTTAAAACTGATGATCAGATTTAAAATCAGACAAGTATTTACAAATATTTTTTAACATTTCCATAGTAAATGTTTTTTTTTTATACAATCTTAATCTAAGGTAATTTAGTGATAAGGCTATTTCCCTGTATTCAGACGTGTTAGCTTAGCTTTGTTCCTTTGTCTGCAAAGTAATTTATGAAGCCAGCATTAGTCTAACAGATAAACAGGAGTAGCTTATGTGCTTGAAGCCAGTGTTCCTGACAAAAAGGGATATATACATTTTCACGAGGTACAGTAGAAAAAATGAATACAATGAGTTCAAGGGGGACTGGATTTTTCTAAGGCTGCGTCCATGGATAGTGCTTGCGGGCGGAGGAGCGCTGAGGCGCGCTTCCGCTCGGCACTGCGCCCCTATAGCCGCAATGAGAGCGGCTTTAGTAGGGGCTCGCCTGCGCTTCCGCAAGCGCACGCAAGCGTAGGTCTTAGGGAAATTTTAAATCTTTGCGCTTGCCGGAGCGCAGGGCCGGTCACGTGAGCGGTTCGCCCAATGAGGGTGAACCAGCTCCGTGACGTCACTGACCCGTCCGCCGACACGCCCCCGGACGGCGCGCTAAGGCCAGGGAAAGCACCCGCTTTCCCTCAGCCTCAGCAAAAACCATGGCTGAGGCCTAAGGAAGCTAATTACACTGATACGTCGTTGACCTTTTTTCCCACTAAATTGAACTGCCTTGTAATGTATATGGCAGAAAATGTTGGCTATTGTAATCAATCTGGTACTTCGGGTGTTAACATTGGTGACAGATTGTCTAAAAAAAATACAAGAATTATTTTTTTACAGATCAAGACCGTTCCTGTTTCTGTGTTGATAGAAAGGCGGCTTAATGGGGGTTACCATGGATAGCTACTAAAAGTGAAATATGTATAGCTTGTAAGACTGCACGACTTGTAACGTGACATGGACCGAACTGCTCCAAGGAAAACAGATTTGGGCCGCACGGGCTCAGGGTGTCGTGACGCACATGACGTCAGCGTCACGTGAGCTGGTTCAGCCAATGAGGGCCAACCAGCTCAGTGACGCTTTCACCACGCCCCCCACGATCTTCTCCCTAATCTCCTGCACCCCAGTGCACACTTCGCTGGTGAAAAATATAAGCGCAATAGAGTGCAACCAACACAAACAAATGAACCAGTAATACCCAATAAGAGTGGTGATTGTGCTCAAGTGTCAAGTGAACAAAGTCACTCACATGAATTTCAGCAGGAGAATATCTGGTCACGCTTAACTCCTCTTAAAAAATACATGGAGCGAACATAGCGTGATACCGTTTAATGAACATGCATAACTATAAGATGGAGAAAAGGCAAACTCACATTCTCCCAATCTTTAAAACGCATTGAGTGCGATAAGGGCACACTCAAACCACTCTGGGTACACCCGAAATCGACCGGAATGGAGAGTCTTTCTTGGCAAATTAGCACCGCGCCTCTGTTTTGTGGTCAATGGCGCCGTCATCCGCACTTCCGCATCTGCGCGCGCTGCAGGTACTGTGGCTTACAGGGGACAGGACTCTTCTTCTCTGGCTATGGTATCCTCAGAGGGTCAAAAAGTGTTTAGGTAGTCGTGGTCCAGAGTTGCTGGATACCCCAAAAATGTACCCAGAAATCAGGTCTGGTTCTGGTCAGGTCTAGACACATTGTCCCGGCAATATCTCCCCTTGAAAACATTTGCACGACTCACCGCTAGGGTTCCCTGCTTCAGCCCAGCCCAGAAAGGTAAATAGTGCAAAGGGTCCCTGTAACTATGAGGGGTTCCTAGGTTAAGGGGGATACCCAGTACTGCCCAGGTCACCCAGAACCTATATAGGAGTTCTGGGGTGCTCCAACCATAGATAAGCTTATGAGGGGACTTTTAAAGTCCAGTCTAAGTCTATTTGACAGTGTTTGGGGAATATAGGCCAATAGAAAATGAAGTGCAGCTTTTTATTCTATTCCCCATACCCAGAGACTTAAGACATGTAAAGGTATATTTGATTAACATTGTGTTTTAATATAAAATGTACTGTTGTGCACGGTATTATGAGCTGGGACTTTCAGATCCAATGTTCTGACGGGCCACTGGGCTACCAACTTGGTGCCAGGGTGTCTGCTCAGACATCAGACATGAAAGCCACAGAGGATGCCAGAGGTGTGAAGAACATTTGGGCAGGAGGGCAGGGCTCAAGTACCCACGTCCTGAGATCAATGGAAGTCGTCCAGACTACCATTTGCCCCACCAGACTTGGAGGAGCCTAACCCAGCAGGTGGCATCTGAATAGCAAGTGGCTAAGGTGGCAAACTTGCGCATGCCCTTGGCTGATTCAGAATCCCCGCGTGCCTGGCATCGCTCTGATTGGCTGGTAAGAAAATTCCCACGCTGTGATTGGCTGTAGTATTTTGGGAATGAGTTCCAATCCCCCAGCCAATCAGTTCGTGTGATTCTCAGTGCTAGAAGTCCAGCGGAAAATTTGAAACGACCAAAAGATGCCCTTGCACGAATAGGTAGAGACCGACTTCAGAAAAACCAAGTCTAAATATTTTCTAAGTCCAGCTTTTTGGGACCAAGTTTTCACAAGCGAATGTAGCGGTCACGGCTGGGATTGGGGGTTTTGGTTTGTCTAGTAATCCCTGCATCATGAAGAGCATTTCCAGGCTGTAAAGGGATATATCTATAGCAGTGATGTTTTTAATTTAATATATATATATATATATATGTCAGGTCTAATTTGCTATTACATGAGTTGGATTTATGTATTCTCTTTGTACATATATATATAATGTAGATTCCTTACCAGGCAGACCAGGAGTCCAAGACCACGCAGCAAGAACCGAGACAGCACTCAGATTGATATCAAATATAAATGTATTGAAAAACAATACATTTTTCAATACATTTATATTTGATATCAATCTGAGTGCTGTCGGTTCTTGCTGCGTGGTCTTGGACTCCTGGTCTGCCTGGTAAGGAATCTACAATATATATATATATATATATATATATATATATATATATATAGTTGATTTGGGGGCAATTCCACTACCAATGCAAATCGGCTGCCCTGTGGTGTTGCCAGGCGGCTTCTCCAAAAATATTGGACACAATGGTGAAAGGAGCGACGTGCTCGAGGCACACACACACGCTCTCACTCCATGCTGTTTCCTCCTCTCTAAGGCCCTACCCCCAGGCTCCTGACACCTCCTCCTGATTGGCTGCTGCTGTTTAATACAGCCAATCAGGATGAAGCTGCCCAGCCCCCTAGAAACAGCCCTGCTCGGGGAAATCCCGCGGCCCCCCGAGCCGGTCAGGTCACTATGTCCAGAGGTAATACCGGGCACATACATGTCCAGTATTATCTTTAATTGTTTACTGGACAGTGTCCAAATACATGACAGTCCCGTTCAATACTGGAAAACTGGCAACCCTCCAGTGCCCACACATTTTCCAGCAGACATCTGACAGGTCTTCTGGGCTGCAGGACACTGGACAATCTAGCTGATCGGCATCGTATTATGCAAATTTGTGTCACTGTAAGAAAGTCCTTTTGAGCGCTAGAGTTGTGTTTATATTTGATTTTTGTCGTTACCTGGCTGGCCAGGTTGCATACAGGCAGGATAACTTCACGGGAGTTAAATATGTGCTATAAAATGTTATATTGTTTCTGTTAGGGAAATAGAAGTATATGTCCTGCTATCCATTCTCGTCTATCCCCCTGGCAATGCTGAAGGGCCACGCATTTAATACGAGTTATAGTCTCCAGAGAAAAAGACACGGCAACACAGTATGAATCCTAAATAGGAGGTGCCTGGGCTCCTTACTAAATGTGATATATTCCAAGATGGATACGTCCCTTAATAAAAAGCGTTTTGTTAGTTTCAACAAGGCGAAGTTGGATATATTTAACTTGCAACTGTTTCAGTGAGAATACTGTACAGCAGGGCCCCGGGCATACTGCGGGTTCCGTTCTAAGGGCCCGACCTATAGTGAAAATCGCCGGAAAGCTGAACCGGCGATTTTCAGTTGTGCGCATGCGCAAACCGGCATTTTCCCCCTTGTGCGCATGCGCAAACCGGCATTTTTCCCCTTGTGCGCATGCGCGACCTACGTTCTGCGCGCGCAATCTACGTTCTGCGCATGCGCGCCGGCGGAAACAGACCGTTCTGCGCATGCGCGACCTCTGGGCAGACATGGCGGCTCCCTTCTCGGTGCCGCCGTATCTGTGGATTGCCGAAAAGCGGGGCCTTGCTGTACTCTGCTGATAAAGGTGTCTGAATGCAAACAGAATGACAGTAATACTTAAGCCCATCTTGACCTCCATTTAAGTTATACAGGCATACCCCGGTTTAGGGACACTCACGAGTAAGAACATATTTTCAATAGCCCCATACCCCTCCCGTGTCCGTACGCTCGCTTCGCGAGTACGGACACTTATTCTGCCTTACAGACCGCCGTAGTAGTGACGCGCTATGCGACGGCGAAGGGCTACCCAGGCCATTAATAAAAAGGTACTATACCCGGCTGGCTGCCCCTGAGCCATATTGGGGAATTATAAAATGTCAGCTCTGCAACCCAATCATGGCAGAAACACTGTGTTTTGTGATAAAACTGTATATGTGTCTTCTTAGTGTTAAGCAGCGGACATTTCCCTGCTTCAGCACAGACCAGAATAGTAAGACCGGGCAGGGGAATGAGTTACATTCAGGTCCCCGGTATATGCACGAGAACCCCAGAACCAGGTGGGGCTCAGAGTAAAGTAATTGTTAAGATTATGTGTATAACTGTGGCAGTGTTTTTGTGTAAGCGCGTGAAAGGATAAATGGTTTTAAAACCCAGCAGCTAGCAGCATAGCAAGCGGCTTTTAGCTAACTTTCGCTAGGAAGCTCCTAGCGCCGTGAGATTTGCTGTGAGCGCTGTTCGGGTAAAATCAGTAAATAGCATAATCGCACAATTTTTATAGAGTTATATAAAAATTGCTGACTACTTAATGTCCCCCTATTTTAATTGTAACAACATGTGTGACATATTGGGGTTTTCCTTTGAAGCGCCAGAGACAGAGGGAACGCTTAATTTGTAAGTACTGTCGTTTAGAAATGTATGGTAGGAAACTCCTGCAAGGTAACGGGGCATAATCAGCCCTGGACTTCTAAAAGCATCCCGCTATTTCGATGCCAGGATGTCTGGATGTCTGGAAAAAGTCCGTAGTTGAAAGGCTCCCACTCACCAGAGTGTTAAGTGGGGAGGGGTAATTCAAGTATCCCCCATTTTAGTAATGTCCGGGCAAATGGGCCAGCTCAGACAAAATGTCGCCAGGTAAGGGGGCTTGGTCTGGTATGCTAAGCGGCAAAGGTGCGAGGTTCGCACATGCCCTTAGAAAACTAAGAAGCCCTCTGCCAGGTTTTGCAAAATATTGGCAACTCCGGGATAGGTGGGGAATATTATTCCCACGGAGGAGATTGGCTGCACGGGTTAAGGATAGGAGTTTGTATTGCATAAGAATCCCTGCAGCCCATCGGGAGCCAGATTCAGCCAAGATTAACATCGCAACAAAGATTCGTAACAAGCTTCAGTAGTTCGTAAGAACTAAGGTTCCCAGATCCAATACTACAGCGGCAGAACGATGGAAGCAGCTCCGGCGGAGTAACAGCGGTTGCGAGAGGCGCCACTGACCAAAGACTGTCTCCAGCTCTATTTGCGCGCAACTCCCGCTCCTGAGAAATTGGGCCTAGAGACTCTATTTCCAAAGATTTCATTTTGGGAACAAGATTTTTCGTTTGCCTCCGTCCCAGTAAGTGTATTTTTAGTGTAATTGTAAACCAATGTGCGTGTGCTCATTCTGTAAATAAATCACAATTTATTTTACCTCTTCACTTTGCTCAAAGGATCCGGGTATTAAGGTGTTAAAAGTGCTGGTCTCCCGTGACAGACGCGCTGATTCCCCTCGCCCAATAGGCAAACGGCAGCTCGCGCATGCGCCTGTCAGCACATCCTGAACAGCAATACCGGCTCCCTACTTGTACCGAAGCATCGATAAGTGGGAAAAAGGTTACATTTCGCTTTACATACATGCTCTGGACCCATTGCGTACGTTATTGCGGGGTATGCCTGTAATGAAATAAAATGTGTTGTTCATCCCCAAATGTCACTTCAGGAAACCTCTTTCCCATGACAGAGACTCTAAAGAGGCAATAAAGTCACAGCAGGCGCCTGGGAAAGAACATAACACAATGACATTAATTACAATTAAAATAATGTATCCTCCATTAACATGTATAACCCGTTTGGCACATAAATAAACAAACAGATATGTAAACAATAAAACTACAGTCAGGGCCAGACACCCTGCAGCGCAGCACCCAGAAACCCTGCAGCACCCAGACACCCTGCAGCACCCAGACACCGCGCAGCACTCAGACACCGCGCAGCACCCAGACACCCTGCAGCACCCAGACACCCTGCAGCACCCAGACACCGCGCAGCACCCAGACACCGCGCAGCACCCAGACACCGCGCAGCACCCAGACACCGCGCAGCACCCAGACACCGCGCAGCACCCAGACCACATGCAGCACCCAGACACCCTGCAGCACCCAGACACCCTGCAGCGCAGCACCCAGACACCCTGCAGCACCGACACTGCGCAGCACCCAGACATCGCACAGCACCCAGACACCGCACAGCACCCAGACACCCTGCAGTGCAGCACCCAGACACCCTGCAGCACCCAGACACCCTGCAGTGCAGCACCCAGACACTGCGCAGCACCCAGACACCCTGCAGCACCCAGACACCGCACAGCACCCAGACACCCTGCAGTGCAGCACCCAGACCACATGCAGCACCCAGACACCCTGCAGCACCTAGACACCCTGCAGCACCCAGACCACATGCAGCACCCAGACCACATATGCAGCACCCAGACCACATATGCAGCACCCAGACCACATATGCAGCACCCAGACCAGGCCCTGCTGGGTGTAAGGGGGATAGTGAGGCTCCTGTAATAAGCAGGTTATCTGCATCATGTGATTTGTTGTGTCACGTGGCGTCCTGGTGGGCAGCCGGCGCTCTGAGTGAGGTACTGCGCATGCGCAAGGTAGCAGCTAACGGGAAGCAGCAGCGCGGCCGTTGCTATAGGAACGCGGATGTCGGTTGCGTGGCAACGTATATCCCCCCCCTCGCCCCCGTCACGCAGCATCTCAGGGGGCGGGGGGAGTGCAGCGGGAAAATGGAGGAGGAGAGACCGGCGGAGAGTGAGAACCGGCTCCCTGCCGGGGACTGGGAGGTGAGAGGGGGTCACACCGTGGGAGGGGAGAGGGGGGCTGGGACTGTCAGGAGAGAAGAGGGGACTGGCGGGAGGGGAGAGAGAGGAGGAGAGGGGAGAGAGAGGAGGAGAGGGGAGAGAGAAGAGGGGACTGGCGGGAGGGGGGAGAGAAGAGGGGACTGGCGGGAGGGGGGAGAGAAGAGGGGACTGGCGGGAGGGGGGAGAGAAGAGGGGACTGGCGGGAGGGGGGAGAGAAGAGGGGACTGGCGGGAGGGGGGAGAGAAGAGGGGACTGGCGGGAGGGGGGAGAGAAGAGGGGACTGGCGGGAGGGGGGAGAGAAGAGGGGACTGGCGGGAGGGGGGAGAGAAGAGGGGACTGGCGGGAGGAGAGGGGAGAGAGAAGAGGGGACTGGCGGGAGGGGGAGCGAAGAGGGGACTGAGGAGAGGGGGGGACTGGGAGAAGGGGGGACTGGGAGAAGGGAGAAGAGGGACTGGGGGGAGAGGGGACTGAGGAGGGGGGAGAGGGGACTGAGGAGAGGGGAGGAGAGAGGACTGGGAGAGGGGAGGAGAGGGACTGGGAAGAGGAGAGGGGAGGGGCTGCTAGTTACAGAGGGCGTAAAACAGGGGGTAGTGGGGTCTAGAGCGCGTATAATAAATATATATAGTAAACATTACAATATATACTGGTAGAGCAGTGTCAGTGTAAAATGTGAAGCCTGAGACACACTTAGTCCGAGCCCTGCTGTGCCAGGGGGCTGCCATCTTTAATTCAGTGCTGTCATTTATAACACAGGGAGGCTGCGGCGTGTTGAGATTCAACGGCTTTAATTAGCCACATATTCATAGCACTGGCAGACATCGGTATAGGACTGGCAGAAATCGGTATAGGACTGGCAGACATCGGTAGAGAACTGGCAGACATCGGTAGAGAACTGGCAGACATCGGTAGAGAACTGGCAGACATCGGTAGAGAACTGGCAGACATCGGTAGAGGACTGACCGATATCGGTATAGGACACATCGGTAGAGGACTGACCAACATCGGTATAGGACTGGCAGACATCAGTGCTGTTGGCTTTAATAAGTACAAGACTTAAATCGCAGGTGCAGTTGGACAGTACGTCAATAGGAGCCGGAGCGATTGCTAGTTAATCTCGTGGTGCTCCACAAACTGGATCTGTGCGAAGAACATATACCGCACACGTGTGTCCATGTTCTTTTATATTTCATGTTGCGTGACCCTTATAATAATAATAATAATACGACACAGAGGTTGCAATCTAATTTGTGGTGTCGGAAGTGACTCGGACATACCCAATGTCACCTTGAGCCGGTGCTGGGTTTGAAACCGGATTCACCAAATTGGATAGCAGGGCCATATTACTACTGTACCAATTTACTGTACTGCCGTTTGCTGTGTTAATATGGATTTCAAATTATGTTAAGGAAGGGTTGGGCCACCAACAAGTCAGGTTTTCAGGATATTCCTGCTTCAGCACAGGTGGCTCAATCAGACGTCTCCATCTTTGACTGGCTTGCCTGTGCTGAAGCAGGGATATCTTGAAAGCCTGGCCTATAGGTGGCCCTTGAGGACTGGAGTTGCCCACCCCCTGTGTTGAGGCCAAATTGTAAATAGAGGAGAGCCTGCCTTTAACAGTATGATACACCGGCCTTTGTGGCACTGAAGGGGTTAACCTCCGCAAAGGGTTGACCTGCTGTTTATCACCAACATAAACCTTTTCCCACGTGCCAACTCCGCCCGCTGCAAAATGACGTTTTCGCTTTCCCACCTTCTCTCCTCCCCCAGTCACTCTCTCCAAACACTTCCTCTCTCTGTTCCCCCCTCGCCTCTCTCTCTCTGTTCCCCCCTCGCCTCTCTCTCTCTCTGTTCCCCCCTCGCCTCTCTCTCTCTGTTCCCCCCTCGCCTCTCTCTCTCTGTTCCCCCCTCGCCTCTCTCTCTCTGTTCCCCCCTCGCCTCTCTCTCTCTCTGTTCCCCCCTCGCCTCTCTCTCTCTCTCTCTCTCTGTTCCCCCCTCGCCTCTCGCTCTCTCTCTGTTCCCCCCTCGCCTCTCTCTCTCTCTCTGTTCCCCCCTCGCCTCTTTCTCTCTCTCTGTTCCCCCCTCGCCTCTCTCTCTCTCTCTGTTCCCCCCTCGCCTCTCTCTCTCTCTCTGTTCCCCCCTCGCCTCTCTCTCTCTCTCTGTTCCCCCCTCGCCTCTCTCTCTCTCTCTGTTCCCCCCCTCGCCTCTCTCTCTCTCTCTGTTCCCCCCTCGCCTCTCTCTCTCTCTCTGTTCCCCCCTCGCCTCTCTCTCTCTCTCTGTTCCCCCCTCGCCTCTCTCTCTCTCTCTCTGTTCCCCCTCGCCTCTCTCTCTCTCTCTGTTCCCCCCTCGCCTCTCTCTCTCTCTCTGTTCCCCCCTCGCCTCTCTCTCTCTCTCTGTTCCCCCCCTCGCCTCTCTCTCTCTCTGTTCCCCCTCGCCTCTCTCTCTCTCTGTTCCCCCCTCGCCTCTCTCTCTCTCTGTTCCCCCCTCGCCTCTCTCTCTGTTCCCCCCTCGCCTCTCTCTCTCTCTGTTCCCCCCTCGCCTCTCTCTCTCTCTGTTCCCCCCTCGCCTCTCTCTCTCTCTCTGTTCCCCCCTCGCCTCTCTCTCTCTCTCTGTTCCCCCCTCGCCTCTCTCTCTCTCTCTGTTCCCCCCTCGCCTCTCTCTCTCTCTGTTCCCCCCTCGCCTCTCTCTCTCTCTGTTCCCCCCTCGCCTCTCTCTCTCTCTGTTCCCCCCTCGCCTCTCTCTCTCTCTGTTCCCCCCTCGCTTCTCTCTCTCTCTCTGTTCCCCCCTCGCCTCTCTCTCTCTCTCTGTTCCCCCCTCGCCTCTCTCTCTCTCTGTTCCCCCCTCGCCTCTCTCTCTCTCTGTTCCCCCCTCGCCTCTCTCTCTCTCTGTTCCCCCCTCGCCTCTCTCTCTCTGTTCCCCCCTCGCTTCTCTCTCTCTCTCTGTTCCCCCCTCGCCTCTCTCTCTCTGTTCCCCCCTCGCTTCTCTCTCTCTGTTCCCCCCTCGCCTCTCTCTCTCTCTCTCTCTCTGTTCCCCCCTCGCCTCTCTCTGTTCCCCCCTCGCCTCTCTCTTTCTCTCTCTCTCTGTTCCCCCCTCGCCTCTCCCTCTCTTCCCCCCTCTCTTCCACCCTCGCTTCTCTCTCTCTCTCTGTTGCCCCCTCGCCTCTGTCTCTCTTCCTCCCTCGCCTCTGTCTCTCTTCCCCCCTCTCTTCCACCCTCGCCTCTCTCTCTCTCTCTGTTCCCCCCTCGCCTCTCTCTCTCTCTCTGTTCCCCCCTCGCCTCTCTCTCTCTCTGTTCCCCCCTCGCCTCTCTCTCTCTCTGTTCCCCCCTCGCCTCTCTCTCTCTCTGTTCCCCCCTCGCCTCTCTCTCTCTCTGTTCCCCCCTCGCTTCTCTCTCTCTCTCTGTTCCCCCCTCGCCTCTCTCTCTCTCTCTGTTCCCCCCTCGCCTCTCTCTCTCTCTGTTCCCCCCTCGCCTCTCTCTCTCTCTGTTCCCCCCTCGCCTCTCTCTCTCTGTTCCCCCCTCGCTTCTCTCTCTCTCTCTGTTCCCCCCTCGCCTCTCTCTCTCTCTCTCTCTCTGTTCCCCCCTCGCCTCTCTCTGTTCCCCCCTCGCCTCTCTCTTTCTCTCTCTCTCTGTTCCCCCCTCGCCTCTCCCTCTCTTCCCCCCTCTCTTCCACCCTCGCTTCTCTCTCTCTCTCTGTTGCCCCCTCGCCTCTGTCTCTCTTCCTCCCTCGCCTCTCTCTCTCTTCCTCCCTCGCCTCTGTCTCTCTTCCTCCCTCGCCTCTCTCTCTCTTCCTCCCTCGCCTCTCTCTCTCTTCCTCCCTCACCTCTCTCTCTCTTCCTCCCTCGCCTCTCTCTCTCTTCCTCCCTCGCCTCTCTCTCTCTTCCTCCCTCGCCTCTCTCTCTCTTCCTCCCTCGCCTCTCTCTCTCTTCCTCCCTCGCCTCTCTCTCTCTTCCTCCCTCGCCTCTCTCTCTCTTCCCCCCCTCGCCTCTCTCTCTCTTCCCCCCCTCGCCTCTCTCTCTCTTCCCCCCTCGCCTCTCTCTCTCTTCCCCCCTTGCCTCTCTCTTCCCCCCTCGCCTCTCTCTCTCTTCCCCCTCCTTGCCTCTCTCTTCCCCCCTCGCCTCTCTCTCTCTTCCCCCCTCGCCTCTCTCTCTCTTCCCCCCTCGCCTCTCTCTCTCTCTTCCCCCCTCGCCTCTCTCTCTCTTCCCCCTCGCCTCTCTCTCTCTTCCCCCTCGCCTCTCTCTCTCTTCCCCCCTCGCCTCTCTCTCTCTCTTCCCCCCTCGCCTCTCTCTCTCTCTTCCCCCCTCGCCTCTCTCTCTCTCTTCCCCCCTCGCCTCTCTCTCTCTCTTCCCCCCTCGCCTCTCTCTCTCTCTTCCCCCCCTCGCCTCTCTCTCTCTCTTCCCCCCTCGCCTCTCTCTCTCTCTTCCCCCCTCGCCTCTCTCTCTCTCTTCCCCCCTCGCCTCTCTCTCTCTCTTCCCCCTCGCCTCTCTCTCTCTCTTCCCCCCTCGCCTCTCTCTCTCTCTCTCTTCCCCCCTCGCCTCTCTCTCTCTCTTCCCCCCTCGCCTCTCTCTCTCTCTCTCTTCCCCCCTCGCCTCTCTCTCTCTCTCTCTTCCCCCCTCGCCTCTCTCTCTCTCTCTCTTCCCCCCTCGCCTCTCTCTCTCTCTCTCTTCCCCCCTCGCCTCTCTCTCTCTCTCTCTTCCCCCCTCGCCTCTCTCTCTCTCTCTCTTCCCCCCTCGCCTCTCTCTCTCTTCCCCCCTCGCCTCTCTCTCTCTCTTCCCCCCTCGCCGCTCTCTCTCTCTCTCTTCCCCCCTCGCCTGTCTCTCTTCCCCCCTCGCCTCTCTCACAGATATCCAAAACTTGAGCAAAGAAAGATGTATGTCAAAGATTCAAAAGAGGTCCATGTCCGATTTAAGTGTGGCCACACTAATAAAACTGAAGCAAGGAAAAAGAGAGACCGCACTCTGCATACATAGACGCTCACGGAGCTGTAAATCTCCAGTGACCCTGGGATCTGAGTTCTAGATTTCATTCAATTTGAAACCAAACTGGGGCATGATCTGAGGGGGTCAGTACTCCCATATTATAGGCCTATTAACTATGTTGATGGATATTAGAAAGGAATCAATCCTGGAAAAGGAGTTGTGTTTTATTTGAATAAAAATGGAAATATTTTATCCATAGGGTTGTGGTGTCTCCATATATCTGTGGTATTGAGCATTTTGTACAGATTTGACAAGTGTGTTTTTCTGGGTTTTAGAGGATGTGTTAAATTGTGGAGAATGTTTGTCCATTTCTTCATAAAAACACAAATTAAAACCTCCAAAAACCAGAGGTACAGTATTTGATCTGAGATCTGATTTAATGCCATCAATTTTGCTGATTCTGCTGAGAAAAATGTTTTGTCAGGTTTGTTTGGGGCATATATGTTTGCAGAAATAAAATACGAGATATCTTCCATTATGAACTGATTCTATCGTGTTTACATTAAAAGGGACCCCCTTCTTTCTTAGAAAAGCCAGTCCTCATTTAGTTGCTGCTCTAGCAGGCTGACCAGCAAGATTGTACCCACTGTCTTTTCCATTTGCTATGCTCCGGGTAATGCAGATGGGCCATGCAGATAAACGGCACATCCGTGGCAACGTTTTGTTTGTTCTATTGGTGAGTAAATCCCATTGACAATCCAAGAGATCTATTTTACACTTCTGGGCCATGATCTTAGGTGGTCAGTAGTCCCATGTTGTAGTCGTATTGACTAGGCTGATGGATATTAGAAAGGATCCAATCCTGGAAAAGGAGTCGTGTGGATTTGCACAGAAATGGAGATATTTTATCCGTAGGGTTGTGGTGTCTCCATATATCTGTGGTATTGAGCATTTTGTAGAGATGTGTGGTGTTTTGGGTTTTAGATTATGATGTGTTAAATTGTGGAGGATTTTTGCCCATTTCTTCACCAAAGCACAAATGAACATTTTAACTTCCTCGCGGTTGAGTTTCGGGTGGAAGGGTCAGAGATTTATTCAGCGCTGTCGCCGCCCTTTCGTTGTCTCTTCTATAGGGTGAAAAAGGGAGCATGAGAAATGTGTTTTAGAAAAAACCTTAAGGACAATGAGATTGGAAAGCCGGGCGTCTTTATATAGAGCTCTTAATATCACCAGACTTTACCAAACAATAATGATAGACAAATAACAATAACATTTGAGTACTTCCGTTGGGTACGTTTGAATGCCGAGCTGCGTGCCTGTATCAGGCAGGCTAGTTTAACTCGGAATGAAATCTCGTCCATCTTCCCCCAATTAGTAACTTTCAGGAGACCTGGTTCCTGTAGTGAGAGAGAGAGATTGGTCATTTTGTAGAGTGTTTGGACCAAGTTCCTCATTCTTCTCCTGGTCCGTTGCTGTTTTCCATGTTTTGGAGATAACATTGTCCATGGAAACCGTTCCTTTGTCATTTGGGATTGTGAGCCTTGCAGGATGTGAACGAGCGAACTTCTACAACTCTGAGCATATTCCAGAAAGTATTTTCTTCTTTGTGATACGGAAGCAGAGATGTCTAAAGCTTGCTTTTGTGTGCGGAAGCCAAGTTATTAACGCCTTATTTTGTGTTTACAGTTCCTTAATGAAAACAACTTGGATGACAGCGGCACTGATTTGTCAGAGGAAGGCCTGAGCCCCCAACCGGAGAAAACGCCGAACAACTGGAGCTCAGACTGGAGTTTTTGGGTAACCCTTCATGTTGTGTTCATTATATCATGTGGTGTGAAACAAACTTTCAAATATCCGGTAACATAAACAGGATTATTCCACCATTACACTGGTTTTCAGCCGGTGATCCGATAAACAGGATTATTCCACCATTACACTGGTTTTCAGCCGGTGATACGATAAACAGGATTATTCCACCATTACAGTGGTTTTCAGCCTGTGATCCGATAAACAGGATTATTCCACCATTACAGTGGTTTTCAGCCGGTGATAAAATAAGCAGGATTATTCCACCATTACAGTGGTTTTCAGCCGGTGATACGATAAACGGGATTATTCCACCATTACACTGGTTTTCAGCCGGTGATCCGATAAACAGGATTATTCCACCATTACACTGGTTTTCAGCCGGTGATCCGATAAACAGGATTATTCCACCATTGCACTGGTTTTCAGCCGGTGACCCGATAAGCAGGATTATTCCACCATTACAGTGGTTTTCAGCCGGTGATACGATAAACCGGATTATTCCACCATTACAGTGGTTTTCAGCCTGTGATCCGATAAACAGGATTATTCCACCATTACAGTGGTTTTCAGCCTGTGATACGATAAACCGGATTATTCCACCATTACAGTGGTTTTCAGCCTGTGATACGATAAACAGGATTATTCCACCATTACAGTGGTTTTCATCCTGTGATCCGATAAACAGGATTATTCCACCATTACAGTGGTTTTCAGCCGGTGATAAAATAAGCAGGATTATTCCACCATTACAGTGGTTTTCAGCCGGTGATCCGATAAACAGGATTATTCCACCATTACAGTGGTTTTCATCCTGTGATCCGATAAACAGGATTATTCCACCATTACAGTGGTTTTCAGCCGGTGATCCGATAAACGGGATTATTCCACCATTACAGTGGTTTTCAGCCGGTGATCCGATAAACGGGATTATTCCACCATTACACTGGTTTTCAGCCGGTGATCGGATAAGCAGGATTATTCCACCATTACAGTGGTTTTCAGCCGGTAATCCGATAAACGGGATTATTCCACCATTACAGTGGTTTTCAGCCGGTGATCCGATAAACGGGATTATTCCACCATTACAGTGGTTTTCAGCCGGTGATACGATAAACAGGATTATTCCACCATTACACTGGTTTTCAGCCGGTGATACGATAAGCGGGATTATTCCACCATTACACTGGTTTTCAGCCGGTGATCCGATAAACGGGATTATTCCACCATTACACTGGTTTTCAGCCGGTGATCCGATAAACGGGATTATTCCACCATTACACTGGTTTTCAGCCGGTGATCCGATAAACGGGATTATTCCACCATTACAGTGGTTTTCAGCCGGTGATCCGATAAACAGGATTATTCCACCATTACAGTGGTTTTCAGCCGGTGATCCGTGCAAACCTGGTCATATTTTTTTTTTTTACTTCTCAAGACCTAATAAAAACATTTTTGCCATTAATTCCAAATGCTTAATACATGTTCTATAATGCTGTACATTGTCATATATAGAAAACTTCTCATGTAGAAATAATGTGCCCTCCCCCAGCGGTTAGTATTGTGGGCAGGAGTTCCAAAGAGTCACAGTTTGTTTTAAGGCATTTCACACTTCTCAAAAAATGGAAATTGAAAATGCCTTAGTAACTTTTTGTATGTATATAAAAAAAGTACTGGTACTGTGCCAGGTTTGCTTATAAAAGTACTGGTACTGTGACAGGTTTGGATATAAAAGTACTGGTACTGTGGCAGGTTTGCTTATAAAAGTACTGGTGCTGTGCCTGGTTTGCTTATAAAAGTACTGGTGCTGTGCCAGGTTTGCTTATAAAAGTACTGGTGCTGGGCCAGGTTTGCTTATAAAAGTATTGGTGCTGTGCCAGGTTTGCTTATAAAAGTACTGGTGCTGGGCCAGGTTTGCTTATAAAAGTACTGGTGCTGTACCAGGTTTGCTTATAAAAGTACTGGTGCTGTGCCAGGTTTGCTTATAAAAGTACTGGTGCTCACCGCTGCTGTTTGCCCTTTGTATAGAGCCACTGGCGGCACACATACGCAATAGCCCAGATATAGCAGGAATCTCTAATGGAGATCAAGAGTATAAAGCTGCTTTATATGCGGACGATGTCATCCTGACGCTATCTAAACCGCTCACGTCCCTTCCTAACGTATTTGGAATTCTGGGCAAATTTAACCAAATCTCCGGCTTTAAGATTAATCAGTCCAAATCAGAATATAAATCTTCCCAAAGAAGTTGAAAAACTGATTGATCTCAACTTTAACTTTAAATGGCAACCTTCCGCTATCAAATATTATGGGGTATATCTTACATGGGACTATAAAACTCTATATATAAGGCAAATTTTCCCAGGTTAATAAAGACGTTGAGAGAGGATCTCAGAGTGTGGTCAAGAGGGGGCATCTCATGGATTGGAAGGATACACTGCGTGAAGATGAATCTCCTCCCAAGGATGTTATATCTTTTCCAGAGTCTGCCTATACCTGTAGTTTACTCTGACATCCTCTCCCTTCAGTCAACAATCATGAAATTCATTTGGAATAAGAAAAACCCAAGAATTGCAAAGGGTATATTAACGAGACCCACAGTAAGAGGAGGGCTAGCGGTACCTTGTCTGCTTGCTTACTACAAAGCGGCCCAATTGGTCCAAATTCTCCAATGGCACACGGACCCAAGCTTAAGGAGATGGGTAGAGTTGGAGAAAATGTGTTGTGCACCGATTAACATCCAGAAGCTGATCTGGCTGCCCAAAAGAGGGGCACGCCAGATAGGCACACCGCTTCAGACCATTGCCAGTTCACTACGAGTTTGGGAGGCCACTAAATTTAGTTGTAAATTAACTACCAAAGCATCACTCATGACGCCAATTATTGGCAATCCAGATTTCGCTCAAGGGCTGAACAGCAAAAACCTGATATATTGGATACAAGCAGGCATCACCCGTCTTAAGGATCTGGAGGGCAGGATATATATACAAACATTTGAGCAAATTAAATCCACAACGGATATCCCAAATAAGGAATTTTTTAGGTACCTCCAGATCAGAGATTTTTTACAACAAAACCCCAATTAGACCAGCTCGCACCAATTTTGAGCAGCTGTGTTCCAGAGATGCGGACACAAGGGGACTCACATCTAGAATGTACAGGGAAGTGGTCTGTCCGGAGACGCCAAACGAGAACCGGTTACGCTACATTAGACAGTGGGAGACTGACCTAGGGGAGACGTTAGAGGACGAGGACTGGGAGCAGATCACACAAGCAGCAGCAAAAAGCTCCATCTGTACCACACTAAAGGAGAACGCGTATAAGGTCCTGATGCGATGGTACTACACCCCAGCTCGATTGGCTAAATTTGTTAGGGGCTACTCCCCGCTCTGCCCAAAACAGTGCGGAGAGGTGGCAGACTTGCGACACATGCTGTGGTCCTGCACAAAAGTGGCCCCGATTTGGGAACAGATTAGAGATTGGTTACAGCGGTTTCTCGGTTGGGAGATCCCCCTGGACCCGTGGTTGTTCCTGCTGGGCAGACGGATCCAGGGTATGTCAAATGCGACGCATAAATTGATCGCGCATTTTGAAACAGCCACTAGATGCGAGATTGCAGCATTATGGAAGCAACCAGAAGTTCCAGTTATCCCCAAGATTCGAAATAGGATTTGGTACGTTTGTCGGATGGAGCAATTAACGAGTTTGGTTAATGACACCGGCACAAATTTTCTAAGTCTGGGCGCCTTGGCTGGCACAGATAGATAGCCCCGGGGTGGATGCCACCGCCATCTTGCTCTAATAGCTTCAGACGCGTTCTCCTTTGGAGGTCAGAGACCTGAAGACAATTAGCGACGAACAGGCAGTTGACAGCCCCCCCCCCCGAGTAGTGGCCCCCTGGAACAACGGGGAAGACAGGGTAAACCCGTGGTAAAAGTGAGATGGTCTAACCAAAAAACCAAGAAGCAAGAAAGAGAAAATTCATCAGAGGAAGGACCCGGAGCCGACCGACCCCCTCCCCCCCATCCCCCACCCCCCTTTCTCTTCTCCTTGTCCCTTGTCCGGTTCGTCTTGTATGTGAAGTCCTCGTTTGGTACCGTTGTAGCTGAAGGAGGACTTTTGAATGTTTGAAAACACTATTGGGGGAAAGTAACACAATGGGAAGTGATACAATGTATGAGATTGTAACCCCAATAAAGAAAATTTGAAGTTGAAAAAAAAAAGTACTGGTGCTGTGCCAGGTTTGCTTATAAAAGTACTGGTGCTGTGGCAGGTTTGCTTATAAAAGTACTGGTGCTGGGCCAGGTTTGCTTATAAAAGTACTGGTGCTGTACCAGGTTTGCGTATAAAAGTACTGGTGCTGTGCCAGGTTTGCTTATAAAAGTACTGGTGCTGTGCCAGGTTTGGATATAAAAGTACTGGTGCTGGGTCAGGTTTGCTTATAAAAGTACTGGTGCTGTGCCAGGTTTGCTTATAAAAGTACTGGTGCTGGGCCAGGTTTGCTTATAAAAGTACTGGTGCTGTGCCAGGTTTGCTTATAAAAGTACTGGTGCTGTACCAGGTTTGCGTATAAAAGTACTGGTGCTGTGCCAGGTTTGCTTATAAAAGTACTGGTGCTGTACCAGGTTTGCGTATAAAAGTACTGGTGCTGTGCCAGGTTTGCTTATAAAAGTACTGGTGCTGTGCCAGGTTTGCTTATAAAAGTACTGGTGCTGTGCCAGGTTTGCTTATAAAAGTACTGGTGCTGTGGCAGGTTTGCTTATAAAAGTACTGGTGCTGTGGCAGGTTTGCTTATAAAAGTACTGGTGCTGTACCAGGTTTGCTTATAAAAGTACTGGTGCTGGGCCAGGTTTGCTTATAAAAGTACTGGTGCTGTGGCAGGTTTGCTTATAAAAGTACTGGTGCTGTGGCAGGTTTGCTTATAAAAGTACTGGTGCTGGGCCAGGTTTGCGTATAAAAGTACTGGTGCTGTGGCAGGTTTGCTTATAAAAGTACTGGTGCTGTACCAGGTTTGCTTATAAAAGTACTGGTGCTGTGGCAGGTTTGCTTATAAAAGTACTGGTGCTGTACCAGGTTTGCGTATAAAAGTACTGGTGCTGTGGCAGGTTTGCTTATAAAAGTACTGGTGCTGTGGCAGGTTTGCTTATAAAAGTACTGGTGCTGTGCCAGGTTTGCGTATAAAAGTACTGGTGCTGTGCCAGGTTTGCTTATAAAAGTACTGGTGCTGTGCCAGGTTTGCTTATAAAAGTACTGGTGCTGTGGCAGGTTTGCTTATAAAAGTACTGGCGCTGTGGCAGGTTTGCTTATAAAAGTACTGGTGCTGTGCCAGGTTTGCTTATAAAAGTACTGGTGCTGTGGCAGGTTTGCTTATAAAAGTACTGGTGCTGTGCCAGGTTTGCGTATAAAAGTACTGGTGCTGTGCCAGGTTTGCGTATAAAAGTACTGGTGCTGTACCAGGTTTGCGTATAAAAGTACTGGTGCTGTGCCAGGTTTGCTTATAAAAGTACTGGTGCTGTACCAGGTTTGCTTATAAAAGTACTGGTGCTGTACCAGGTTTGCTTATAAAAGTACTGGTGCTGTGCCAGGTTTGCTTATAAAAGTACTGGTGCTGTGGCAGGTTTGCTTATAAAAGTACTGGTGCTGTGGCAGGTTTGCTTATAAAAGTACTGGTGCTGTGGCAGGTTTGCTTATAAAAGTACTGGTGCTGTGCCAGGTTTGCTTATAAAAGTACTGGTGCTGTGCCAGGTTTGCTTATAAAAGTACTGGTGCTGGGCCAGGTTTGCTTATAAAAGTACTGGTGCTGGGCCAGGTTTGCTTATAAAAGTACTGGTGCTGGGCCAGGTTTGCTTATAAAAGTACTGGTACTGGGCCAGGTTTGCTTATAAAAGTACTGGTACTGGGCCAGGTTTGCTTATAAAAGTACTGGTGCTGTGCCAGGTTTGTTTATAAAAGTTCTGGTGCTGTGGCAGGTTTGCTTATAAAAGTTCTGGTGCTGTGGCAGGTTTGCTTATAAAAGTACTGGTGCTGTGGCAGGTTTGCTTATAAAAGTACTGGTGCTGTGCCAGGTTTGCTTATAAAAGTACTGGTGCTGTGCCAGGTTTGCTTATAAAAGTACTGGTGCTGGGCAAGGTTTGCTTATAAAAGTACTGGTGCTGTGCCAGGTTTGCTTATAAAAGTACTGGTCCTGTGCCAGGTTTGCTTATAAAAGTACTGGTGCTGGGCCAGGTTTGCTTATAAAAGTACTGGTGCTGGGCCAGGTTTGCTTATAAAAGTACTGGTACTGGGCCAGGTTTGCTTATAAAAGTACTGGTGCTGTGCCAGGCTTGTTTATAAAAGTTCTGGTGCTGTGGCAGGTTTGCTTATAAAAGTACTGGTGCTGTGCCAGGTTTGCTTATAAAAGTACTGGTGCTGTGGCAGGTTTGCTTATAAAAGTACTGGTGCTGTGCCAGGTTTGCTTATAAAAGTACTGGTGCTGTGCCAGGTTTGCTTATAAAAGTACTGGTGCTGTGGCAGGTTTGCTTATAAAAGTACTGGTGCTGTGGCAGGTTTGCTTATAAAAGTACTGGTGCTGTGGCAGGTTTGCTTATAAAAGTACTGGGGCTGTGGCAGGTTTGCTTATAAAAGTACTGGTGCTGTGGCAGGTTTGCTTATAAAAGTACTGGTGCTGTGCCAGGTTTGCTTATAAAAGTACTGGTGCTGTGCCAGGGTTGTTTATAAAAGTACTGGAGCTGTACCAGGTTTGCTTATAAAAGTACTGGTGCTGTACCAGGTTTGCTTATAAAAGTACTGGTACTGGGCCAGGTTTGCTTATAAAAGTACTGGTGCTGTGCCAGGTTTGTTTATAAAAGTTCTGGTGCTGTGGCAGGTTTGCTTATAAAAGTACTGGTGCTGTGCCAGGTTTGCTTATAAAAGTACTGGTGCTGTGGTAGGGTTGCTTATAAAAGTACTGATGCGGTGGCAGGTTTGCTTATAAAAGTACTGGTGCTGTGGCAGGTTTGCTTATAAAAGTACTGTTGGTTTGCCTGATCGCTTTTCCGTCTGCATGAACGACTTTGAGTGCGGTGATAATTTTGAGCCAGTAGGGGCTCGTGCACGCGCCTGATCGCTTTTTCGTCTCCAAGGGTTTTTCGTGCTGTGAGAATTTTTGAGCCAGCGGAAGGGGAGGGGTGGCGATCATGCACACGCCGGATCGTGGTGCATTTTCGTCGCAATGAAGGAGTTTTAGTCCTATGAGAAGTTAGGCAGGTGCCGGCAAAGAAGTTTCACTTCAAAAATCCATAGCAAAATGTTGAGTGAAATAAGGCTAATAAACACACAGAATCTCAGCAAGCTAAAAAAAAAAACCCCCCAAAACATACCACACAATATATATAATATATATGTATATAAGTGTCAAAAGGAGTGCTACTGGGCGTGGCCAAATGTATATAACAAAAAACAGAGAAGCCCAAAGCTACTTCCAATGTGACAAAAATACACAGTGAAATACCTATATATTCTCTTGAAAAATAGTCATTTGGTTAAACCCTTTGGCCAAAGCGTTATAAGCCTGCGAGCCACATCAAGGCATGACCAAATATCGCAGGTCCTAACACTACCTGATTTAAAATTCTCATTTACCTCTGTATTAGGAGGGAGAATGGTCACATTGGATCTGTATAAACCCAGCAATATGAAAAAGACCTGTTAACTGAGTGAAATAAGGTGACGGGTTCTTAACGGCTTTCAATGCCAGATCATCAGGACATTCCACTCCGACACATTGCTGGTCCCCCCACAGCGAAGGCATTAACCCAAGAGAAACACTGGAGCTGTGGACTTTGGTACGTTGGGTAACGTGTCACGAGAAAATGATCTCTAGTTATATTATGCAGGAACATGTCTTACATGTGACAGCTATGGACTCGGAGGAGGATTGTAGTTTTCTGATGAAGACAATTTAGTACATAGGGGAACATTTATCAGGGGCCTGTATGGGTTTAACGCCTCCAATGTAATGTCATGTCCGGCATAGACTATACCACAATACCAAGCGAGAAACCATGTCATTGTGTTTACAGTACATATTACCTTGGCGTGCCTCACTAAAACCACACATGGCTGCAGTACCTGCCAGGCCCTTTTTTTCCTCTGTGATTGACGCATTGTTTTGCTTCACTAGGGAGACCCAGGGAAGCGGGTGATGCTTGTATCATTTTCATGAACCACTCCAAAATGGCTAATGTGGACGAGTTTTAGAATGCTAACTTCCAACACTTCTACTTGTGCAATGTGGGTTGTATCCAACGGAAATCAATGTGTTCTTCAAGTGATACCGGAGCCTGTGTGTCAAGGTTGAAAAAGAGCTCACTGTAAAAGGCATGTTACACACCGAGCGTCAATGTTTCAAGGTGTTTATCCGCACGTGCATCATTGGGGGGTGTGTGGAGCGGGGGTTTGGAAAGTGATGGTAGTATAGTATCGTAGTGCGATGTATCCATTTCTGGGATTCATGCCTTCATTTCCCCCCCCGCCCCCCTTCTTTGCATCATAAAAACATCTGAACACGCTTAACAAGTTGCCAAAATAAAAAGGAGTCTGACCTTGGTCTTAAAGTGTGTGGTGCTGCAAGCAGTTTGCCAGCTGCACACACTGCAGTGGTGTCTGGGCCTCTGTGTAATCTTTCCTTTGCCACAGTGGAGGAGTTTTGCCACTGTGGAGGAGTTTTGCCACTGTGGAGGAGTTTTGCCACTGTGGAGGAGTTTTGCCACAGTGGAGGAGTTTTGCCACAGTGGAGGAGTTTTGCCACAGTGGAGGAGTGTTGCCACAGTGGAGGAGTGTTGCCACAGTGGAGGAGTGTTGCCACAGTGGAGGAGTGTTGCCACAGTGGAGGAGTGTTGCCACAGTGGAGGAGTGTTGCCACAGTGGAGGAGTGTTGCCACAGTGGAGGAGTTTTGCCACAGTGGAGGAGTTTTGCCACAGTGGAGGAGTTTTGCCACAGTGGAGGAGTTTTGCCACAGTGGAGGAGTTTTGCCACAGTGGAGGCTGTTGTAAGCAAACGGCATTGAAGAGATTGTCCTTGATGATTTTGGTGCAGTTTTTTGCAGCTGGGAGACTCCTATACAGACTCCCCTTTGTATCCAAGTTTTCCCCATTTCCCTCTGGCTATAGAGGGGAGGTGCCAAAGTACTTGCAGGTGTGGCTTCAATGTCGTGGGCCGGTCCTGTGTCAGGCGGCACTAGGGGTGCAGGGGCAGGGAAAAGCCGGCGGCCTATAAATAAGTTTCCAGTTTGTAGCCTTCTCCTTACCTGTGGGACAATGCATCACACATGATGTTTTGCCGTTAAGGCCGCGGCCATGGTGAGGGCGACGGCGCGCACGCCGCAAACAAAAGGCTGTACCTCAATGAGGACGGCCATAGCGCGCGTGTGTATGCGTGAGAGCGACAGTCTGGACGATTTAAAATAATTTGATTTTGTCGCGCAATGGCCGGGCACGTGAGCGGGTCAGCCAATGAGGGCGAGCCAGCTCTGTGATGTTATGGCCGCGGCTCCCCCATGGCCCACATCGCCTCTGCGGCAGGCGCTCCGTCGCGCGCGACCCTAGTATAGTTTCGGCCTAAGCTAACGTGAACAACATCCATTTCATGTTGCTGAGCGGATGAAGGTACTTGGCCCAGATCCACAGGTCTGAGTTAACGAGGCACTAACCTACGTTAACACCTTGTTCAGTGTTAACACTGCGTTAGTGAGCTTTGAAGATACATGTTAAGTGCTGTTTTGGGCCGGAAAAGGCATTGCGTTAACTGTAACGGCCGTTAGTGCTGACGATCTGCAAAAGGGACGTTCCCCCTAAGGCCTCGGCCAGACTCCTTGCTGGCGTGCTGAGGCGCGCTGAGGCTCAGGGAAAGCGGGTGCTTTCCATGGCCTTGCGGTTGCTTACCGCATGCGCCGTTAGGGGGCGGGCTTGGGGTCGGCTTGGGGCGGGCCGGGGGCGGGCATGTCACTGGCCGTGGGCGGGCCAGTGACGTCACGGAGCTGGTTCACCCTCATTGGGAGAACTGCTCACGTGACCGGCCTGTCGCGCCGGCAAGCGGGGGAATTTTAAATTCCCTAAGACCTACGCTTCCGCGCTTCCCGAAGCGTAGGCGAGCCCCTACTAAAGCCGCTCTAATTGCGGCTGTAGGGGCTCAGTGCTGAGCGGGAGCGCGCCTCAGCGCGCTTCCGCCAGCAAGCAAGTAACATGGCCGAGGCCTAACAATACCTAGCCACAGAGGTCTGTTCTCCAACGTCTCACTAACAGAGAGAGAGACTCGTTTACTGGAATCCCAAGTCACCTCTACCTCTCCAAACCTGTGCACAACAAGGGGCACCCCTGCGCTATCTGGGAAATATGCTCATTTACATATGCAAAGTGCATTCAAATGATTTGTGTAATCCACATGTGTTCCTTCTTGTACACCGGTATCTCTCCACGTGTTGTATAAAGAGGTCTCTCCCCCTCCAGCAACACCCACCAGTCGGGGACTGGCCCTGAAATGATACCATTAAAGTACAGATGGAAACCTCACCTGGCCCTTCTCCCCAAAGGAAGACTGCGTGCCTTATAAAATATTGAGCAGCCTCCTTTCCTTGCATGGGTTTTACACGGCACGATGCAGGCAGAGCTCAATCTGCTACTCTGCTCTCTCGCAGCAATTTTGAAACCTGATATCGCTGTGTAATGAGACCTCCCAAAGATGTTGCCACATTCAACATTGCAGCAGCAACCCGAAACCGTTCACATTTTTAATTTGTACGGGGTTAGGAAGTCCTATTATTTCTAATGTGCCGTTGTTGGATATCAAATGAAACGGGAGCCGACGTGTATCAAATGCCACCAGAAACGGTCCTACCGTGCAGATGTAACAATGTGCTTCATTATTGCCTATTTACACACCGCGTGCTGTGATATTTTCCACGCTGCCGATATTTAGGAGCTGTAAATCGGTTTTATCCTTTTGATGCTCCGTGGATGCACAAGAGTCTTTATACACAAACATGATATAGTGTTGTACTTTCAGACCTGTATGAAAGGGCCAGTACTGTATTGTGAGCACTTGGATGGATTAACAGTGACATAACTTGCTGGAATCCGTAATCATCCTTAACATTTTAGTTATTTGTTTGCTGTGCAAAATGAACAAACTTTTTTGGGGAGGGGGTCCTATGTTATTCTTATGTTACAAGATACCTACAATTTAACTCAGGAGTGGCCAACCAGCAGGTCAGGTTTTCGGGATATCCCAGCTTCAGCACAGGTGGCTCAATCAGACCTCTCTGTATGAGCCACCTGTGCTGAAGCTGGAACTGAGCCACCTGTGCTGAAGCTGGGACTGGTTGAGCTACCTGTGCTGAAGCAGGCATATCCCTAATACCTGGCCTGTTGGTGTCCCTTGAGGACTGGAGTTGGCCGTCCATGCTGTAGATTATAGGAACCACAAGCCGTGTTATTATGAGAGAGACGATTGTAATCATGATATTAGCACTGAGACATGGAAAGCGTATAACATGCTTAGGAGATACTAAGGCGGAGTCCATAGAGACTTCAGCCGTGCGGAGGCGCGCGGAGGCTGAGGGAAAGCGGGTGCTTTCCCTGACCTTAGTCCGCGCGCCGTCCGGGGGCGTGTCGGAGGCGGGCCTGTGACGTCACAGAGCTGGTTCGCCCTCATTGGGCGAACTGCTCACGTGACCGGCCCTGCACTCTCGTGAGCGCGAAAAACTAAATGTGAAATGTCGGCTACGCTTCCGCACGCTTGCGGAAGCGTGCGCGAGCCCCTGCTAAAGCCGCTCTCATTACGGCTGCAGGGGTTCACTGCCGACCGTAAGCGTGCCTCAGCACGGGGCTGACCATGTCCAAGGCCTTAGGCTTGTTTTATTTTGTTGTTGTGATTTTGTATTTAAAGTGTCAATAACCTACATTTTCCCTCCAGTATTGAACATGTCGCTGCTATTAGTTCACTTTTGAGGGACTGCATATGGTCTGCGAGGTTTTAAATGTGACTATCTGAATTTAAACCGTATACTAGTACAGACCGTACACACACAATACTGTCAGTGATGATGAAAACAATTTGAATTAATATATAATAGTAAGTTTGTTGTGACCTATTTTGTGTTGAGTTCAGGTTATACAGGGCATGAATAATTGATAAGTGTAAAAATAAATGTCAAGAAATGTTTGAAATTCTGCTCCAAAATTGTGTGACATTTTATAGGTTTCTTTTTAAAAATAAATAAATTCTGTAGTATTAGATAACCGTGACTGCTTTTTTATTTTTTCTGTTTTTTGTTTTTTTTGGTAATTAATTTTTTTAACTTCAACTCGATGCCATTTTTAATTAGTTTTAAGCATCCTTTGTTTTCTATAGCAGGCGTTAGCACACATCCCAGCAGTGCAAGAGCTTTGCAACATTTTCTTGTTTGTGATAATTTGTTCCCAATGTTCCCAGCAGTTTGAGCTGCAAACTGTAACAATAGATAATGTTACCTTAGTAGTATCAGGATATACTGTAGCTGCTGCGTGAAGGATTGATTGAAACTGAAAGGCGGCCATTATGTTGGGCACACAATCAGGATGTTTACAGATTTATAACAGGAGCAACTGAGGTAAGAATGTAAAATTCTACATTGTCACACGCTTTACATGTACAAATAAGAAAGAAAGAGGGGGAAAAAGGGTGAAAGTAGTATTGCTGCTTTAATCAGATTTGTATTTAAATTGTTGAAGTGAATCTTCTTTAGTGGCACCTATTCTCATGGGGCAAAACTGGAGCGAAGGAGACGAAAATGAAACGGAAGTGACGTAACTCCCCTTCCCCCCCCCCCCCCGCCTGCTGTGACATGCGGTGGCGGCGGAGTTAGCCGCCGGCGCCGCTCCTAACGGCGGCCGCAACCCACCCCACCCCCTTCCCACCCCCACCCGCTGTGACATGCGGCGGCGGCGGCGATAGCCGCCGGCGCCGCTCCTAACGGCCGCCGTTACCCCTAGACATGCGCAGCTTCTGGTACTGTGGGTGTACCAAGATGGCGGAAGCCCCGCAAGTCCTCCGGCTGTGAGAGGAGGAGCCGCTGCCCAGCCTCCTCCCTCTTGCTTCCCCTTCCCCGAGTCCCAATGACTGAGTGCCGCCAGTGCGGGAGGAGGAGAGGAGCCCCAGGATCATGACGGCCGCTGCCCTGTCGACATGTGCCGCGCATGCGCGCACAGACGTTATCGTGCGCTCCTGGCTCCTGCTCCGGTAACGCGGGAAGCGGGGGGCTTGAGCGCGCCGCTTCCCACGCAGCACTGCCGGAGGGGGGGGGGCTCTTAATCACGGTATCAGCCCCTCACATACGGCGGGCCCGGTGCGGCTGCGTCTCCGTGGGGGAGGAGAGGGGGGGAGGAGAGGCGGGGGGAGGGGCGGAGGGGGGGGGAGAGACTCAGACAGAGCCGCAGCTCCGCCTGGGGTGGGGGGGAGTCAGGAGTGAGGGGGCAGGACACAGAAAGAGAGACACACACACATATACACACACACACACACACACTGACTGACACACATACACACATACTGACTGACACACATACACACACACACACACACACACTGACTGACTGACATACACACACACTGACTGACACACATACACACACTGACTCACACACATACACACATACACACACACACTGACTCACACACATACACACACACACTGACTCACAAACATACATCCACACTTACTCACACACATACACTGACTGACACACATACACACACACACTGACTGACACACATACACACACACACACTGACTGACACACGTGCACACACACACACTGATTGACACACACACACACACACACACACTGACTGACACGCACGCACACTGACACGCACGCACACTGACACACATACACACGCACACTGACTGACACACATACGCACGCACACTGACTGACACACATAAGCACGCACACTGACTGACACACATACGCACACTGACCGACACAGAGAGACATTCACACAACACAGAGAGAGAGAGACATACACTGACACACACACAAACACACACACACACACATTGACTGACACACACTCACACATTGACTAACACACACTGACACACACACACACACACACACACTGACTGACACACTGACACACACACACTGACACATACACACTGACTGACACACATACACACACTGACTGACACACATGCACACACTGACTGACACACATGCACACACTGACTGACACACATGCACACACTGACTGACACACATGCACACACTGACTGACACACATGCACACACTGACTGACACACATGCACACACTGACTGACACACATGCACACACTGAGTGACACACATGCACACACTGAGTGACACACATGCACACACTGACTGACACACATGCACACACTGACTGACACACATGCACACACTGACTGACACACATGCACACAGTGACTGACACACATGCACACAGTGACCGACACACATACACACAGTGACCGACACACACACAAACAAACACACATACATACTCTCTGACTGACACACATACATACTCACTGACTGACACACATAAACACTGACTGACACATACACTGACTGACACGTGTGCCGAGCACGCGCGTTATAAGTCAATTTCTGTGACAAAAGTCAAAGAAGTTTCACTTACTATGCGCGTGCACCGCACACACAGCTTTTTTATTTCCCTGTTTGAGACGGCATGTTTCTGGAACACACAAAGTGGAATGTGTTTTTATTTAGAATGTTGTTGAACCCTCCCTAATAAGCATAACATTTCAATTAGCAGCGGCACCACGAGAAACATCTATTGCCTGCATTTGTTAGGAAGCGCCCATGTGAAAAGTTGATGCTTCTCTCCCATAGAAAACCAGTAAAACCGTATTAAACAGTAAAAAAACCTTGTCAGCAATAAGCTGCCGGTACAGTATTATCTGAAACTTGGTAGGTTTCCTTGTGCTAAGGACCACGCTTCCCTTGACAGGCACAGAAGGGAGGAGAGAGCGAGGTAGGGGGGCTGTTACAGATATTTGGGCATAAAGATAGGTAGACCAGGGCAATTTACACGGGATCGCAAACGCCAGACAGAACGAAGGCATCAAACAAAGCAAGTTTTAGTTTGGCAGGAGCAGCACAATACAAGGTTTTAGGTTCAAACTCTCCAAAACACAGGATATGGAGGGAGTCCTGACTAACTAGGTGCTGGTAGGCTAACCCAGGATGTCTTCCACATTGCGTGAGTCCCTGGGTACCACGGTTATGTGGGGATGCTACTTGTGTTCTAGCAAGTTTAAAAAGTCCTGCTCAGCTATGCAACCGAGCCTCGTTCTGGATCTGTGTGTCTGCGGCAAAAACCTTGGCGTAACACACCAAGGGCCTCATGCAGAGAGCAGCGAATTTTAGAATTGGAGAGGGGGAAAAATTTTAGCTTTTTTGGAGAGTTTTTTTCTCCATATGCAGAAAGGGCAGAAAACTGCCTTTCTGCATATGGAGAGTTTCAACCAGCGCTATTAGCGCTGTTGAAACTGTTGGGAAAAAAATCGCGTTTTTTTTTTTTCTTCTCCCTCTGGCCAGCCTCCTGCCAACTTTTTTTGGCGGAGGTAAATTGAGAATTTCTCTCCATGTTATTGGCGCGATCAGCCACTAGATGGCGATCGCGCCTTTCTGAATAGGGAAATTTTTTCAACTGGAGAAATTTACCTTCTCGCCGGTCGTGCAGCGAGTTTGAAAGGAAAAAAAAAAAAAATGGCGCTTTTTTTAAAACTCGCCAGTACCTGCCTTTCTAAAGGCAGATTTTGCCAAAAAATGGCGCTTTCCACGATAACGCTGCTCTCTGCATGAGGCCCCAAGTGTCTCACAGACTGGGAGTCTGGATCTAAGCTAACAAAGTGACCGGCAGGGTCTAATAGTTTCCCAGTCTTCATTTAAAAGCTTGGAAGACCGGGTGCCGGCCAATCGCAGCACGGATGCTACGTGGGCCAATCGGGGCCTTGGGAGGCGACAGTGTTTTAGGACATCCAACAGAGGTGGGCTTAAGGAGAGTGGGAAATTCAAACTGACCAGTTGGAGCTCGCGTCCAGTTTCAGCCTGATACTTCCTGCAGAGATAGATGCCTCAGAGTCTGGGATGAACAATGGCTCTGCTTTTGTGGCTCTGCTTTTGGAAGTGATTTCCCCCCCCAGGCCTGAGTCAAACACTCCTCCCCACTCCCCCAGTGTCCCAGCACTTCACCCAGCCCACTCTTGCATAGAAGGCTCAGATTCTGGCTCATTGTAGTGACCGACTAAAGCTTCGGACATAGTGCACGCGACAGCACGGACGGCACGAACAAATTCATGTAAGCGCACCAGTCCGGCTATGCGACGCGCGTGGCAGGATTTGGAGACAAATAAATTAGATTTTTCGCGTCACATGAGCGTTTGAGCTGATGAGGGCGAACCAGCCTGGTGACGTCATGGCCACGCCCCCCCACCCCCCCCCGTCGCTCTATCGCGTGCACAGTATGGCAGCAGCCTGTGAAGTACCCGTCCCATCTCACAAAGGAGCCATTCGAATACATTACATTATATATGAATGGGGGAATAAACTGCTACAGGGCACACAGTATCACTCACGTCAGCCATTTTGGCTGCAATAAAATGGTCTTTTTAAGCCAGAAACCTGTCATCCATCTTGACTGATAGGGGCACTGCCCGGCCTTAACCTTTAATATGCTAGCCAGGTTACCCTTGCGTCACAACGATGTGTAAGATGCGGGAGCCACTTTACATCAGCCCGATGATGTGTCTTGTTCTTGCTGAGCGTGTGCAATATGGATACTGCCCAAGTTCCTCTTCTGTAAATCTACTGCGTAATGTGACACGAATCTGAGTCTGCAAACAGGACATGAGTAAGCAACCACCACACGAGAAGAATCTACATTACTTTTATTTTCCTAAACTGTACATTTATTAAGATCTGTATGAAATTAGGAGGGGAAGAACAGGGTACAGGGAAGCAAACAAGAAGATTACAGCAAAATCCCAGTCTTATTGTTCTGGTAACAAATATCACCAGTGCTTACAAATATACCTTGAACAGGAGGGTGGAGAGGCCTTGACCAAACATGAGCCGTCTCTATCTAATATAGACAGGCGTGATATGACCCGGTGGGAATCTGGGGTCATAATGTAGCTCCTCCCAGATCCTTTGAACCTTGGCACGCGGCGTTCAGTTGGCTAGAGAGTATTTCCATCTGGTATACATACCAAATCTTCTCTTTAATGTGTGGAGCAGTGTTGGAATTTGTTGCTTATTCAAAATGTGAGCAATCGCGCATATTGTAGCTGAGAGTACGTGGATAGTTCATTTGCGAAGATGTTTGACCATGCCCTGACTTGGTTTATTTAAGGGAGAGACACCAGGGTACAGTTAACCTCAGTTACTTCTGTTACCAGTCTATGAACTGTAGCCCATAAGATGGTGATGTTGGGGCAGGGCCACCATGTGTAAGAAATCTTTGTCCACATTCTCTCCTACAAAGGGGAGAAGACCCTGGGAACATTGAGAGCCTAACTACAGTGAGATACGACATTATAAGTAGTTTGTAAATGTTTCCTTGGGTGACCTGTATATATCAAGCTTTTGGAAACCTCTTTGTCTATGTGGTCCCAGTCATCCTGTTGAAGGATACAGTTTTAGATCTATCGCCCATTGCTTAATATGTTTACATTTGCCTGGATCCCACATTACCTTTCAATGTGTTTTGATGGTGTCTAAAGCTCTCCTGGATAATGTGTGAGACGTGACATAGCTGCACTGGTAAAGGAGCAGTACCCTCTGCCTGCTTGTTCTTTATTTGTTACAGATTTCTTCACCATGCTGTGCACTAGTCTGTCTGGTTCCACCTCTCTCGCTCTTTCCCTGCTAAATTTGAATCCCCCAAAAATTAGCCCAAAACCAAAGTTAAATTGGATTCTAAGCCCGGCCTACTTTGTGACCTCACTGGACTTCTTGGCGTCAGACCCGTGCACAAGCTTTTTCCATTGCTAACGTGAAGTCCTCCTTCGAACAGGTCTCCCCAAGGAGTTCTGCGTACGAGTAGGTTCTCCATGGTCTGTACGTCTCTGTACTGGAATGTGCTTGGGTCATTAGAGTAAGGGGCCCCATTTAATCAGGTTAGTCTATAAAAACAAAGAAAAGAAGCGCTCCCCGTGCTAAAGGGAACAATAATATTAATCCGTGTCAGTGACCAAAATAAACTAACGTGACAACCGTGATAACTGATGGTGTTTCTGTGAAAACCAATGCAGCTCCAACTTTTACAGACTGTGTCTGTCTTTATAATGGTGGGGAATAAATGGCGTTTGTTTGGAGTGCAAATAGTGACAAAGCTATAATATATAATGGTTCATCGACCTCCGGGGACTCCCCGGTCCCTGATATACAGCTAGTTTTGGCCACCGGGTAAGAATACTTGCCTGGTGGACACAAAATGGCCTCGGGGTCAGGTTTGTATCAAGGCCATCGGGTGATGCTGTGGCTTTTTCTACTGGCGACTTCCACTGCCATATTTGTAGCTTTTTGTTTTTTTGTATCACGCGCCAGCACAAAAATCATTAATATCACAAGGTCGGTCTTTGAATTCTCCTTTCATCAGGGGGATCCCCTGGTTCAGGTAAGTGTAACACCCCCTCCCCCCAAAACGGTGATTGCTTCTTTAAACTGACACTTATTCAGGGTCTATTTTCTCTGTTTCTTTGCTTGTGATTCGGGGTTGGGGGGGGGGTGGGGAGGGGGGTAATTAAGCGGAATGGGGACAAGTTAAATAATGCCCATATTATTATAATGGGATGTGTGAGATCTTGCATCTCCCCATCGTTCACCCTCCATCCCTCAGCCCCTTGAAGCTGCTGTGACAGATAACCCTCTCTAGCTAATAATCTGCATGTAATGTAAGAAACATAGAAGGCTATGTACTAACGTCTCCCAAATTCCAAATCCAGTAGACGAAAAACATTTGATAGAATTGCTACTGTAAGTGTGGCAAGCAATGTTCCTACACAGGCATGAGGCTGACTTGTATGCACCTTTTTCTAGCGGTGAGTGCCTGTTTTGATACAGGAATTGATACATGGACATTAATCACGCACATGTTGACTGGTGACCGACTCCAGTCCTCAAGGACCACCAACCTGTCAAATTTAAGGATATCCCTGCTTCAGCACAGGTGGCTCAATCAGTGTCTCATTCAAAGACTTTAGCTACTTCAGAACCGGTGGCACCTGACACCTATAAACTATATATATATTTTAAGCATTCAGGTTAGTTTGTAAAATGGGGGAGCTGAGACCTTAGAGAGCTTTGATTTCCACTGGCTGCTCACTTTTGTCCAATGTCGCTATCCTTTCTGCAAGAGTTTGCACAGGCAGAGCCTCTCTCCCCTCTCCTTATCTTTATTGGGTCTCTGACAGTACAGGGTGGGGATAAAGGTAAACCAAACACTTCATTCAGAAACCCTCCCCATGTGGGGGGGGGGAGGGGAGTGGGGGGGCATTACGAAATGCAACTTGTAACTCATTTAAAAGAAATGAAAGCGACCTCGCCTTTCTATGAGTATTGTGCGGCTTATTTTGGGAAGCCAATAATACCGGTTACATTTACTTCTCACAAACGGTGGTTTGCTGACCGATTGTGTGATTACACCTTTAAAAAAAAAAGTGTGGGAAATTTATATCTAAATAATTCAGAAGGCAATAGGAATACAACACAAACACCCACCTGTTTTTTCCTCATTCCTGTTTTCGGCACGTAAAGGAGCGATCCACGCAATATCGGACTTTTATTTTTTCAATTTTTCCCCCCCAATTTATCGGTTCTGTAGTATTAGATCAGGGGAGCGCAAACTTTTGCTGCTGCGTCCCCCTTCCTTTCCTCCTCAGGTGCTCGCGTCCCCCCCCTTACCTCGAGGCGGCGTCAAATGACGCCGCGGGTGCATGTGACGTCACGTGACACGCAGCGTCATTTGATGCGTATGACTTCACATCACATGACCCCGTGGCGGCTTTTGACGCCGCGTTGCCATGGACACGAGTCCTGACGCCGGCAGAGTGAAGGTAAGTTTAGAGTTGCAGGGGCCTCGCGCGATCCCCCAGCATTTAATTTAAATGCCTTGGGGAAGAGCGCTGGGCCTCTGCAACGCCGCCCCCCCCCCCCCCAGAAAAGTCCCGCCCCCCTTTTTGCTCACCGCTGTATTAGGTAATACTTAAAACATTTTTTTTTAATTCAACTTTTGATGCAATTTCTTATGAGATTTTATATACTGCACATACTTTGATTTCTATAGCGGGTTTTAGCCCACTTCCCCAGCAGTGCAAGATATTTGCAACACTTTCCTGTTTGCCATAATTTGTTGCTAACATTCACAGCTGTTTGAGCTGCAAACTGTAACAATAGATCATGTTACCGTGGTAATATAAGGATACATTGTAGCTGCTGAGTTACACTGAAGCATGGATTGAAATTTAAAGACAGCCATTTAGTGAACCCTGGGAAACAGAATCTTGGCTGATCGATCACGGGAGAATGAATCGATCGACAGCTTATGTAATAAGTTTTCAATAAAGGTAATCAAAGGCTGCATATATCAAAATAATAAAAAAAATATTCTTTTTTTTTTTAAAGTGCTTCTTTAAGGAATGGCGCAAATTCTGCGATAAAGAACGGAAACTCTTATTCAAGTCAATGTTGGTTTCCATACTGTGGTGCCAAATCCGCACTAATGCACTTGACTCAGTAAGCCCCAGAAAGTCGAAGCATCTTATACTTTGCTACCCCTATAATTGCAAGTAAAAGCACATTTAAACTATGAAAATATGCCTAAAGGGTATTTATTGCAATCATTGTGCATGTCCAACCTACACACGTTCACCATTTGACTTTCATTGTTTTAGTATTTGCAGAATTGCTAAATGTATAGGATTTGACACAGAAAAAAAATACACAAGTCCCCAAATCATGCATGCTTTTTTTTGTTATTGCCCTTCTATTCACAAATCTGTTTGCCTGCAACCTCTTTAATAAATGTACGGTGCTAACGTCTTCAATAAGAAAGAGGAACCAAACTGAGCCAAGACTGGGAGCGCACACTGCGAGCGTACGGGGGTATGACTTGGCATTGCGGTGTCCGTGCGATTGCTTCAGTCCCCGAGATGTCTGGAGGTTCTAAAAATATCAACCGTGTCAAACTACAAAGACTTCTGATCAGCGCGGGGGCTTTAGTTGATTTTCCTTTTTTGTTTCGCTGAAAGAAAACTCCCGAGTTCTTCCCCCTTTCTTGGTGAAAATGGTCTGCCCCAGGTGAGCTGCTCTGCTCTCATTCGGAAATGCTCATGCATTGAGCTGCCAGGTAAGCCGGGTTACAGGAGATGTGCACACTTGGGTTTGACTTCTCGGGGAGCTTACAGGGAGCAGAAAACCCATTTGAGACTTTGAAAGCTTTTTGTTCTTTTTTCTGAGAACGTTACAGGTAAGATAAGCTTGTAGTCCTCTGTTGTTGGTGAATAAACACCTAATCTGCCCATGTTTTGTTTTGCCACTTTGTGTATGTGAACTCAATTCCTCTTGATCGTACAAGTCTGTTGTATTTAGTGATCTCTTGGCACTAATATGTACTCTAAAATGTACATTTGTTTTTGTCTCAACTAAATAATTCTGTAGCCACATTTATAAGGTACATATACACTTGTTAAAAAAATAAATAAAAAGTGTGTGTATATCTGAATTTTCCGGAAACATATTCGGTTTATTTTGCAATGATTTTTGCTTGGTGGTGGTTGTCACGGCTCCTCCTCTTTCCTTGACTTGTAATTTGAGGAAGCGAGTTGGGAACACCAGTCCTTTTTGTGTTTCTGTAATGTAAGCCCCTTCAGTGATGGGACTGGGGTGCCTCCAGTTCTGAAGGAGTTAACTTGACCTGTGTGAGCTTGTTTAAAAATGTCCTCCGATGGGTACCTGTGCAAGGCTGGCTCCTGTGTTGTTATTGAGTCATGTAAGCAGCAAATCCGGAAAATACCTGGCTGGTTGTTGACACCCGTCATATTCCAAGAGCGATCCTCATCTCTTATTCCGAGAGAAATAAGAAATGACAGAGCGGTATTGGTCTGAGCAATGTAACTAAGATGCACGTTTTGAATGCTTGTATCTAACCCAGTGATTTCCAACCTTTTTTGTTTGGAGTAACCCTTGAAGTATTTAGAAAAATCTCGGGGAACCCCTATCTGGCTGACACATATTAGGTTCGACAGGGGTCAGTCACAAAATGTCACACCTCACGAGCCCCCTCTATTTCCCACAATCTACCCATGTATGTCTCTCCCATCCGTCTCACCAACTCTCTCCCCTCCCGTCTCGCATGTATTTATCCCTTGCGTCTCACTCTTACTCCCTCTTTTCCTCACTCACTCCCCGCCCCCCTCTCTTCTCTCACTCATCCTTACCTTCCGTCAATTACCCCACTGTCTGTCAATCCACCCTACAAAATACATACCAAAAAAACCCACCCCCAGGGGGGGGGGGTCTGTGGTCCATAGGAGGAACCCCTGAGACTGCTTCAAGGAGCCCCAGGGTTCCACGGAACCCTGGTTGGGGATCACTGATCTTACCTCACTGGTGGCTTCCAATGAGGTGAAAGGCGCTGGCTTTGGCGAAGGGCAATTTACTGCTGCATACACCATATGGGTGAGAGTGGACACACTGTGAGAAAGTGTCCAGCTGTGTCTCTGCCAACTCATGGGTCAGTTCTTCAACTAGTAAACCAAAATAGGGTCTACCCCGCACTCCAACAGGATGCAAACGTTGGTCCAAAGTAATATTTTTACAAATAAGGACAAAAGTAATCAAATAACACCAAACCTCAAGTAGTCGTAGAACGATATAACATAGTATTAAAACAAAGAGGGGAAAAGGGAACATTTGGATTGTGTTAGATTGTTCTTTGCCACGACTTTAGCATGGACACAAACGGGAAAAATGGTCTCATTGTCTTTATTCCTTTTTATTCATCAAGATCTGCCTTGACTGCTGGGTTATTTTGTAACAACACAAATATCCAGAGTTGGCAACTTTTCTCTAGACTAACCTCTTCAAAGCAGGAAGCCAGCATCGTCCTGTGTTACATGCCAGGGCTCCGTGCCAGCGCTGAAGGGTTTAAAAGGGGCAGCTCCTGCTGTTTTATTCATCACGATGGCAAGATGGAAACGCTCAAAGTGTGGCAGAGACCTCCTCTCTGGGGGGGCAGAGACCTCCTCTCTGGCGGGGCAGAGGGCTCCTCTCCGGGGGGACAGAGAGCTCCTCTCTGGGGGGTCAGAGAGCTCCTCTCTGGGGGGTCAGAGAGCTCCTCTCTGGGGGGTCAGAGAGCTCCTCTCTGGGGGCAGAGAGCTCCTCTCTGGGGGGGGGGGGGCAGAGAGCTCCTCTCTGGGGGGGGGGAAGAGAGCTCCTCTCTGGGGGGCAGAGAGCTCCTCTCTTGGGGTGCAGAGAGCTCCTCTCTGGGGGTGCAGAGAGCTCCTCTCTGGGGGTGCAGAGAGCTCCTCTCTGGGGGTGCAGAGAGCTCCTCTCTGGGGGTGCAGAGAGCTCCTCTCTGGGGGGCAGAGAGCTCCTCTCTGGGGGGGCAGAGAGCTCCTCTCTGGGGGGCAGAGAGAGGATTTCTCTGTGGGGGGCAGAGCCATCCTCTGTGGCGGGCAGAGAAAGAGGAGTCCTCTGGGGGCAGGGGAAGCGTCCCCGAGCTTACATGTTTTCCCTTCCTATATTTCCCTTCAATTTATTGCAGGATGGCATCTTAAATAATGTGAGCAGGTTTGCGTTTGTCCCCGGGGCCTGCAGCATGATGCCCGCATAAGGGATGCATGCAAGCCTAGCTGTGACAATTGTGATAATGTATAAAACCGGTAGGGGAACAGAAATAAAAAAGGGGAGATAAGCCAGCGTGTATGGAAGATCAGATTACATACACTTAGGAGATGGGTTCAGATAAATATGCTCCAGTGATATCACAAAAAACATAACCAGGAAAGGAAACTAAAGCAATCTGAACACCATTCCAGACCAGTGTTATTTTCTTCCTGGTTTTCTCCTGATACCCAATATAAATTTCAGGGGTGGACAAAAATATTAAATAATTTAGGAGTCAGTGCTCTGTGTGTGTGTGTGTGTGTGTGTGTGTCTCGCACAGACACCCCTCTCCCAGGCACAGTGTGCATTGAGAGAAAGGGCAGGCACAGTACAGGAGGTCTCTGCCCACAGCCCTCGTGCGCCTCTGCCACCTCCTGCTCTCCAATCCGTCCCTAAGCCCGTCAGCTAAAACCACCATGTTTGTCAAAGAAAAGGAATCCCATAGAAATCAGCGCGATGTATCCCTTTATGTATATAAATCACTTGCACTGGCTTTGCTCCCGTTCCGCAGCTGGGAGGCATATGTAAGTTACTGCCGTAGGGCCCAAAGTGGCTTAAACCTCACAGGTCTCTCCTTTTTTTTTTACTTTTTATTTACTGGAAACAGGAATTCCTGAGCTTCAAGACCTAATTGGCCCTACTGCGGAGCACCTCACCCCGTGCTGTGGGTGCTATTGATGTTGAACTTTGTCCATCTAAGGCCTTGTCCCCACGGCTCGTGGCTACGGCGTGTGCGGCGTGTGCGGCGCGTACAAGATACAGACCTCTATGGGGCCGGCCCCTGTCACTGCCTGTGTGCGCCTGAAGAAAGCAGGACAAGTCGCCATGCCTTTCTGTCGCAAGTGATCTGAAGTCCTTCAGATCGCTCGGATGGAGGGAATGCGCGCCGCTAGTCACCCAGTCACGCGCACACTGGGGCCTAAGGCTACGGCCTCAGTGCGCACACCGGAGTGCCTGGCGGCGCGCGTTCCCTCCATCCGAACGATCGGAAGGTCTTCAGATCATTCGCGGCGGGGGCGGGGTCATGATGTAATGGTAGTACGCCGTAGCGCGCGCGTAGCTGCGAGCAGTGGGGACGAGGCTTTAGGATAAAAAGAAATGGCTCCCAACAGAACTATGACAATAGGCCTTTTAGCCAGGGCAGCTGAGGGCCTCACCCCTGCCAAGAGGTCTGTTAACACTAGAGCAGGAGCGGCCAACTCCATTCCTCAAGGGCCACCAACAGGTCAGGTTTTAAGGCTATCCCTGCTTCAGCACACTGGGCCGCTGGTTGAGCCACCTGTGCTGAAGCAGGGATATCCTTTAAAGCTGACCTGTTGGTGGCCCTTGAGGACTGAAGTTGGCCGCTCCTGCTGCAGATGGTTTGCGTGTTGGAGACCTGGGGAGGACTTGTATTTGCCTGGCAGAGTATAGTGACACTACACAGTGCAGCATGTTACCTTTTGGGTGTGTGAGCAGGGGGCGGGGAGGAGGAAGAGAGTTGCACTTTCCCTCAATCAGAAAACTGGTACTGCAAGGTTTAGATGTCAGCCTGGCGAGGCGTAGAAAGATTGGCCAAACATTCCCGTTCCAGCAGTTGGCTTCAGGACATCATACAGAAGTCAGTAAGATATGTTTTCTTTGCCTTAAACAATCCAGACATCTAATTTATTGAGGGTCAACAATTTATTTATGTTTGTAAAGTTCCCTTGGCTTTTTTTGGTTTGTTTTCGTCTTCTATTTAGTCGTTTTTACCTTTTTTAGATCAGTGTTTCCCAATTCCAGTCCTCAGGGAACCCCAACAGGTCAGGTCTTAAGGATATCCCTGCTCCAGCACAGGTGGGTCAATCAGCGGCTCAGTCATTTTGGCTGAGCCACCTGTGCTGGAGCAGGGATATCCGTAAGACCTGATCTGTTGGGGTTCTCTGAGGGCTGGAGTTGGGAAACGCTGCTTTAGACAACAGCTCGAATTACAGCTGCTTCATTTAGCAAAATAAAACAAAAAATAAATTCAGGCTCCAAATCTATTTGAGAAAAAATAGTTGTCTTGGAGAGGTTTGTAAAAACAGATTTGTACCAAGGTGGTGATTGTTTGTTTGTTTTTAGTTCCTTTATATTGCCTTTTCGATACCTTGCCTTGTGTTAACCCAGGGGTTCTCATCTCCAGTTCTCTTGACCCCCAACAGGTCAAGGTTTTGAGGATATCCCTGCTTCAGCACAAGTGGCTCAATCAGTGGAAGACTGAGCCACTAATTTTAGCGAACCTGCGCTGAAGCTGGTATATCCTTAAAACCTGACCTGTTGCGGGATCTTGAGGACTTGGGTCTGACCTGTTAGCTGCAAGAAGAAGTTGGGCAGAGGCACAGCCTAATGAGTAAAGCAGTCTGTGTTATGGTCATTTTGGGGGTCACTGTGTTAGGACTTGAAATAGCCAGTTACAGGAAGCAGAGGTGCAGTTGCAGCTTGGTGGCTTACAAAATGTGTCCCTTTACTGGTGACCGGTAAATACTGCATGGATCAGGGATATTAACCACTGAAGATATATAACGTCATTACAAAGAGATCAGTAGGAGTCACTGAAAGGTATTCCTGTACAGTGATCTGTAACCAGTAATTGCTTCTGTTTAGTCATTAATCGTAAGCTCCGAGTAATTACAAGCTGCTCACTTACTGACTTGTATCCCAGGATGTTCTGACAGGAAATACTTCTTTCATTGACAGGGAAAATGCTTATGCAAAATGGATTTTCGATCTCGCCCACGAGTGCCCATGAACACGCCAATACCAGTTGTTAGTCAAATACAATTTACTGCGCACTTTGTTTCGGGTATATTCAGGAGCTTACAGCAATCAGGATAACGCACGATGTCAGCCAGGGGAGCCCCACCATTTCAGAGATAAAATGGCTGGTAAATATGTTCCTGTGATCACGCTTGTCCTGCGTGCAGAGCACACACGTGTAGTTCTGCCACAGGTGAAGGTCTCTTCCTATTCCTGTGCACAGGACAAACAGGCTCAGGAAGCCATCCAAGAGGCCAGCTATGGAAGCAGGGGGGTGGGGGGTGGGAAAACCTATACTATCGGGAACTACTACTGCTGTTCCAGGCGTTATCTCAACAGAAGCATCCGTTCACAGCAAGAGCAACATAATTTAATTCAGTAAGAGACAAGAAAAGTTAACCCAATACACACCTAGGCCATCAGAAACGCCACAAAACTCCATTCTCGTTACGCGGGACATACTTCAAAACCAGCTTTACTGTATGTCTAAATGCATCCATCCTAGTCAGAAATGTTATCATTTAAACTATTGTAAAGAGGTGCGTACACAACCTCTGCAAGCTCAGATCCAAAACACACCACACCCCATATATTTGTGTCAAAAGGAGTGTTACTGGGATTGTGTCCTCGTGTATATGACAAAAAGACACAATGCAACATCCAATATGGCAAATGATATAGTTCTAAACTTATGTCTTTCTTCTCATAAGTACGGGCCAAAGAGTTTGACTAAGTGGCTCTTCCTTATGAGAAGACAGATAAGTAAGGGTCATTTAGTCGTTCTTTGGCCCGTGCTTATGAGAAGAAAGAAAGCGAAGTATTTAACTATATCATTTGTCATATTGGATGTCGCATTGGTTCTCTTTGTCTTTTGTTGTGTTGTGAATAGATGTTTCATGCTGGATAAAAGGAAACAAAATGTTTCTGTATTTCAGTTTTACATTTGAACAAAATGACTGACATTAATGGATGTATCCTATTATTTTCACTGTTATTGTAGAGCTCTAGGCTATAGTAAAACTTTCCGTTCTCTTTACTGGGCAGGTCTATATTTGGCAATTCCTGATGATGAATAAAGTACATATTCATTACACTATGGAATAAAACCTATTTATACTCCTTGTATCCTCCGTGTACTCTGACTCATGTTGAGTATTCTCTTTAATTTCACACCAGTATATTTAATAAAATATGGAAATATGTCCTCGGCACAACATGGCTCCACTTGTCATGCAGTATAATTTAGATCTTAACTGGACACAAGGGACAGCCGAAAAACGTTAACTTGTTTGTAACCAAGCCCCTGATTGAGCCTTTTTGCTTCTATAGTGGTATTTAATGTAATTAAAAAAATATATACATATATAAAATGTTATCTAAACTCCTTTTCCAGCTGGTATTTTTACCTGTAAATTTGTGATGCTTCACTTCAGCTTTAGCTTCCTCACCTGGAGGGGTCGAGAGTAGCACGGCTTGGATGTCTTCACCTCCTGCTTCCATTCTCAGCTGTCAAATCTTTAGTCGCCTTTTTGAGATTCGGGAATTCTCGCCCAAAATGATATTTAAATGAAACCATTGTGACATTATTGAGGGAGAACATCTTCAATGTGCAGTTCCCACTGCACGATCATTTTACTTTCTATTTTTATATAGATGTCTTCACCACACTGTACAGTAGGGGGTCTCTTTCCACTTCAGTAGGGGGTCTCTTTCCACCTCAGTAGGGGGTCTCTTCACCTCTATATAGTGTGGTTTTGTTTGTTCTTTTTACAACTCACTAAATTTAACATTGGGAGTTTTGTATTTGAAATACTGATCCCAACCCCAAAGTGTATATGGCTGCGGAGCCTCTCCCACTCGGGTACATCCCTGTTTCGGAGCGTTTCTCTGATCTTGTTTGAAGTCTGCACACAGAAGAGAAGGGGAACAAGTTAGAAGGAGCAGCAGAGGCTCACTGCAGGTTGTGGGTCTTCTTACATAAACCTCCAAATAAGATCTATAAAATAAGGTTGGTAATCTGCTTTAAGGAGCAGCACTCTGAGCTTACTTAGTAAACATTTGTTGGGGGGGGGCTGCAACTTTTAAAGTTGCTAAATATAAGTTTGTGCTTTCCAATAAAGGAAATGTGAGCAGATTGTCCATTGAGCACTTGTTATATGCAGAGTAACGAGCTGCATGCCACTCGGGCGCCAGTGCAGCTAATCACTGTCACATTAGAGGCAGCATGTATGGCTTATGTATACAGGTATGTTTTTTATTTATATCGCAGCAACAATGTACGCACGGCTTTGCAGAATACAGCGATTCGAATACAGGGCAATCTAATGCAATGCGTGCTGTGAACATAGCAGCACGTGTTGGGAAAGGAAATCCCTGCCCGGAGAGCTCACAATCGAGGGACATGTTGGGAGACTCCTAGAAATGTACGGGGAAGGCGTAAGTGAAGTAGACGCCAGTGTAGAGTATTGCTGTGTCTGTGGGTGTTGGGAATAGGGTCCTCGGTCGAGGCTATTGAAATTCTTCATTTCACACACGTGGAATAAAGATTTAAAAAGAAATAAAGACATACATACGTGTACTGTATGTATCTATGTTTGTGTGTAATGAAGCACTGCTATAGCCTTAACATTGTGGTCCTGTGAGTGCTTGCACAGACTACGTGTATATCTTTGCATCTTACAGCGCACCCAGGCAAATTCCCCTTATCTGCGGGAGTGCCGCCATACCAGAGCTTTTATATAAGAGGCCTATGGGAAATGCTTTGGTGAAGCGATACTTAAGCCATGACCTCTATTTGAAATGAGAACTCAAGTGGACTATAGATATTGGTTACTACAGGCATACCCCGGTTTAAGGACACTCACTTTAAGTACACTCGCGAGTAAGGACATATCGCCCAATGGGCAAAAGACATCTCGCGCATGCGCCTGTCAGCACGTCCTGAACAGCAATACTGGCTCCCTACCTGTACCGAAGCTGTGCGCAAGCGGGGAGACTATAGAGCCCGTTACAAATGCGTTATTTACATCAGTTATGCACGTATATGACGATTGCCGTACAGTACATGCATCAATAAGTGGGAAAAAGGTAGTGCTTCACTTTAAGTACATTTTCACTTTACATACATGCTCCGGTCTCATTGCGTACGTTAATGCGGGGTATGCCTGTGTTACATACATGCTCCGGTCCCATTGCGTACGTTAATGCGGGGTATGCCTGTGTTACATACATGCTCCGGTCCCATTGCGTACGTTAATGCGGGGTATGGCTGTACTACTGTGCATATCCTTGTAAGGGATATTACAGACAGCCTCTCAGTCCTTTTTCATTGTTCTTGTGGTGGCGCGTCTGTGTTTTACATGAAGGTGATATCATTATTGCAGAAATATACAGTACTGAGTGCAGGGGCCACAGGATATTCCGATATTAAGATATTACTGACTCTACTTGGAGTGCTTTTCAGACACTCCATAAAGAAATTAAAGGTTTATTGTATAGCAGAAAAAAAAAGACGTGGATCGTTCTACTTAGGCCATGTGAGTTTATCTCCAGCAGCACTAACACAAAATCAGCGCTACATGGGTTTTATCCATCAAGGCAAAAGTGGTGCAATTCTGGGGCAAAACAATTGCTCCAACTGTATCAAAGAAAATATCCCATTGAAAGGAAAAGGTGTTTTGTTTTTTTTTTTGCGCTAAACAAATTGCAATGGCTTAAGCTCAGATTTGCTCCGTGTTTGCTATAATACAGATGCATCCCATGTTAAAAAAAAATACGCCATCTGTGCTGCTGGATGAATTATTTCTTTATACAATGTTTGACCAGGAAATTCTGCCAGTGCCGGACCACTGCATAGTTTGGGGCTGCCTATTTCGGGAGATATTGACCTCCGATTTACCACCGTTTTAGGGGGTTTCAAATAATTGCAGACTGGAAACTGCCTCTAAACTAATTGCCCAGAAAAAGGAGTTTGCAGAGCGGGTGCTGCAGTTTAAGTGGTGGATTAGTGTGTACATGAATACATCTCTTTCCTAGGCTTGCAATATGTGATTGTAAATCATAGATAATATATGTAATTACTGCATACCAAGGCAGCAATGCCACTTCCCAAGACGCTTTTAGATAATCCCTTCTGCCACTATTAGGGAAGTAACATAACTTAGCTGCGAATCTGTAGTAATACCTCTCTAGAGCTGCTTGTCTTACAATGTCAGAGTACCTGTGCTGTAAGCCGTTAAAGCAGAAATCCGTGATTTTTTTTTTTTTTACACCATTCAAAACCAGGGGGTCACCCGGATCTGACCCATGCTCTTTTTACTCCAGGGATACAGGCTATATACTGGTTTGCCGGGTTAGCCCTACCTTTTAGGGAATTTAAAATGGCCGCCAATTTTTGCGGGTCACGTCTGCCAATAGGAAGCCGCGACCTCATTGGGGGTTTGACCTCGTGGCTTCCTATCGGAAGGTCGTCTACATTCCATGAGGAAACGGTAACTAAACGGGTACGTATCTCCGGTCAAATCTAATAGCGCGGTTCACCTCCAGAAGACCCCCAGTTCCAATGCAAAAAAAAAAAGTGATTTTAGGTGGGATTGCTGCTTTAGTTTGTAAAGTCTGTCCATTTTTTAATAAGTAATGTATAGTAGAAGCCGCGCTTTATTTTTTTCTCCTCCCTTGTCCAGCAGGAAAAACTTGCTTCTCTGAGCCAGCCCATGTTTCGAATGTTCTGGTTTTGGGACTTTGTTGACACAGCCTAAATGCATGGAAAAAACATGTTATCCTTATTTACTAAGAAGGTGCACACATCACTCTTCAGCTTTGAAACCATAATTACGGTGTGTAATAGGACTGTCACAAACGGCACACCTGGGAACACGTGACTTGTGTATGTGAAAAGGGTTAATACTTCATCTATCCTGCTGACTCCTTTTTACCTCCCTGCAGGGCCCTCAAAATGAACAATATCTCCCCAAAACCCATCATATTACACCTCAATATGCTGCCACCACCAAGAATAATTGCACGGTCTTACCTTCAGAGTTCTTGGTCCCTGTTTATTAGGGAAAATATGTAATTAAAACAAAACCCAATGTAGCAAAATGTGTCCTAAAATGCGATTTAATCTCTTCTAATTAGGTTCAAATTAGGGCCCATAGACTGTACTTATTAAATGTTAGATTGAATGTACGAGAAGTAGTGCAGTGCTAGTTTACAGAAAAAGAACGTTTCAAAGACATACAGTACAGTATATAAATGCAGACGGTTCATAAAATAATCGGTAAAATATCACAAAGCCTAAATACGTTGCCACTTATTAGACTCCTCAAAGAGGTCGTGTGTTTGGAATATGAGAATCCACGTGTTGTGAAATTCGAATTCAACAAGAGGAGTTTTATTCCATAATGTTTTTTTATCCTAACTTTGCCTCTGTCCCAAAGATGAGCCTCACGTTTCGTGGGTGTATCCTTAATTCCCACTCATCCATCTCCTGTGACACTTATGATGGCAAATCGTTTTTAAACTCAAAATAAGTCTCAGTATAAAAATAACCCCTAACTCTCTTTCTGTACCTCATAGAATAATGTGGCCCACAACATTTTGTTCGGCTGTGTCTGCCAAAGGCATAGAAATCTGTCTTGCCGGGGCTACTCCTAAGGCTGTGCCTATAGTACCGTCGATGGCGACACGATGGGTGATGTCGCCGTCGCCACCGGCGAAAGTTATGTTTCACCGGGCGTCGGTGTTGCGGGATTCCGGAAATTTGATTTGGTCACGTGACGCGCCAGCCCTTGAAAAATCTAATTTTATCGGCTACCAGTTTTTGCGATGGAGACGTCTCTCTGTCGCTTTGTCGCCGTTGCGCGCACTATAAGCGCATGCGGCGGTGGCAATGCATTTGTTTTCGGGCAACGTCGCGTCGCCGGCACTATAAGCGCGGCCTAATTTTGAGGGGTAGCCAAATATCTGACCTTTGCACCCTCAATATTATGGTGTGTTTTGGGATTATTTCATCCGCCTCACTTCACATGTCACAATGGTATATTCATTATGTTTGTGAATTATATCAGATTGGAGACATTTTATATTAAGTAAATCTGTAAGGGCGCGGGGTTGGGGGGGGGGGGAATGAATAGTGACCCTTTGTCATGGTCTCTGCTACTCAAAGGAAGGATTTTGGAGATTGTTGGGCCCCTTTTGAAGATGGCATCTAGGGCCTGTAGTATTTATTTATTTTATTTATTTATAAAATGTGTTACCAGGAAGTAATACAGTGAGAATTACCTCTAGTTTTCACGTATGTCCTGGGCACAGAGTTATGATGACAAATACTTGGTTACAAATACATAGTTACATTAGGTGAACGAGGTTATACATTATAAATAAAGACATTGCATGCACAGTAAGAGAAAATATATGGTATAGGCGTATGTAACAGTTGGCAGTTCTGGGTACTGTCACCAGACATCCATCATATATACATATTGTTCATTTATGGTTTTAGTAGTTCCCCCTCCCCTCCCCCGACTAATAAAGTTGGCCCATTAATATTGGTCAGATCTGACTCCAATAACCTCTGAGACACAGAAAAAACAGACACTTTTTAAATGTCATTACTCCAGATGAAATTAACCCGTTGTGTGCTGGATTTGTAGCATAACTACTAAGGAAATTGTTACTTAATGACACAAACAGAATAATAATTATTAAGCGGCATTTCTTACTGATAAGGGTGTGTGTGTGTGTGTCTATCTCTAAGTGTTTGGACATAGTGATTGGTCTTGTGGATGAGGATAACTCTGGCATTACTCCATTGCTCTGGAATGTCCCTGTTCTTCAAGCAGCCTGTAAAGAGTGTCGCAAGGATTTTCTCTACTTCTTCCCCAGCTTCTTTCAAGATTTCAGTTGTAATTCCATCTTCCCCGGGAGCCTTCCCATTCTTCATGGACTTTTGCCAATTCTTCTGAAAGACGCATGGTACATCATTGGTGGTTTCTTCTCGCTTGTCCTCTGCTGGATGATACCTGATGTTATTTGTGTTCGCACATAATTTCACATAGAAGTCCTCAAACCTCTTTTATGATTAGTGCATGGTCCTTTTATTGTTGACCATCGTCTTGTTTGAGTGCAATGCAACCATTAGATCACATGAAGGTTCAAGCAAGATAAGGGTCAGCCAGGGAGTCACCATGTTACGTAAGCTTTTCACTGGAACACTTGAAGAATTGTTCAAGACATTAGATTGAGAAGAAAAAGGAATCAAAATCAATGGTTAATATTTGCAGATGACATTGTTATATTTGCCACAAGTCCAGAAGACCTTCAGCAAAAAATTGGAGAACTCGCCAAAGCAAGTAAGAATGTGGACCTCCGTATGAATATCAACAAGGCTAAAGTGATGTTCAACAAATGTGTCAAGTCTGCAACGATTTAAATAAATGAAATAGCACTAGAAGAAGTCGAAGACTGTCTACCTTGACCGACAAATAACAGTTGATGGGAACCTTTTGACTGAAATCGATAGAAGAATGAAGTTGGGATGGAGGCATTTGGAAGAAACAAGATATTTCTAGGGAACCTTCCACTGTTCCTCAAAAAGAACGTTTTCGACCAGTGTATTCTGCCCGTGCTCACTTAAGAATGTGAAACATGGACCCTAAATAGGAAGATAATTCGGAAGCTTCAGACAACGCAACGAAGTACGGAGAGATGTATGCTGGGTATTACCCGAAGGGGCAGGAAAAGTAATGAATGGGTTCAAAATAAAAAAAAGTCTGTGACATCACAAGGGTGACAACATGAAAATGGCAGTGGACCGCACATATCGGAAGAAATTACCATCGTTGGACAAAGATCGTACTCTACTGGATTCCAAGAGAGCTTAAAACACCAAGATGACAACCAGAAGGAAGATGGGAGAATGAAATCCGAAAATTTGTTGGAGCAACGTAAAGAGGCTTTTGAACCGCAACACCTGGAAGATCATTGGGGAGGCCTTCTTCCAGAAACAGCTCGACAAGGGCTGAAGATGATGGGAGAAAAAAGTACACCCTCTTTGAATTCTATAGTTTTACATATCAGGACATAATAACAATCATCTGTTCCTTAGCAGGTCTTAAAATTAGGTAAATACAACCTCAGATGAACAACAACACATGACATATTACACTGTCATGATTTAAATAACAAAAATAAAGCCAAAATGGAGAATCTATGTGTGAAAAACCAAGTACACCCTTACTGCTTCCATAGGAATTAAGATGCTAAGAAGCAGACAGGGGCTGCTAATCAAATGCCCTTGATTAATTGATCATCAACAAGTGTGACCACCTCTAAAAACGTCGAAGTCTTAGCAGTTTGCTGGTCTGGAGCATTCAGGTGTTTGTTAACACAATGCCAAGGAGGAAAGACATCAGCAATGATCTTAGAGAAGCAATTGTTGCTGCCATCAATCTGGGAAGGGCTATAAGGCTATTTCCAAAAATTTAAAGTCCATCATTCTACAGTGAGAAAGATTATTCAAAAGTGGAAAACATTCAAGACAATTGCCAATCTTTCCAGGAGTGGACGTCCCAGCATTTTTGTGCTATTTTTCAGATCCTATTACTTTACTATGAGGCCGTTACTATGCTCATCACTGAGAAATGTACAGCGTCAGTCCGTCCCCTTCAACAATGTCAGAATTCCTATCTCTATTAGCCAATAGAAGGGTTCTTAAGTAACTCTCCAATTTTAGATTTGATTTCTATAGGTCACTAATAATTGTTTAAACATGGGTGACACACATTACGAACCATTTTAAGGAACCATGGAAGACAAAATGGTTGTAATTTAAAGAATGCGAAATGACAGGTTTGTGGTGATGTTTGAATGACCCCCATCCTCTGGAAAACAAAATTGCTAAGAAAGAGGAATCGGTGGGTCTCAAAGTGGTCGTAACACAACATATGTGTGGGGTATTTGCATAATTCTGGGTATTCTGGGTATTTGCAGGTTGCTGGTTGCTGGTTGGCGGCAGTGATCAGCTTTGCCATTGCAGCAGATTTTTAGCATTAATTTGCTGAAAAGGGATGCTTGGCACTGAGAAGGCGTAAGATCATTAAAATGTAACATTGCTTTACATCAAAACAATAACAATCTGTTAGCCCTACACCCTGAACTTCATTGTTCACCTCCCCTCAGCCATTTACATACTGTAATATGATGGGACACAGCCATTAGCTCAGCAGTTTGGAAATGATTATGAATATGTCAGTGACTCCCCAAACAGCGATGTTGGGCATTGTTGTAACATTAGCAATGACACATTTTGTGCTCCCAGCTCCTGTACGGAGAGTCCCGTCAGGCTGTATACATGACATAAGCGATGATTACAGGTATTTACCACATCCCTCGACAACCGCATGGTCACGTTCTGATGCATTTATTAAACCAGGAAGTGCTCTGTGCAAGGTGCACATTAAGTGACGTGCTGGAACACCATTATATTTTCATTCGTCAAGCCCACAAATATTTTTGTTTCTTATTCGTTTTGTTGTTTCACATAAAATGTGGGGGAGGAAGAAGAGAACGGCAGTGTGGTTTGTTATTTGAACACCACTCTGTGTGTGGAGACAGAGGGAGGTTTAAAATGAGACAGAGCTGTACGGTGATACACACCACAGGTCGGACTTCTACAAAGTGCCGCCATTAGAGTCTTTACCGACGCGAGCCTGGTTGGGACAGGACATCGCAGGACAGGAAAGCACCAGCTGGATAAGGGACGATCATTGTTCAATTTAACAGGACACATGGATATATGGGTGAGTGCTTTATTTTAATGTGACTGTAATTATATTTTCGTAGGGATGATATTCCAATATATACGCAGATCGCAATAAATCCTTATTCTGTGCAATTCAGGAAATGGTGTGAAAGAACAGAATTTATTTTATCTTTGACCAGCACAGGAATAATTATACAAGCCGTTGCGGCTGCACTCCAACAATCACTCTTACCATTATATTTGCAAACTTTATCAGGGTACTAAACGACTGATGTCTCTAGTGTAATTGTTGGCACAATTTTTTTTGTATTTTATATATAGTCTAATTCAGGGGTGTTCATCTCCAGTCCGCAAGACCTCCCCCCCTACCCCCTCCTACAGCTCAGGTTTTAAGGATATCCCTGCTTCTGCAAAGGTGGCTAAATCGGAGGCTCAGTCTTTGACCGAGCCTCTGATTGAGCCACCTGTGCTGAAGCTGGGATACCCTTAAAACCTGTCCTGTTGGGGGGCTTGAGGACTGGTGTTGAGTACGCCAGGTCTAATTGATTCTTCTGATTGACTCCAAGACATTAGGGACAGGATGTTGCTCTGCTTCCATCATTACTTAAATATAAAGAGGAGTTTGCATGGTCCCATCTGCAGTGCTCAAAGTGGGCTACAGATACAGCCACCGTGCCGTCCCGGGCTTAAGCATTATAGATTTATTTAAAGTAGCGGAAGGGCTAATCTGATGTTATATTTCTCAAAGATCTTCACAGTATGTCTGCTCAGGAAGTAGAAAGGGAGGAAAGCTTTCTAAAAGCCACTATTCTTTTAGAAGAAAATGGAACTAGAAGTTTGTCAGTAAAAATGTAGTGGTCCTCCCTCCATCCCCCTTGGTACCTTCAGACCTCTGCGCTGCAGCAGGAGAGAAAGAAAGGCCATGCGTCTTATAGTACAGTACTTACTAGTCCCTTACTGGGTACAAGGCTACAACAGTGCTATTAAATCAGGATGGTGAGGGTAAAACAATCCAGATGGGGGGACACCGTTTGGGCTGTTACTACTTTCACCGCTTCAAGCTACAATGGAAGTGTAATAATGTCATTAATGTCACCGTATTGCACCTTTTGTACAGCAGTGATGTGGAAACCGGCGAAGCTGTTGCCACTTACACAACATCCTTGTACTGAAAAGCGGAGCTCTGGTAGTACTTGATGACTGTGAATGAATAGTTATTTTGGTTTTCATAGTAGGGCCTAGTGGTGCTAGAATCCAGCAGTGGATAGCATGGGTGTCAGCTTCTTTAGGTCTGTAGTATGCATTTTGAGTTGGAAAAAAATAACCATAGGAAAAGATTTAGACAGCTTATGGTGCAAGTGTTGACCATACATTAATTTAACCAACAATGTCAAAGAGTAGGTTTGACAGTTCATGTAGAATCGAACTTTACAATTTGGCTTCACAGTCTAAGATTGAATAAGGGAGATGACATCCAGGCTGCTGCAATCTTCAGAAGAGACCCAACTTTATAAATACATTTCCCTGGCTCAGTCACCGTTTGTGTGACAGGTTTGGGACATACAGCTCCACTGGCACATGGATGGAAACTGCTGGCTGCCACCTAGAGCTGATGGGAAATCCAGCTTCTTCTCACCCCAACTACATCTAGGAGATGTCTAAGTTCTTTTCGGTATCCGTGGCAGTCTGAATTAATCTGAATTCCCACCGGCAGCTCATGGTGTGGTTCCGGGTTTTTTTTATTTACTTTTTTCTACATATGAAGCAGATGGACCTTGATAATTTCAACTCCGGGGATACCCTGCTTCTCTTTTTGTTGGTCCTATCCCAGTTATTTCCAATGTTTTTTTTTTGGTTAAATAGCCCTATACAGTATTTACATTGTGAAATTCTGCGGAATCCCAACCCCTTCTAATAGTGCATCTGAGATCAGATGCATTGTAAGGAACCCCGACCCTCTCTAACAGCGTGTCTGAGATCAGATGCATTGTAAGGAACCCCAACCCTCTCTAATAGAGTGTCTGAGATCAGATGTATTGTAAGGAACCCCGACCCTCTCTAACAGCGTGTCTGAGATCAGATGCATTGTAAGGAACCCCAACCCTCTCTAATAGAGTGTCTGAGATCAGATGTATTGTAAATTCTTCTGTATTTGGTACAATTTTTTTCAAACTACCTGAAAATTGCAGGGAACCCTTTAGGGGATACCTGGGGAACGCAAAACTTCCTAGGAACCCTGGTTGAAAAACACTGTCCTATCCTTTTTAGTTTGTAATAATTTTAGTATATTTTGTGATGTAATGCAAAAGAGAATATAAACACTGACATACAACTCTTTTTCTTAAGATCTTTTATTCATATTAGTGTGACTTAATTTCTTTTAAAGGACACCTCTTTCTTTAAAAATAAAAACCCTGACTCAGCAACAAAATTAGACGACTATATAAAAGCAACTAGACTACCTAAATTAGATGAGTCAGAGGCGAGCCATTTAGGAGCCCCAATAACCGCTGAGGAGGTGTCTACCGCCCTAAAATCACTTAAAAATGCCAAGGCCCCAGGCCCGGACGGGTTCTCTTATTTTTATAACAAAAAGTTTGAGCACACACTGAAACCCTACTTGGTCAGATGGTTCAATAAAATCCTCAATGGTGAAGCCCTATCAAGGGATTTACTAGAAGCCTCAGTTATAGTTATCCCAAAAGAAGGAAAAGACCCCACAATATGTCCCAACTCCACAATATGTCCCAACTCCACAATATGTCCCAGCTACAGACCTATTTCATTGATAAACACAGACATAAAACTGTTCGCAAAAATACTAGCGACTAGACTAAATAAGGTCCTAAATTTGTTGGTCCACCCAGACCAAGTGGGGTTCACTCCAGAGAGGCAAGCCTCAGATAATATTCGCAGGATTATTAGCATTATTCACAACAGCAACACAAACCTACACCCCACACTGGTACTAGGACTCGATGCTGAAAAAGCATTCGATAGGGTGGCTTGGCCTTTTATGTTCCGAGTGCTCAGAGAGGTGGGTCTACATGAAAATTTCATTAACGGTATAACAGCTTTATACTCCAGCCCAACAGCCACAGTCCGCACCTCAGGTCACACCTCAACACCCTTTAAGATCTCCAATGGTACCAGACAGGGATGCCCATTGTCCCCCCTTCTGTTTGCTATTTGCATAGAAGTATTGGCCTCAAGAATAAGATCAAACCCAGAGATACAAGGTGTCCCTATAGGTGACAAAGTTTTACATGCTATCCCTATTCGCGGACGACATTTTACTTTCCTTGACCAATCCAGAGTCATCCCTAAGAACTCTGTTTGACATATTAGACGAATTCGGTAAATTATCAAATTTTAAAGTCAATCATACTAAATCAGAGGCTTTAAGCTTCTTTATTACCAAAGAAACAGAGAACGCTCTGAAAAAATTATTTCCCATAAAGTGGAAGCCAGATAAGATAAGATATCTAGGAGTGTTTATTACACAAACGTACGAGGAGATTTATGGCGCAAACTATCCAAATGTAATCAAAATTTTGAAGAAAGACCTACTGAATTGGTCGGGACAGCAGATTTCCTGGTCAGGCAGGGTCATATCGGTCAAAATGAACCTACTACCAAGAATAGTGTACCTTTTTCAAGTACTACCAGTAACAGTCCCAGCATAAGGCTCTGGAGAGGGAGATAGACAAATTTATCTGGAATGGCAGGAAACCCAGAATTAAGAAAAAGTTAATGGTGCTCCCTCTGATCTGGGGAGGCCTGGGACAGCCAGGCCTAGCTAAATATTATGAAGCGGCCAGGCTGAGCTTGCTAATCTACTGGTTTGCAGCTCCCTTTACAAAACCATGGGTGGATATTGAGAGATCGGAAGCCCGGCTGTTAGATATGGCAGCCCTTTTATGGGTAAAGAGGGAAAGTAGGACAACGAACTACAAAGACCATCCAGTTCTTGCGCACTCTATAAATATCTGGGACAAAAATTGCAAATACAAACAGATTTCATCTATCCCCTCGCCCCTGACACCGGTTAGGTCTAACCCGGAGTTCACCCCAGCACAACAGTCTTGAAAAGATGGGACAAAATAGGGCTATCCTCCATTGGAGATATGCAAAAGGGAGGCAGGATAAAGTCGTTCCCTGAACTAAAAGAAGAATATGGCATCCCAGATATACAAATATTCCAGTATATGCAGCTTAGACACTATGTATCGTCGCTACATCCAAAGAAACTTGGATTAGACCCCTCACCACCTTTGAGAGTCTATACCAGCTTGGTGAATATCACAAAGGAACGATTGCTTAATTTTTGCAGGTCTTAATAAGTCAGTACAGAGGGCAAATAAGTAAAAATATCTCAGACTGGGGAAGGGATTTGGACAACCCTATAGCCGACGAAGATTGGGAGGAAATTTACGAAAGAATAGCTAGAGCCTCCCGATGCTCAGCAGTCAGGGAAACAAACCTAAAAATTCTTCACAGGTGGTATTATACACCTGCGCGCCTTCATTCTTTTTTCCCATTAACCTCCCCTACTGTATGTGCTGGCGAAACTGTGGGCAATTGGGCACGTTCAAGCATATCTGGTGGTCATGCCCAAGATTATTTTCTTTAGGGGGAGGATCAGAAGACTAATAAAAGGGGTGTTGGGGTTGGATCCAACCTGGGATATGGAAACTGTGCTCCTATTAAAACCTATAGAGGGCCTTGATAGGAAAGTAGACCATTTGACGATACAAATCCTGTCGGCAGCTAAAGCAATGATAGCAAAACACTGGAAACAGAATGATCCCCCACCTATCACAACAGTAATGCACAAAATAAATCATGTCATGGCTATGGAGAGGCTCACTAGTTTAATCCACGACAGATTCAACAGTTTTCTGCCAACTTGGGACCCGTGGGCGACCTATGTATGGCAAAATCCAGACTTGACTTAGACTGCGTGCCTTGAGATGACTTATCAATACTAACTAAACCGTCTAAATTGTATGTATACCTGTGATAAACGAAGTGTGCGTTTGTATAAGTGACTGTCTGCTCCCTGCGTGGAGACCGCTGTGGATGTTTCCCTATGCCCTCCCCACCTACCCCCCTTTTTATTTTCTGTATCCCCCCTCCCCTCTCCCTTCCTTTGAAAATAATAAAACACAAGTTGGGAAGAAAAAAAAAACCCCTGTAAAAAATAATTATTTATTATCCTTTGCCCAGCTTCTGGGAACACCTCCTATCCCCCCAAAAAGGGGAAGGGAAACCGTTTTTTGTGCTGTGATTTGATGCGAGAGGGCTGACCAATTCATCTCTCTGTACTTTGGCATTCGAGCATTTTTGAAATGCCACGAAATATAGATGGCTGCCTTCACATTAGTGTTTTAGGTTTGGTTTTGCGATACTCGTGGTGTGCAGTTGTAGCACATTTCCAGCACTCTGTACAGCGATCACAGGACCACAGCAGAAACATGGAAGGGTTAAAAGGGCTACATCAATAAAAAGTTAATTGTTGAAGTTGGTTTTAATGTGGGTTGAGCCCCGAGGCTCTGCACAGTTGAGTAAATCTGGCCCTCTGGGCTTTTAAACACAGAATCTTACCTATTCAAGAACATGCACAGTATGCATTACAAAATGCATCCCTGTACATACCAGAATGAATGATTCCTAAATATAGTGGGTTCTTGTCGCTGTATATCGGCGGTATATTGAACATATTCTTAATGTTACTTTTGCCATAGTTCTGTAGAGAGAGGCAGCACCAGGGTTAGGGCAAGGGTGGATTTCATTGGTCTGGGGCCAACGGTAGGGCTCCTCATAGATTAAATGATACTGTACAGTGATTTCAGAATCCTAATATTGTTACCCCAAAAGGTATCGCAACATATGGAAGATACGCCCTTTCCTCTGTCGCTCTAAAGCTAAAAGAAACACATGCCCTTATTCTCTCCTGTCTTAACTATAGTAACCTTTTACTCTCTGGCCTTCCTGCGGCTCTGCTTTCTCACCTACAATTTATCCTAAAGGCTGCTGCTAGAAGTGCCAATTTCATGAGTGGTGCTCTACAAATAAAGACCTACATCTACTTTTCTCCTGGATCAATATGGCTGCCAGAACTGGATCTGGGGCCAAAATGTCCCAGGTGGAGCCTGGAACAAGGCAGGTAGGACAGAAGTGAGAGAGCAAGAAGGGGGTGAACTACTTGTGGCAAGAAAAGTTTTTGTGGGAGTTCTGTTTCCAAGAAAAGAAAGGGAGGGGGTGGGAGACCCTTAGTCGTGATGAAAGACACTGGTAGAAAAGGTGGTCCCCTATCCAGTTGCAGTTTCTTAAGGCAAAGAATAAGAATTTGTTGCACTCCAAGCGAAAATAAGACTGGTGAATATTTATACCGATGCTCCTTGTTCATAAGACCCGCTGCTCTCCGTCATATCAGAACAAATGGAAAAAGAAAAAGAGAACTACGGATTTGCTAAAGAGAAGATATTTAATGTAGCTACAAAAAAAGAACCGACGTTTCGGCTGTCATTGCAGCATTCTTCGAGCCATATCCTTGAAAAATGCTGCAACGGCAGCCGAAACGTCGGTTATTTTTTTTTTTTGTGGCTTTATTAAATATCTTCTCTTTAGCAAATCCGCTGTGCCCTTTATCTGTTTGCGCAGTTCCTGAAGGGCCATGGTTTTGATGTGGAATGGTGGTGAGATGCCTGGCCAGGGCAGCGAGCAGGGGGTGGCTTTTAGTGGGTGTTGTGGCAAGTGACAGCAGCGTTAGGTCCTACAGTAGGAGAAGGATTCATGGGAATTCCAGGAGCTCAGATGTTGCAGGAACCTGGTCAATTAAGTGACGGCTCACTTCATGATAATAAAAGCTGTGATTTATTTACTTCCAATGGTGTTTAGGGTTGTGTGGGCATTAGTCAACATCAAGCCTTTTTCTCTGAACAGAATAGTCTTTTGTTGACATCACCCTAAACATTTATGGTCTTCCATTATTTGCAGGAACGATACAGATCTTCGAGCTACATAAATTAAGGTTCCAAGTATGTACCTACTTTGTTTCCCCATATTGCAGACAGATCAGAGAGAAAATACACACATTTTTGCTAACATTTGTTTCAGAAAAAAATGGCAACAGTTCACTATGAGAAGGGTTAAGATGAGTAATCTTCATTTCCTGGTCTTATCTTCCTATATGATTGTACACCTCATACAGAGATAACGACCAATAGTAGATAACGAAATTACTTGCATGGAGCTTGATTGCTAATCCATTCACTTCCATTCACACAAGTTTTTGTTTGTTTAAGATAACTAAGTATATAGGTGGCTTCCTCTTTTTCTTTTTACAAGTTGCCATCGGCATTGTGGCCAGTTTTGTGGTTTGGGGCAGAAGAGGAGAAAAACAGAGTTTTACTCTGCAAAGATTACCCACATTTCTGCACATGGAACAGACTCCACCACAGCTGTAACCCTGCTGTGAAGCACTTTGTAGTGGTTTAGCATAGATGGCAGGTGTTAGAGAACTGCAGGATATAGCTCTACTAAGACTTTGTAAAAAAACAAAAAAGAAGTCAGAACATAGTTACATAGTAGATAAAGTTGAAAAAAACACCTATTCCCATCGAGTTCAACCCATGGTAAATTTAGACAGAATTTTTTTTCCCCCTTATGAGATATCATTGGATGATATGACTCTGGGGTTTTTTGTTTGCCTTCCTCTGGATCAATAAGCAAGTATAGATATAGGATAAAGTATCTGTTGTCTAAATTTAGCATAGGTTGAACTTGATGGACGTACGTCTTTTACTATGCACCTATGTAACCATGTCTGTAACTATATTTGTATTTATAGTATATTGACCCAGGGTTATCAGTTCTGCTGTGTATATGTATGTATGTACTCTTACTTTGTCATTTTGATTGAATTAGGCAAAAAGTGTAAATATTATTTTTTCAAGGCAAGCGCTCCAAAACCGTTTTGGGATGCTGAAGTGCTTTTATCTGAGGTTATTGAATAGGGCCTTAAGAGGGGGATACAAGTAGGATGGGTAAGAATGTTAATATTACTGTTTGCTGGTCTCCTCCTGGGCTCTCGTGAAATTACTTTATATGGTATATTATAAAAAAAATATAATAGCCATTTTTAATGATTTTTTTCTTATTTCCATCCCGTTAAGTGGACAATGCTTTCTACCCCCCCCCCCCGCCCCTCCCGGGACGTTTCTTAAAGGTGGTTTGAATGGTCTCCAAATACTTAACGTGTGTGTTTGTTTTCCTTTGTGGTAGAGTTCTGATGTACATACTTCTGTTTGTTCACTACTAATGTAGTGTATGTGCACTATAATGTATGTGTATGTGCCGTGTTTGGGCACTATAATGTATGTGTATGTGCCGTGTTTGTGCACTATAATGTATGTGTATGTGCACTATAATGTATGTGTATGTGCCGTGTATATGCACTATAATGTATGTGTATGTGCCGTGCATATGCACTATAATGTATGTGTATGTGCACTATAATGTATGTGTATGTGCCGTGTATATGCACTATAATGTATGTGTATGTGCCGTGTATATGCACTATAATGTATGTGTATTTGCCGTGTATATGCACTATAATGTATGTGTATGTGCCGTGTATATGCACTATAATGTATGTGTATGTGCCGTGTATATGCACTACAATGTATGTGTATGTGCCGTGTATATGCACTATAATGTATGTGTATGTGCCGTGCATATGCACTATAATGTATGTGTATGTGCCGTGTATATGCACTATAATGTATGTGTATGTGCCGTGTATATGCACTATAATGTATGTGTATGTGCCGTGTATATGCACTATAATGTATGTGCCGTGTTTGTGCACTATAATGTATGTATATGCCGTGTATTTACACTATGATGTATGTGTATATGCCGTGTATTTACACTTAATGTATGTGTATGTGCCGTGTATGTGCACTATAATGTATGTGTATGTGCCGTTTCTATGCACTATAATGTATGTGTATGTGCACTATAATGTATGTGTATGTGCCGTGCATATGCACTATAATGTATGTGTATGTGCCGTGTATATGCATTATAATGTATGTGTATGTGCCGTGTATATGCACTATAATGTATGTGTATGTGCCGTGTATATGCATTATAATGTATGTGTATGTGCCGTGCATATGCACTATAATGTATGTGTATGTGCCGTGTATATGCATTATAATGTATGTGTATGTGCCGTGCATATGCACTATAATGTATGTGTATGTGCCGTGTATATGCATTATAATGTATGTGTATGTGCCGTGTATATGCACTATAATGTATGTGTATGTGCCGTGTTTGTGCACTATAATGTATGAGTATGTGCCGTGTATATGCACTATAATGTATGAGTATGTGCTGTGTATATGCACTATAATGTATGTGTATGTGCACTATAATGTATGTGTATGTGCCGTGCATATGCACTAGAATGTATGTGTATTTGCCGTGTATGTTTGTGTATGTGCACTATAATGTATGTGTATGTGCCGTGCATATGCACTATAATGTATGTGTATGTGCCGTGTATATGCACTATAATGTATGTGTATGTGCCGTGTATATGCATTATAATGTCTGTGTATGTGCCGTGTATATGCATTATAATGTATGTGTATGTGCCGTGTATATGCACTATAATGTATGTGTATGTGCCGTGTTTGTGCACTATAATGTATGAGTATGTGCCGTGCATATGCATTATAATGTATGTGTATGTGCCGTGTATATGCACTATAATGTATGTGTATGTGCCGTGTTTGTGCACTATAATGTATGTGTATGTGCCGTGTATATGCACTATAATGTATGTGTATGTGCCGAGTATATGCACTATAATGTATGTGTATGTGCTGTGTATATGCACTATAATGTATGTGTATGTGCCGTGTTTGTGCACTATAATGTATGAGTATGTGCCGTGTATATGCACTATAATGTATGAGTATGTGCCGTGTATATGCACTATAATGTATGTGTATGTGCCGTGTATGTGCACTATAATGTATGTGTATGTGCCGTGCATATGCACTATAATGTATGTGTATGTGCCGTGCATATGCACTAGAATGTATGTGTATGTACACTATAATGTATGTGTATGTGCCGTGTATATGCACTCTAATGTATGTGTATGTGACGTGTATATGCACTATAATGTATGTGTATTTGCCGTGTATATGCACTATAATGTATGTGTATGTGCCGTGTATATGCACTATAATGTATGTGTATGTGCCGTGTATATGCATTATAATGTATGTGTATGTGCCGTGTATATGCATTATAATGTATGTGTATGTGCCGTGTATATGCACTATAATGTATGTGTATGTGCCGTGTTTGTGCACTATAATGTATGAGTATGTGCCGTGTATATGCACTATAATGATTGTGTATGTGCCGTGTATATGCACTATAATGTATGTGTATGTGCCGTGTATATGCACTAGAATGTATGTGTATGTGCCGTGTATATGCACTAGAATGTATGTGTATGTGCCGTGTATATGCACTAGAATGTATGTGTATGTGCCGTGTATATGCACTGGAATGTATGTGTATGTGCCGTGTATATGCACTATAATGTATGTGTATGTGCCGTGGATATGCACTATAATGTATGTGTATGTGCCGTGTATATGCACTAGAATGTATGTGTATGTGCACTAGAATGTTTGTGTATGTGCCGTGTATATGCACTAGAATGTATGTGTATGTGCCGTGTATATGCACTAGAATGTATGTGTATGTGTATGTGCACTATAATGTATGTGTATGTGCACTATATAAACTTGTTTAAATCTCAGGCACAAGGAGCTGGCACTGGGATTCAAAGTTTGCGTAACCCACTTAAAGTAAAGAGGGAGCCTTGTTCATAATTATAGCATTTTTTGTAGATTTGTGGGTTGCGATACCTTTTGGGGACTTTTTTGAGGGGTACATATTTAGTACAAAGTAATTGTCCAGCTATAGTAAGGCTAGGAACAAATCTGTCTGGTTCAGTACAGATGTAGAAAACCTCACTGCTTTTGGCACCAGGGCAAGGTGCCGGACCACACCCGCCCCGGTGCCGGAGGATTATTGCTGCGTGGGTCCGATCTGGAAGCTTCCGCCCCCCCTTCCCCTCAGCACTATATCTGGAGCTGCGGCTTTAAGATTTCTCAGCCGCGGCTCTGAGACTGTAAGCCTCTCTACACCTGTACATCTCTGACCACACTCCCATGCTAAAGATGCAGTAACCGCTGTACTACGAGTATCCCAATATATCTGAGGCCTCTAATCAAATGCATGGGGGTCAGTGGGGTCCCTGAGATGGAATAGGGGATTGAATCTGTGCGCTTTTCCTGGCAGCATTGTGTATTTCTATTGTGCACGTCCCACATATATTGTATTATAATGTTTCTGTAAGGTTATCGCTATAATAATACATGCATTTTGTGCCGGAAGTGACAGTCTTGGAATGAAACCTATTCCCAAATCTTTTTCTTTCCCATTTAGTTTTTGAAACCTTGATGTTATTTTACAGTACTTCCGTTCTCTTTCCCTGCAGCACATTTACAGGTGTATTCATTTATAAGAGCATTTATATAGCGCCCTTGCCCAGAGCGCTGGACGTTAGTTAGTAACACTTGTTTGGTGGGTGGGCAGGGGAGGGAACATTATGGACCGGGCTATGGGTGGGAACATTTAAGAGCTGGCTTGGTTGGTGTACAGGGGTTTGGGTAAGGTCTGTGGATTTAATTCGGTCGGTGGCATGGTGATGTGTCTGACAGTGGGGTCAGTGGTGTCAATTGGATCTATGAGGTGGGTGACTGTTGGGTTTTGGAGAGGCTTTAGGAAGTGGTGAGGGTAGGGGAGATCATCATTTTATTTTTAGATCATTTTAAATAGACAATGCAACGTAGCCAGTTAAGGGAAAATGGCAACATTTGCCTTCGCTTCCCCTTCTCCGTTGTGTGTGTGTGTGTTCAATAGTTTTCTGTTCCTGAAACATAAAGAGGTTTGGGGAAAAAAAGAACCTGTTTCTCTTGGGCCTTTTAAAGATGCCCACCATTGTTTCTAATAAAAATAAAAAACCTGTCTCACTAAGGATGCTCTTTACAATTTCTCATTTTCTTTCCTCTGGTAGATATAAACTCCTAATTAGCTTTTTAACAGAAGCAGAATGTGTTGTATATTTTGTGATATTTGCCTCCAGGCTTTTTGCAGTTAGACTTTTGGGTCTAAATCTGCAAATCTGACGACTTTAAGGAAAATAAAAACATAAACAGAGATGACTTGTGTTATGTTGCGGAGGTCATTCGTTCCAATTTCAATATGTGATGCCCTTCTATCTAGTATACGTACTGAACATGTCGTCACATGTACATTATTTTTGTTTCTGCTATCAATCTGTAACAAGTCTCTATTTCTTTCCATCAGTCGCCTGAAATAGAGGGTATAAGAAGAGGGGGGCTGGTCCAGAGACTGGGATGTAATGGCAGTGGTGCATAGGCCTGTACTAGCCAACGGACCACCCGAAGACAGTCCCATGCTCAGAAGAGCCTCTCTGGAGCAGCCCAGGGGCAACGAGGAGGAGCAGAGACCTAATGTAAGTAAGATATCAGTTTGTGCTTTCCCGAGTCTCCCTCTCCAATTGGTGTATGTTCATGGGGATGTTGCTTTCCCTATTCCCAAAAGCCTTTAGCCAAACTGGCAAGCATGCCAGACCGCTGGCAACTTCAGTGGTCACCTCTTTACTTCTGCCACATTGGGGGAAAAAATCATTACCGGTTAGGCTGGAAGTGAAGACCAATGGAAATTACTCAGACAAGCTGCTTATGGCCCACACCCAAAAGAACGGGCATGACCTTGGAATGACCTGGCTCACATTTGTTCTTGGCTTCATACTCTTAAAAGCCTTTGTACCAAGATAAGGTTCCTGACAATATAGACTATTACAGGGGCGGCCAACTCCAGTCCTCAAGGGCCACCAACAAGTCAACTTTTCAGGATATCCCTGCTTCAGCACAGGTGGCTCGGTCTTCGAGGACTGGAGTTGGCCACCCCATTTTTATTTGAACTACTCCCCACTGCTCGACAACTTGTCAAATAATTGCAGTTCTGGATACACCTGTTTGTGGAAACAATGTCAATTGCCCTACTACTTAGGATGTCCTACTACTACTGTCCTACATATTGCCCTACTACTTAGGATGTCCTACTACTACTGTCCTACATATTGCCCTACTACTTAGGATGTCCTACTACTACTGTACTACATATTGCCCTACTACTTAGGATGTCCTACTACTACTGTCCTACATATTGCCCTACTACTTAGGATGTCCTACTACTACTGTCCTACATATTGCCCTACTACTTAGGATGTCTTACTACTACTGTCCTACATATTGCCCTACTACTTAGGATGTTCTCACCAGTTTAATTTGCGTTTAAAAATGTTTTATCTTTTGAAACATTGTATTTGCATTGTGTTGTGGTTTTACTTTGTACCGAAGTGCCTCCTGAGGCAGAAAAAAGAACCATTGCGTTTATTTAATCACACCATGTCTACATTGAGCCCAGTGTTGAAGCCACGAGGATACTTGCTTGTGTTTAAACCTTACAGCCGCTTGTGATGCGTCACTTTAAAACACATTGTTCTCGTTATCCATGCAGTTTATTGTGTTAACCATTGAAAAACATTTCAATAAAACAAAAATGTAGGGACGGGGATGTGACGCAGGCTAATTCTTCCATGGTAGGTCTTGGTGCGCCTAGCTGGGGGGGAGGGGGGTGGAGGCAATATCCAAAGATGCAGATCACACACTGCGTTTAACCCCTTCATTGCCGGCCGCACGATGCGTTAAGTCATGGTGGGCACTGGGGTTTTTTTGATGTCCATATGACAGGTTTCCGATATACCACATCAGACATCTGCATTGTGCACTTTGCCGCTCGCTGCGTAGAGTTATTGTTGGAACAAAACAGAGAGCGGAAAAGGAATACGCTCAAAAGAATGACGTTCTTTCAGGAAACACACCACTACAATATTAAAACCTAACGTTTCATCTGTTTAATCAAACATATAAAACACACACACACACTACTGTAAATCTTAAAACCGTGAGGTGAGTGGAGAAAAGTGCTAGTTTGCAATAGCAGAATATATCTTCGGAGATGGACTCAATCTATAATTTGCTCTGTACTTGTTCAGTGATTTGAATGAATGTAATATCTCGGCTCATAGAATGACCGCGTGCTGTGATTTGGTACAGGTAGTGTTTGGGCACAGGTAGTGTTTGGGCACAGGCAGGGATTGGGCACAGGCAGGAATTTGGCACAGGTATTGATTTGTTACAGTGTTGCTGTTTTGAGAAACGAAATTCTGGATTCCCAAACCAATACAAAAACGCTGCGCAGTGAATAAATGTCCTGCTATGAGCACGTACATTTACTGGGAACAAAAGACCAGAGGCCTTTTTTTCCCCCAGCGCTTATATCGGGCTCTGCATGACGGCGTTTGAATAGAAGTGTGACCAGTAATCACACCGGAACTGTTCAGCTGTTCAAGATTGGCCTTTTTACCTCCCCTAGTAAACGGACTAACTTCATAAATACATGTGTGCTCATAGCAGCAAGTTTAGTCAGTGCTGAGGGGTTTTGTATTGGTTTTTGGAATCAAGAACTCGCTCATCTCTAGTAGCAAGTTTCTATTTTATAATGTTAGGAAGGTACATGCAAAAACATGTCAGTCTAGTTCCTTGCATCAGAATGGATCGGAACGCGTCCCCCTGAAGATGGCATCCCAGCATGGTGAATACGGACCGTGGTGGGGGAGGGGGGTGCTTAGTATACAAGAAGAAGAGCAAAATGTAGTAGATCAGGGAATCAAAATAACTAACTCCTCAATTTACACTATTTAAAAAAAACTCTCCAAAGCAACTTCAAAAATTATTTTGAAAATACTTGATTTTTTTCATTTTTTTTTTTAATGGCACTTATCAGCCTCATTTTTCCCATTGAGCATATGCCGTAAGCTCATTCCTGGGAACATATTGGCTGGGCGCTCACTGCTGACTAACTTATGAAGAATCATGGAATCATGCCCACGGGCTAACCAAACCCGACCTGTCTATGGCTGCAGTCAGGAGCACTGCTAATGGGGGTTGCATAATTGTAATACATAAATAAAATGCCTGGCCATCTCTTACCTTGAGGAATTGCTGAATTTTGCAACCACCTTTGACACATACAGTACTACAAAGTCAAAGAAATGCTGATGAAAAGGCAAATGTGTTGTATGCTCATGGGTCTATATATCAATTTGATTTTGGCACAAAACCAGGGCATTTTTCACCTTGCACCCATGTATCAAGGTACTCTTGCTCCAGTTGTGTCCTGCCCGCCTTAGCTTGCGATAGGAGTGTCAGTAGGAGCAGTTGGAGGGGGTTACATGTTGTACAGTGTGAATGACGTTGGGATAAGACCTGGCTTCCATGAAGTTTCACATTGCAGGTAGGATTTGTTGGTACTGAGATGTATCACATGCTGCCTCTCTGTGCATCATTTTGTTTCCCTGTGATATGCTCCCCAAAATCCTCCATATTGGAAGTGGCACAAGTGTGAGATTCTGCCTGCGCCGCGGGTGTGTTCCAAAAGCACAGTGCGTGCACCTCATACCTTTCTCTGCGTTTACACAAACGCCTCGGAGTGCACCCCACAGTGTGGAGCGGACTCTCCATTGTGCAAGGCTAGTGATGAGCGTGTAATCACGTTTGCCGCCGTTTTTTGTGCAATATTTCTTCACAGATGATCCAATAAAAGGGAAATCCTGCATTTAATATAAATATATGTTGCAGTGGACGAGAGAATGCATATATGTAGCATGTCTGCATTTGTATTGATACTGCGCTAACGGTGTACACAGCGCTTTACAAAAGGGATAATACAATATATAAAGGTAATTACAATAAGTGCAACAATAATCTGATCTAATACTAGGCAAGGAAGCTGCTGCCCTGGAGAGTTTACAGTTTAATTTACATGTCTAATCTATACGGTCTGTTTTTTATATCGCAGTTATTTCTTTTTAAATTACAATCTTGATAGTATGCTCAGTTTGGGAAAAAATGTATAGGGAGCGTTGCTGGTAAAATAGTAGTGTTCCATGCAGAATGTTTTCTGAACACCCAAATGTCTCTAAGTCTTCCAACACCGCACTTTAGATTGTAAGTTCTTTGGGCGGGGATTCCTTTCTCCCATTTTTTACGTCTCTGTGTTATGCAGCCAGCCCTATTTGTGATAAATTGCATATTATCTCTGTAAAACTCTGCGAACAGTAACTAGAAAAATAACAATACAATTACCATCACGTTTGTTACGATGCACAAATGAAAAGCATGCATGCTACAGTATATTAGCCTTGGCTTTGTGAATGACCCCCATGCATCAGGTTTGACCATATGATGATTGAAACAGTCATGCAATGCTCCCTATTCTTGCATGTTTCCTGGCTCTCACAGAGTCACCTGTTAGCACAAAGCTCCCTTTGTGCACTTCCCATAGAATGGTAACAGATGGGTATTGTGGTATTGTGATTGGTTGTTCTGCTCGGAAGAATGCAAATAAAACCCTGCAGCCAATGTCCTGCGCATAACTGCAGCCAATGCCTACCTCATTTTCCATCTCTTACTTAACCCGTTCACTGCCAGCAATGTCTGGAAAGCAAAGGGGGCGGTTAACCCTTTTGCTGCCGGAGGGGTTGGTAACACCACTTGTTGTGGGCCCGTCTGCCATCACTTTGCTTTCACAAACGTCATCAATGTATTGCAGAGTGTGTGGTTGCTGATTCTTCAAGCAGGAAAGGACCTGACTGCACGAAGACAGGACCTGTTCTTATAGTAAAGGGAGAAACCGTTGTCTTGTCATATGGGCATCCTCAGCCAAGTTGGTATATGTATAATTCTTTTCTGATCTTGGCTGAACCAGGAGACCCCTTGAACATCAACCTCCCAGATCAGGAGATACTGCCCGGTGCAGAATTATTATTATTATTATTATTATTATTATGGGGGAACGAATATTAATCTGGATTTTGCAAGGGCAAGGGAATCCCTGTCTCAAAGAGCTTACAATCTAATTTTTAGTGGCAAGCACAGGGAGATGAAGTGACTTGTCAGAGGTCAAGTTAACGTCCATTTGGCTTTCCCAGGCACTTTGCCTATTGGTACTAACATTTTCCTGAATGGAGGCGCTTAAGGAATCTGGGATTTTGCTTTGGGGAAGTCTTCTTCTGTCTGTGAGTTGGTTGCTGGCTCTGTACTGCTGTAACCCAGGCTGTGCTGAAAGCTGTGTAATACAGCAGGCATAAGCGTATAGGGGTCCCATGTTAAAATGGACATGAAGTCAAAGGTGACACAGTGAGTGCTCATTTGCATGTCATTACCCAGAATCCATTGCTGCAGTGGAAACATTGTATGCTAAGGCTAGGACCCCGCTGCAGCCGGTGGCTCGCGGCCGCGCCTCTCATCAGCCCCTTACCTCCTCCCTAGCTGTCCCCGGTGACTCTTCGCTTCCTGGCTCACTGCATACTGTGACGCGTCAGCCAGCAGGGGCTACAACTGAATTGTGTTCCTTTGAGGCGACACGTCACATGGTGCGCCAGGGAGCCAATGAAGAGGGGAGATCGCCGGCAGGGGGGGGGGGGGGGTGGATCCTTCCTCGAGGTTCTCAGCTGTTTGGGTCAAGGGTTTGCTGTCTGGATGCTTTCAGCACAATATACATTGGCTGCACTACGTGTCCGTGAAGGTTAATGAGTTGTCTGGCTGCAGGCCAGAGGGATTTGGTGGCTTGTGCTGTATATAGCTGGACTTGATGGTGTTTCTACATAACCAGGCTCTTAAGCAACTGCCTGTGACTGAACTGGGCTCAGCCCTCAATGCTGGACTCTATAAGCCAAGATGCAATGAATAAACAGGAGACACACACACACCATGTTGATGGTAAGCGGATCAGAAAATGTGCGACATGGCCTCGCCCCCCCGTCATGGCCGTGCTCACCTGACCTGTTTTGGCCACGCCCCCCAGAGCTTAAAAAAGCTGCCTGCAGACCTGGGATTGCGGTGTAGTGCCGTGCACGCGCCGCCAGGACGCAAGGTGGGCGTGCAGGAGGACCTTGGCCTAAGGGATGATGAGGACAGGCAGGGTTGCAGATCTGTCTGAGGCGTGAGTGTGCTCACACGTGGGATTTCTATTTGCTATACACTGTTTTTGTGTGAGAAATTCTGCAACAAGAAACCCCCCCAAGTATAGGAGATTGCTGCGTTTATAAACCGAATTATTTATTTTTGTAACTGAAAAGCATTACATATTCCATTATCACTGAATGGACTAAAGGTATTTAAGGCCCTTTCAATATCCATGGCGTCTCTGCATATTAATTCGGGACCTTCGATTCTTCTTTTCATTTGAATAAAACACATTTTTACAAAACAATGTACTAAGCATTGGAAACGTTGGTATCGATAAAGAAAATCTGTTTTGGGACCTTAAGCATTGGCTCAGTTCTTCTCATACCCAAATTCATTACTGCTGAAAATGCAATTAAAATAGTAAAGAGCATTGTGGAAATAGGAGGAATTGTTGGTGAGTGATGTGTCTACAAAGTCTTTCACGTTCCGATGTGCAAGAGAAGGCTCAGGTCACGGCGTCTTTGTTGCACAGATTAAAATGTACAGTGTGAGTTACATTCTATAAAGAGCCGGCCTTCCATAAAGTTTCACATGGCAGATATCATTTGTTTTATACCAAGATACTGTGTATGGTGAATAATTGCCACCTGCCTGCATAAAGGGATTGACAATTCCCTCCCTCCCCCTAAATTTAGAGAGTGAAACACTTCAACAGCATCATTAAAGATGGCATTAGAGATTAATTGTCCCCATTGTGTACAGTCGGTACTGTAGCTTATTTGCTCTGAACATCTATTAGCAAAGGAAAGGCTGCTTTAGCAATGCTCATAGGGGAGCTGGGTAACAGAGCTGCGAGCAGGTGAGTCTTTCAGTTGCTTAGGAGCAGGACTCACTATTCTGATTTTGGAACCCAGGTGCAAAGATAAATGTATGTCTTGTTAACTCCTAATTGGCAAACCGTTTTATCCAAACAGTGTTTGTCTCAACCCCAAGCCAGGGGCGTCTCCAAACATTACAGAGCAAGACACACATTTTCCGAAAGTTGCACAGAAATGCCACTTCAAACTGAAATCTTTCTATTTTCTATTCAAGTGTAGCCCTTTTTGTGAACCGGCCTGACCCACCCAATCTCACATTGGCCCCTGTGGTCTAACCGGTCCCTTTCCCTGCGGCACACCTCTTCTAAGGGACTACTGGTAACTGTATAACACCTGTGGCTCCGGGAGATCTGAGCCTCCGCTAGCTGGGAGCCTGGGGAAACCCTTACCATTTACCTGGTGCAGCGCCTCCACTTACCCAGGATCCCCGTTATGAAAGATAGCCCTGGGTAAGAAATACAACAACAACACATATATGATACTAACACTTTACTTGATAACATAGAACCATAACACGACATAACCTTATGCAATACTGGAGCACCTTATGCCCAACGTCTGGTGTTCCCACCCAGTGTCCTGTAATCCCCCACACCCAATGTCCCGTACTCCTACGGAGGTCGTGGGTGACTGCGCAGTCACTAAATTATCTGTTAGGCCTGTTGGTGCACTTATGTGGAAATACCTTCCGAGCACTCCGATGCTCGGGCCTGCAACGCTCTTCTAAAAGGATCAGACGTGCGATGCATCCGTCTGATCCTATCCAGGTACTTCTCCAGGACCCCAACGAGGGTCCCACCGCTTCACGGGCACACAACCGTCTCACGGTAACAGCAACCGAATCACGGGAACAGCAACCGCCGCTATCCCTGTCTATCCCTAACTAACCCTAACGTGACAGGAACCCTAACCTAGGGCCTGTCCCTGATGAACCGCAACCTGGGGTGGCTTGGGGAAATCTCCTAGGGCCTGCGGAGTAACAACCTGCCCCACTCCCTTAGCTACCCAGTCCTATCTGTAACTTACTAACACCTAAGTACTAACTCCCAGATACTAACAGCCTGCAGCAGACACCCAGCTCTCACCGTCAGCCTGCAGACATTCACACACGCTGCACACACTGCGCCCAGCACATGCAGCGACACATACACAGCTGGCAATCGTACACAGCCACCTGGATACCCGCAGCAATAATCCACTGCACACACTCTGTGCCTATTTGCCAGTGCGCACAGCACTACCCGCTGTGGCACTGCCAAACCTGCACCTTTCACACCTAAGGGTGACCTCCTTATCTACGGCCGTCCCTCTTCAGTTACCCCCTGCCCTTACCGGGAATTGGGGCCTGCCTGGGGACCTAAGGAGAACCCTTACCTGGTGCAGGAGCCACTCGCTCCCTACACCCTTCCTACTCCTTCCTCTGCTTCTTTCTGACTGACTCATGCAAAGCCCGTGAAATGTATCTCTTTTCCCGGGCTGAGCTTCCTCCAGCCCTATTGGCCAATATCAGGCACCTGGTGCCTGTCACCCTATGCTTCCTGGGAATTGTAGTTCCCAGGGGGCTGCCTAAGCATTGGGGCCGCGTGCGCACTTGCCCTGCGCATGCGCGAACTCCTAATGGCCGCCACCAACTCCCTCTACTCTGTCCTGCCCTCGCGCGATCTCTCCCTAGCCTTCCCTGCGCTTGCCGCCTACTGCGCATGCGCGAGACTCCCTGAAATGGCGGCGCCTTCTCCTTCAGCCGCCGAGCCGGTGGCAGCGCGATCGCGGCCTTAGCGACGGCCCGACCGCGTCCCCGGCAACCGGCCTGCGCCTCAAAGCAACGCTCTGCTCCCTGCACTGGCCCCCACCCTCGCGAAGTGCCGGCGGGCCCGTCGCAGCCTCCGGCGGCACCCGCTACCGCACGGCACTCGCGGAGGGGGGCCAGAAAGCTTAAATTTACCTCGGGGCTACACAAGTATGGAGTAAAGAAAAAGTGCAATAAGAATCTGGAAAATGATTATTTACACTGAGAACGGTGGTACCAAAGGAAAAAGAGTGTCACCTGTATTTTGAATGAGCTAGGAGTGTCATCAGGCACACAAGATTGAGAACGACAGTACGAACCTGTAGTGTATCAGGAGGAGCAATGAGTGAGACGTGTACTTCTATATACAAGGTGTCCACACTAAGAGAGATACGTGTACAGCATGTACTTGCACGAGGTCCGTGCCCCTTTTAGTGAGGACACCCTGAACTTATTTATAAATTATTATAAAATGTGTTACCGGGAAGTGATACAGTGAGAGTTACCTCTCGTTTCCAAGTATGTCCTGGGCACAGAGTTCTGATGACAGATACATGGTTACATTAACTGAACATAGTTATACATTATATACAAGACATTGCATGCATAGTAAGAGATAATATGATATAGGTGTATGTAACAGTTACAGACCAGATTAAAATGTGAGACGGCTTTAGTTTTGAAAGAACTTAAACTGGTGGCGGCTGTGAGTCTCCGGTAGACTGTTCCAGTTGTGGGGTGCACGGTAAGAGGAGGACATCTCCTGAACTTCTGAAGAATATATTCACAATTATACTACAAATGTATTCCTGCAGCTACCTATGGGTAGGACCCGGATACCATATTTCCTAGTCTTTGGGGTAATTTTGAAACTCTATACTTAAAGGAGCCCACTGATTTTTTACTTATTCGTTTTTTCATGTTCGCCCTGGTTTGAGGAAGTCTTAGGCCCGGGCCATAGAGGTGTGGGGAGAGCGGAGGCGCGCTAACGCTGAGGCTCGCCTGCTTCAGTCAGCGCGAATGCACGGACTTGCAGGCGAGCCAGCGTGCGCGAAGGGAGCCGGGGGGAGGTGGTTTGGAGGCGGGGCAGTGACGTCGCTGGGCCAATCGCCCGCGACGCACTGACGTCAATGTCACGGCGCCGACGTCACGGCGCCGTGACGTTGACACTGCTGGGCTGTGATTGGAGGTTTTCAGCCGACAGCGCGCTGAAAAACAGCTTGGCGCTCGGCTGAAACCTCCATCTCGTCAGCACGCCTGCGGACGCTCGCGTGAGCCCCCTCTCAAGGCATCCTCATTGAGGATGCAGGGGCTCAGCGCGGAGCGTCCGCATGCCTCAGCACGGCCTGTCCGTCTATGGACTCGGCCGTACCATCATGGAGGTGGAGAAGTTTGTGTCGCTTTGTAGATAAAAAGCACACAAACTTCTGTCTTGACAAGAAAATAAAATTGCTCTATTTTATCTAAACATTGCATTTAATTGTTGCTTCGGGAGAAGACCACAACATTTGCATAAAACACTTAAAAAAAATTACTGCGGAAGCTTTAGTTAATTGGGCTAGGAAGTAGGTGTCCAGTATTGAATTGGATTGTCCTGTATTTGGACACTCTCTCCAGTATAAAATTAGATGTATGTGTCCGGTATTACTTCTCAGGACATAGTGAACTGACCGGCTTGGGGGGGGGGGGGGGCGTGGGATTTCCCTGAACTGGGCAGCTTCCTCCATCCTGATTGGCTGTATTACCCAGCAGCAGCCAATCAGTAGGAGGTGTCAGGAGCACAGTGGAGAGAATGGGTTATTTTCAGTAGCCGTGTGAGATCCCCAGTAGCTGCACAGGACGTCCTCCCAGTGGGAACAGTTTTCGAAACTCACATTATTATTTTTAAAGACCATTTGAGTTTTGAGAAACAATACCACCCGAGACTTCCTTTTTTCTGAAAACATGTTACATAAAGTAAACGGTAGAGTTTGCCGGTGTGGTACGTCAGACCCACACCTGTGAGTGAAGGGTAAGCAAAAATGCAAATAGAGCTGTATTTACATAAGTAAAGTAAATATAGTTTGTCTTCCATATGTTGAGTAACATGTGCTTACTTTATTTAACTTGCCTCTTGCTTGTTACTGAAGCTGCATGATTTTTCCGAGCGACATTTTATAAACAGAGCTATATATACAGTGACACTCTTCAATTTCTGTGCCACAGTAAAAGTGTAGGAGGTGCGTGATTTATATTTTCAGAATATTACCACTATATGCAGAGTTCCATTATTTATTTATTTTTACACCTATTGTCACCGGTAGCTTATGACAAGATATAATGAACACCAAATATCTGGGTTGAACTGAACGAGGCTTAGATATAATAAAATATAATTTATTCCTTAAATAAGGTGAACACATCAATATAGTACAATTAACAGACAAGAAGATAACACTTACTTAGGGTTGGGGGATGGAGAAGTATCCACTAGCAATTCTCCAGCAGTCCAGTGACATTCAAGATGGAATCAGAAGCATAACTCCAGCACAACTAAAAACTGTAGGGTTGACACGGTTTATATACCTGTGCAACCCTATTCTTAATATTGAACACAGCCTATTGGTGAACAATTATCTGTATCCACTCTCTAATGTGGAGACACAGACTAACAGACTAACCCATGCCCTCAGGTAACAATTAGACTGGCAGAGTTTGTTGATTGACTAATACTTAATCCCTAGACATTGGGTAACAATCAAGGCAGTTACTTTTGATCAACGTGCTTAGGCTACTCAGCCGTCTGCCCTTCATGACTTATTAGCCTAGCAAATGGCGTCTGCATTTTCAGAACAGATCCAAAATAAAATACATATACACTTTAATATCTACACATATTAATAAGTTCCATTCTGGTGGGCTCAGTGGGTCGACCTTTGCCAGTTTTTAATGCCTACAGTGACTCCACATATTGGCCAAATATGAACTCTCTGCGACCTCCAGAACTGGAGATACAGAAATGCACTTTAAAACATTAAAATGCATGCTTATAATGAAACATGGGAACAGGGGAACATACATTTTCAAGGTATAACAAGGTGCAAACCTCATCCCTGGACCGCAGTCCAGTTAACCCCTTGTCTCTCTGGTGAGGTCAGGGGATGGCCATATGGTGTGCAACCCCTTTAATACTGGGCCACCCACTTTCTCCCTCTACATCTTTTTTAGGCAATTTTTTTATGTTGAATTATGGGGGTACAGAAAAGTGGTGGGGGGGGGGAGGAATACAGAATGGAGAAGTTGAGGTGATGGGTTTGGGGCATGTACATACATGCATATACCTTGAGAGTTCAAGAATGTACAACATTAGGTCATTAGTATATTGCAGATTTTACTTCTTTCCATATATTTTTAAATCTGTTCTGAGCGAGAGAAGACCAAATGTATCTGTTCGCCGAGTCCTGCACCAGGCATTGGACCACTTTAATACCACTTGCGGGTCGTATCGCCCGGGGTCCATTCTAGTTTAAAGTATCAATCCCACAGCTGTTTGTTCATTTCTTTTGTTGGAAGAAGGACCATGTTACGGTAATTTCAGAGCAATAAAAAATATGTATTTTTAAAAAGAGGAATTTGGCCCTTGACAAATGTGTCCGTTATCCACTTTCCTGCCGGCGAGACGATCAAAAAGTAATAATGCACAGCAAAAATTACTCAATAACAGCAAAAATATATTAGATGAGTAACCGTGACATCGCCGTTTTGCAATAAACTAGGTCAGGGGTGGCCAACTCCAGTCCTCACGGGCCACCAACAGGTCAGGTTTTCCCTGCTTCAGCACAGATGGTTCAATCGGTGGCTCAGTCGAAGAATGCACCGCCTGTGTTGAAGCAGGGATATCCTCAAAACCTGACCTGTTGGTGGCCGTTGGGGACTGGAGTTGGCCACTCCTGGCCTATCGTCTAAATGGGAGGCAAGTTGTCCGGTGGCCATTTCGACCCATCCCAGGAAACTTTGGAGGAGGTGTCATGCCAGTTATCTGGGAACACGATCTCAAGAAGTAAAGTGTCCCCAGGAGTAATGTTGATGGGCTTCCGCAATGGGAGACCCCTCCCCTGTTCACAGCCGCAGGGGCAAACAACAGATTAGCCAATGTGCCAGGTTAAATGAAACCAGTAATTGTTGGAAGTTCCATGTTTGGCGTCATCTCTTCGAGACACCCACATGTTGTTCTTTTGTAGCTCTGACCGTGTGCACAACAAGGCTACAAATGGGTGTTTCCTTTAAACTGCGATATTGCCGACCGGGGCACTATTGTATGGAAGCTACAGTACTGTGGAGGTCAATGTGAGTTCCTGTGTGATTTTAAGGAAAAACTCACAATACGCCCGGTAGCGCTTACAGTGTCATTTTGGCGCCGGAGGCACAGGTTGATAAAGTGACTTGCCAAGGTCACAAGGAGCTGGCATTGGGTTTGAAACGGGTTTTACCTGCTACAAGTGACATTACCATTGAGCTATGTCTTCAGCTCGCATAACACCTGCCCCCCGGGGCTTGTGACAGTAGAAGCACATATTTGTGCGTTTTGCTTTGTTATTTTACAGGTGAACATCTATCGCACTGGATTTAATGAGCTGGTTGGATTCGTGTTACAGTAACAAACGCATTCTGTTCATTAACAATATTGGCTACGTATACTTCCCCAGTTTGCTATCCAAGGAGCCTTATTAGTGGTGAGTGGAAGCTAGAGCCCATGAAGGACGGGGCAGTAACTGCACAGCAGTGCGCGCGCTTCACTGATTAAATGATAAACAGTCATTTAGAAACTGCGGGGCAAGGTATACTTGTGCCTGCAAAGTTCTATGTACTGCGCTGCATACATCGGCAGTGCTATATAAGAATATGAAGCGCTGTCCACATTGGTTGTTACTCCCAGACTCCCATGGATATGTAATGCACACGTGCCTGTGTGTTTTGCTCACCGGTCATGTTATACATCGATACTTTCCATGAAAATTGGCAGTTTTTTTGGATTTCTAAAATGTGGCCCAAACCATTTGATCCTCCACTCATCGCCGGACTTCGTTTTAGCTCCGTGCCTCCCTCCTAGAAGTTTTATAAATGACTTCAAAGTTTACAATTCAAAACAGGCACTTCATTGGTAATAAATTGTGCAAATCACAGGCCGGTCATCGGGACCTCATCCCACTTGCGCCTCGCCTTGCAGTATCTCCCTTGCTAGAAACGCGTAACCCCCCAAATCTAGACGAAATCCAACGACATTCTTCTGTTTCTGAATATTTTCATTATAGCCCAATATTAATCTGACTAGATCTCACTTCAATCTTTTCAAGATGCCGCCCCCTCAAAACGTGGAAAATAAAAATATTTTCAAAATGCAGCTTTTTACCCTTTCTTAATAAAAACCCGAAAACAAATCATTTTAACACCAGGCCTCGTTAATTTTTCTTGGAGGAAAAATGTTAATTATTGTAAATGTGGTTAAAAACGTACAAATTGCAAGCGAGGGATAGAAAGATTTAGGGGGTGATGTATCAAGACACCTTTGGAGCAAAATGAAGTCTGGTGGTGTTTGCATTAGCTTGCGATTTGTGTGACAACGGGCGGATTGTAGGTTCATAATGTTGCGGCCCCTTTTAACCTCCTACATGCCCAAATTTTTTCGGGGATGTTTTCTGTATGTCCCGCACTTTGCCGCATTCAGCCGCATTCATGGCTAGACAGCGCTAATAGCGCTAAACAATGAAACCGCCCGCGGCGCCTAAAACGGCCGGAACATGCCGCATCTTCCCGCGGTTTTAAAAATCGCGTTGAAATGGCCGCACGAGGCTAAAGGCGGCCGCCACTGTAGCGGCCTGGGCGATTCCTTGAAGAGCGGCCATGTGACGCGTCGCCATGACAATGCAACGCAGGAGGAGGTGCCGCTCCGGAGAAGGTCACACACCCCTCTCACACACCCCTCTCTTACTTTGGGGGTGAGGAGCGGTCCTGCACTGGTCCGGGGACCCTGCAGCTCCCTCCTCCGGTCGGGAGTGGGACCCCGGCACTGACGGGAGGGAAAGTTGCTGCTGCTGGGGAACTGCAACATCGGCCCACCGCACAGACCCACCCAACCTGGGAAAGCCCCACCGTCCGATAGGGCGATCCGCCCCTGGATGACAATAAGAGGAGTTGGGGAGGAGATGTACGACATCACGTTTGTATCCTGTAATCTGCGTCTAAAAAATCCACCAGGTTTGAGGCGGCGGAAACTTTTCCGTCTAACAATTGGCATCAAATGTAAGACACCCTTTGTTACATGGGGCGCCAAAAATGGAGCAATGCATCGAGACAAACTTCTATACGCACTTTCTGTTCATACAACTCCTCCCTAATGTAAAAGGTTTGGAAAGAGTTGTTCAATGGCAATATACAACACAATGTGTGTGTTAATACCCTGGTCAGTGCCAAGGTTGCAAAGCAGGATGGGTGTGGAGGTGCTTCGCTCAGTAATGGCGTGGGCAGCGTATGTCACTTTCTTTCATAGTGTTTTTTTTGGGGCTGTTGTGAACTTTGTGCTCCCGACCACACCTGTTTTATACAGGGCTAAAATGCTGCTCATTGATTGATTGATGTGCACGTAGGTACTGTATAGGATGAGCTCCATTGTCACACACGGCTTGCAATACATACCTGTTCCAGAAGGTGGCAGCCTCAGATTTTTCATCTCTCTCTAAGGCAGGGGTTCTCAACTCCTCCAGTCCTCAAGGGCCACCGCCAGGCCAGGTTTTAATGATCTCCCTGCTTCAGCACAGATGGCTTAATATCTCCTTCGACTGAGCCACTGATTGAGCCACACGTGCTGAAGCTGGGACAGATTAAGCCACCTGTGCTGAAGCAAAGATATCCTTAAAACTTGACCTGTTGGTGGGCCTTGAGGACTGGAGTAGCCCCCCCTGCTGTAAAGGCTGGATGCATTAACACGGGCGAATAACGGGACATTACCTAAATCCGGAACGGACGTTATTTTCCTGAAGTTAAGGCCTTTGTCGCTAAAATAATGATATTCAAAAATAATGTCCGTAATTGAGATTCAAACCCATCTTGCCATTTTGTATGTTGGCGTGTCTTGCCGCTGTGTATGTTGGCGTGCCTTGCCGCTGTGTATGTTGGCGTGTCTTGCCGCTGTGTATGTTGGCGTGTCTTGCCGCTGTGTATGTTGGCGTGTCTTGCCGCTGTGTATGTTGGCGTGTCTTGCCGCTGTGTATGTTGGCGAGTCTTGCCGCTGTGTATGTTGGCGTGCCTTGCCGCTGTGTATGTTGGCGTGTCTTGCCGCTGTGTATGTTGGCGTGTCTTGCCGCTGTGTATGTTGGCGTGTCTTGCCGCTGTGTATGTTGGCGAGTCTTGCCGCTGTGTCTGTTGGCGTGTCTTGCTGCTCTGTATTTTGGTGTGTGTCTTGCTGCTCTGTATTTTGGTGTGTGTCTGGCTGCTGTGTATGTTGGCGTGTGTCTTGGTGCTCTGTATGATGGCGTGTGTCTTGGCGCTCTGTATGTTGCCGTGTGCCTTGGCGCTCTGTATGTTGCCGTGTGTCTTGGCGCTCTGTATGTTGGCGTGTGTCTTGGCGCTCTGTATGTTGCCGTGTGCCTTGGCGCTCTGTATGTTGCCGTGTGCCTTGGCGCTCTGTATGTTGCCGTGTGCCTTGGCGCTCTGTATGTTGGCGTGTGTCTTGGCGCTCTGTATGTTGGCGTGTGCCTTGGCGCTCTGTATGTTGCCGTGTGCCTTGGCGCTCTGTATGTTGCCGTGTGCCTTGGCGCTCTGTATGTTGGCATGTGCCTTGGCGCTCTGTATGTTGGCGTGTGCCTTGGCGCTCTGTATGTTGCCGTGTGCCTTGGCGCTCTGTATGTTGGCGTGTGCCTTGGCGCTCTGTATGTTGCCGTGTGCCTTGGCGCTCTGTATGTTGGCGTGTGCCTTGGCGCTCTGTATGTTGGCGTGTGTCTTGGCGCTCTGTATGTTGCCGTGTGCCTTGGCGCTCTGTATGTTGCTGTGTGCCTTGGCGCTCTGTATGTTGCCGTGTGCCTTGACGCTCTGTATGTTGCCGTGTGCCATGACGCTCTGTATGTTGCCGTGTGCCTTGACGTTCTGTATGTTGGCGTGTGTCTTGGCGCTCTGTATGTTGGCGTGTGTCTTGGCGCTCTGTATGTTGGCGTGTGCCTTGGCGCTCTGTATGTTGGCGTGTGCCTTGGCGCTCTGTATGTTGGCGTGTGCCTTGGCGCTCTGTATGTTGGCGTGTGTCTTGGCGCTCTGTATGTTGGTGTGTGTCTTGGCGCTCTGTATGTTGGCGTGTCTTGGCGCTCTGTATGTTGGCGTGTGTCTTGGCGCTCTGTATGTTGGCGTGTGCCTTGGCGCTCTGTATGTTGGCGTGTGCCATGGCGCTCTGTATGTTGGCGTGTGTCTTGCTAGTCAATGAGGATACGCAATCTTCGCTGTCTGAGTAAAGAAACTCTTATTTCCTTTCTATAAAAGTTTGTCTGGGAGCACATTGAACAGGCATTTATTTGCTCCTCAAGGAAACAACCGGAGTCACAGATCATCTTCAAATCCCTCTGGATTATTTTATCCTGTTGTCTGTCAGTGTCGTCATGTGTCAGTGTCGGTGTATATCGTGGCGCGCATCAAAGCGTAACAGACACAGTGGATCCCAGCCACTCCCGCACATACAGTAGTAATGTGCCATATGGACAAAGGGCATAGTTAAAAACATATGTGAAGGCTCTCTGTAAGAGATGTGTGCAGAGGTATGCAATGGAGACCATTTAAGGTGAAATTAAAATAAAGCTTTATTGCCTGTTCCTTTAAATAGCACAGCAAACACAAATATACAAAACAACACCTATCCCTGTGTAAGGGCTAACTTACTTCCCCAGTCCCTTTCTGCAGGGCTGGAGGGAGAATCCCATTACCTGCCTGGTCCCCAAAGTCTCAAGAGATACCTTAAAAGCAGATGGCCCTTCATGTCAGTCTCTGGTAGGTTCCTTGCTCCCCCGTGTCCAGGAATATAGGTGTCTGGGTGTCTTGATCTCAGCACAGCCTTTCTGCTAAAGACCTCTTTCCTCTTGTCAGCACCCATGTGTACTGAGGAAAATCTCTCTCCTGTTGGAAACTGGAGGCTTTTCTTTTCAGACACAAATTGGCCAGGTGGAGTCTGGTTAATTGCCTGCTGCACTTAACCAGATCCCTGCTGGATTTTAGAGAGGGTTTCTTCAACAGGGATAGAAGTCCCTGTTACACTCTCGTCAAATGATGAATGCATATTATCTAAATTGCAGGTCGGAATAATAATCACAGCACAGTAAAATTCAATGTAAACTTTATTTTTATTTTTTATTAACACTACTCCAAACATTTCTGGTGGAATTGAAACTTCTTAGAATCGGCCATTTTACATTCAAAGCATCTTGTTAAACCCAACCTCAAGGCCAGGGGCGGCCAACTCCAGTCCTCAAGGGCCACCAACTGGTCATTAGAAGGCAAAGATGGCTTTGGGGAGGGGTGGGCAACTCCAGTCCTCAAGGGCCACCAACAGGCCAGGTTTTAGGGATATCCCTGCTCCAGCACAGGTGGGGCAGTCAAAGACTGAGCCACTGATTGAGCCACCTGTGCTGAAGCAGGCATATCCCGAATACCTGGCCTGTTGGTGGCCCTTGAGACTGGAGTTGCCCACCCCTCCCCAAAGCCATCTTTGCCTTCTAATGACCAGTTTTGAGTATACTATATCATGCTCCCCTGGGTGCCAGCCTGACGCTGTTGTAAACGCCATGTGACGCTACAAGTGAAATGAGGGAGGTTCTGATTCTATTTGGCTTTCGCTGGGATGGGAGAACCTTTTACCTGCCAGAAAGCAGATACGTTATGATGTATCAGGGGAGTCCAGCTAAACATGGCGAGTTACATAGAATAACACCACCTACATCGCCATAATCCTACCGTCGCATGTATTGGAGACACTGGAGGAGTTCACGCCGGAGTGTCGGATCCGCGGCCGAGCTATTTCGAGCTCGGTCGTTAGCACACACATGTCTCAAAGTGGAATGCGAATTTCTCATCCCCACCCTGAGGTTTATAAATACCAGCTCCCTGTTACTTGCTCACGTTTCTCTCGCTGGTCATACTGTGGTTGAAACAAAGTCCCAAAAGCCGAAGCGATAGCTGCAGTGGGAACAGAGGGCCGGGTCCCGAAACCGAAATTATAACCAGGATGGAGATGGGCACGGAGGAATCTTTTCTGAAGTTTGCCGGGGATGCATATTACGTACGCTACCCAGTGCCTGTAAATGAATACTTAACAAGTTAATGCTGCCACGTGTCTCTCTAAACCAAAAGGTGGCCAACTTCAGTCCGCAAAGGCCACCAACAGGTGAGGTTTTTAGGATATCCCTACTTCAGCACAGGTGACTCAATCAGTCCCAGCTTCAGCACAGGTAGCTCACTCAGTCCACTGATTCAGCACAGGTGGCTCAATCCGTTGCCCCGTCTTCAACTGAGCCACTGATTGAGCCACCTGTGCTGAAGCTGGGATATTCTGAAAACCTGCCCTGTTGGTGGCCCCTTGAGAACCGGAGTTGGCCACTCCTGGTCTAAACCAAACAAGATGGCGTGTGCGTGTTTGTAACCGTTTGCTTCACCCCATGCAGGTTTCCAGTTCTACTTATAAACAGAGAAGTGAGGAATTCCGGAAACTATTCAAAGAGTTGCCGGAACCGGAGAAGCTGATCGTGGGTAAGAGAGGACCAAGTGCCGGGGTGTATGTTCTCTGCCTGCCTGTCATTTTGGAAGGGAACAGGTTTTGTGTTCTGTACATGCTGAGGGCATACGTGCAATGTAAACTTGGCATTGTGTTCTTAGATGTAACTAAAAAGCAGAGAGTATTTCTGAGAAATGGGTGCACTCATTTCTTAGAAATACTCTTTGCTTTTCCGAATCAGTCTCTTATTTCTAAGTGCACCACTCACATCTCCTGGCTGATCAGGAACTGCTCTTTCTTTATTAAACACTTAGGGCCTCATGCAGAGAGCAGAATTGGAGAGGGGAATAAAATTTAGCTTTATTGGAGAGTTTTTTTCTCCATATGCAGAAAGGGCATAAAACTGCATTTACAATCCTTTCTGCATATGGAGAGTTTCAACCGGCGCTATGAGCGCTGTTGAAACTAGTGGGAAAGAAATCGTTTTGTTTTTTTTCTCCCCCACCGGCTGCGGAGCGCCAGCTTCATGGTGGAGAAGGAAAATGTTGAAAATCGCGCCATTTTTTTGGCGCGAACAGCCACTAGATGGCGTTCGCGGCTCTCTGCATACGGCCGTTTTAAACACTGGAGAGATTTAGGTTCTCTCCAGCCGCGCGGCGAGTTTCAAGAAAAAAAAAATGGCGCTTTTTTTAAAAACTTTCCATTATCTGCCTTTCTCAAGGCAGAATTCGCCAAAACATGCCGCTTTCCCTGTTAGCGCTGCTCTCTGCATGAGGCCCTTAGGGGCCTATGCAGAGAGCAGCGGTAAGGGGAATAGCGGCATTTTTTGGAGAAAAATGCCTGTAGAAAGGCAGGTACTGGCGAGTTTTAAAAAAAGCGCCATTTTTTTTTTATTATTTGCAAATTTCGGCGCGCGGCTGGAGAGAACCTAAATCTCTCCAGTGTTGAAAACTGCCGTATTCAGAGAGGCGCGATCGCCATCTAGCGGCTGTTTGCGCCAAAAAAAATGGCGCGATTTTCAACATTTTGCTTCTCCAAAAAAATTTGGCAAGAAGCTGGAGCTCGGCGGCCGGTGGGGGAGAAAAAAAAAAACGCGATTTTTTCCCCACTAGTTTCAACAGCGCTCATATCGCCGGTTGAAACTCTCCATATGCAGACAGGATTCTAAATGCAGTTTTCGGACCTTTCTGCATATGGAGAAAAAAACTCTCCATTAAAGCTACTTTTTATTCCCCCCTCCAATTTTAAATAGGTCTGCTCTCTGCATGAGGCCCTTAGATGTAACTATTCGTATCGTGCACTCAGATGTTGAAATCTGGCCTGTGCCCTGTTTCCCTTTTTATTTCCAATCTTTGCTTGCATTCTGCTTCCAACGTGTTACAGAGAAAAGGATGCATCTCCCATGTACTTTCCTTTCAATGCAATGCATTCTTTGCACTGTTTGTTGTTGTTTTGTTAAGTGTCCTAGGGATATGTCTACTAAGCACTGCTAAACCCCAACACACGTTCAGCCTGTGCAATTAAAATGCCCATTGTAACTACGCTGCAGAATGTCACAATTTGTGATCTTGCCGTTCTGTCTGCTATATTCGGAAACAGGAGGCTGAAAGTTTAAATGTACAACTCGCGTACACCAGCTTTGGGAGCAATGGGGCATATTTTCTAAGCGGTGCTACGTCACAAGACTCCTTACGACTTCACAAGACACATTACATCCCATTCAACTGAACCCATGTCATCTAATTGTCCATTATTTTTTTTAAATTTATTTTTTAACCTCTTTTTGCTGTGAAATAACCCAGTAGTTATTCTTTCCTTTCAGAGAAATATTGGCCAAATGTATATTTTCTGAGGCATTTAAATATGGCCTCCGTGGCTTTTGAACCAAAAATGTTAAAAGCTATTAGACCTGTCTTTAGCGAATGCTGAAACCCTGTGAAGTAGTAAACCCCGTTTAGTTGCTGAGGGTGTTACCATGAGATTACCATTCTGGGCACGGGTTATATATATTTGGATATCTCTGCTTCAGCACAGGTGGTGCAGTCAAAGACTGAGTATATGAAATAAATGCTGCACACCTAGAAAGAGTATAATAAAAGATGATACAATTACCGGTGCTCCTGTGTTTGAACGATGGCCTGTAATCAATCCAATGCAAGTAGTAGTTGAAGGAACACAGGGCACAAACGGATTTGGAATAACGAACTCCTTTATTGAGCCAAACACAACGTTTCGACCTTATTGGTCTTTATCAAGTGACATAGTGGGATAAAGACCAATAAGGTCGAAACGTTGTGTTTGGCTCAATAAATGAGTTAGTTATTCCAAATTCGTTTGTGCCCTGTGTTCCTTCAACTACTACAGCAAATCACCTGTGCTGAAGCAAGGATATCCTAAAAACCTGGCCTGTTGGTGGCCCTTGAGGATTGGAGTTGGCCACCCCTGCCTTATGGTGACACCCCCCTCACTAATTCACTTGCTGGTGATGACTGGGGCCAGCTGTCATTCAAACTTCTCTGAACTGGGGAATCGACAGCAAATTGTGTGCAAGCCGGGGGTCTCTGGATACAAGAATTCATCTGCTATGCTCCAGGGGGGACCCCTGATTCAAGCGAGATAACATCTCACCCATCATCAAAGGAAAACCTTCCTTCCTGCAGCTCAATGCAGCTTTATTTAACCCTTCAGCTAACAGAGCGGGTCAGTAATGCATTTCAAAGCAAGATTAAGTATAACATTGTCTGAGTAGGGCCCAATGGGTGACATTCCAGAACGACAAAGTCAGAAGGTTACAAGGCATAAAAATATCCCTCTATTCTCAGCAGGGAGGAGACCCGCGGCACAATGACGGGAGTCAGTGGCTCCTCCTCACACCGTAATCCTAGTCCGTGCACGCCTCCTTATTTACAAATCCTGGCAGAGACTCCTCTGTCCTGGTGGCAGCAGCTGAGGACACCTCTGTGCAGCTTGTCCTTCACGTCACAGAGTGAATGTACAGTGCTGGGAGGTAACCCATGCTATGGGCCGCCCAGACTCCTACTTCTCCAACTCCTACTCAAGGTGTCCCTGCAACCCAAGCCACGATATCAATGGGGACGAGGAGTCGTTTGTAGCATTGGGGTAACAAGCCAACCAGTGGGGTGCAGTGTAGTTGGACGCAAGGCACACAGTTCTAATTTAATTCAGGGATATCAGGGACTCCTCGTATGGAGAGGACACATCGGTTGTACAATGCAATCTCTAATCACAATATATGCATTATTTAGGTTGTATTTTCATTAAAGAAGTCAAAAGAACATTGTGGGTCTCCACCAAGTCATCCAAAAAGTAGCACCCCATTGGATTTACGACAACATCCTGTTAGGCCACCTTCCCAGTGCTGGAGAAGATGTCTCTCCCATGCATTTGAATGAAGCATTGGGAAGATTTATTTATAGCGTATTGAATAAGGCGAAATGACAAATCTCATGCCAATCCTACCCGGAAACCCTGCGAAAGATAATACCCACTTGTATTTTGTAAACTTTTTGACATTTTAGGCCTCTGAATCTGAAATCTGATATGCTTTGGTGGGCAGAATAACCACGGGGTGCCAGTTTCCATGTGATTGTAACTCTGCATTCTCATTATGAATGAGGTGGGGCAGTAACATGTTGATTAGTTAATAATAATAATAATAATAATAGCATGTCCTTGTATGGCGCTGCTAGTTTTACGTAGCGCTTTACAGAGACATTTTGCAGGCACAGGTCCCTGCCCCGTGGAGCTTACAATCTATGTTTTTGGTGCCTGAGGCACAGGGAGATAAAGTGACTTGCCCAAGGTCACAAGGAGCCGACACCAGGAATTGAACAAGGTTCCCCTGCAGCAAACTCAGTGTCAGTCAGTATCTTTACTCACTGACTGACACTCCCTCTCCCTTATTTTTATCCCACTGTATAAAAGTTCTGCACATTCTCTATTGCACTTTTTTTTTAAATCAGTTTTTGAATATTTGTATATTTTTTATTTTACACTTCATTTTTCATGTTGGTTTAAGAACGTAGAAGATCAAAGATAATGTATCTTTAGTGCACGAGTGGCCAACTCTAGTACTCAAGGGCCACCAACAGGTCAGGTCTTTGACTGCGCCACTAATTGAGCCACCTGTGCTGATGCAGCGATATCCTGAATACCTGCCATGTTGGTGGCCTTTGAGGACTTGAGTTGCCCACCCCTGCCTTTTGTCTCTCAAAAGATATCACCAAAAACCATACTAAAAACTTGAGAACTAGCGGTCTTTTAAACGCAGTTGTAAAAATAAGCGGGGGTGGGGTGGGGGGGGGACAGCCGTTATTCGACAATCATTTCATAAGTGGATATGATCACCTTTCAACGTCTTACAAACCCTGCGCTGGCAGAGCCATGCAGACTCCTGGCAGTGAGCGGCTTCATGCTTTGCACTGTTACTTTGAGCCAATGTAACTAACCTGCTTGCGTTTACTCACTTGGTTGCAGATTACGCGTGCGCCCTGCAGAAGGACATCCTACTCCAAGGGCGCCTTTACGTCTCCGAAAACTGGGTCTGCTTCCACAGCAACATCTTCAGATGGGAAACCTCGGTAAGGCGCAGACTGTCCAAGGTCGCCATTTTCTTGTCCCACTCTCCTCCTTGCAATGCGCTGGCGGCAGGACCCGCCAGCAGGAAACTGCTTCATATTATTTTCTCTATATATATGTGAGTCAGCCTGCTCATGATGGAGTGATAATATCCTTATGTAGTTACAGTGAGCCAGGGAAATACTACAGCACATAAGAATTGTCTCTACAATTACTTTCAAAGTTGCCATCCGCCATATGCAAGAAATACTGTAATCCTAATACTGTCCGCATTATGATAATCGCGTACAGTCGGTTCACAAACTTGCACATGATATTACTACAAGTTGCACAGAACGCCAGTGACATTGAATTCCTACTAGCCTGTAATGATGGAGATATCCTAACCCTTAGAACAGTGATTCCCAACCTTTTTTGTTTGGAGGAACCCTTTAAGTATTTTGTAAAATGTCGGGGAACCCCTATGTGGATGACACATGTTCGACAGGGGTAAATCACAAAATAGACGTGTAAAGCAGTAGGGGTAATAAATAATAATTAACTCATACTTTTGAATAAACAATATGTATATATTTTGTAATGATTTTGTTTTAAACATCACCCCCCCCCCTGAATCTCACATCACCCCCCCCTGAATCTCACATCACCCCCCCTGCATCTCACATCACCCCCCTCTGCATCTCACATCACCCCCCCCTGAATCTCACATCACCCCCCCCCTGCATCTCACATCAACCCCCTCTGCATCTCACATCACACCCCCCCCTGCATCTCACACCATCCCCCACTGATCAATCGATCTCTCTCCCCCTCTCTCCTCTCCCCCTTCTCTCTCCTCTACCTTTCTCCCTCCTTCTCTCTTTCCTCTCCCTCTCCCCTTCTCCCTCCTTCTCTCCTCTCCCCCTCTCCCTCCTTCTCTCTCCTGTCCCTCCTTCTCTGTCCTCTCCTCTTCCCTTCTCTCCTCTCCCCCCTTCTCTCTTCTCTTCCTCCCTCCCCTCTCCCTCATTCTCTCTCCTGTCCCCGTCTCCCTCCTTCTCTCTCCTCTTCCTTTCTCCCTCTACCTCTCTCATCTACATCTCTCCCCTCCCCCCTCTTTCTTCTATCCCCTCTCTCCTCTCCCCCTCTCTCCCTCCTCCTTTCTCTCTCCTCCCCTCTCCTCTCCCCTCTCCTCTCCTCTCTCCCTCCTCTGTCCTCTCCCTCCTCTGTCCTCTCTCCTCTACCCTTCCCCTCTCTCCCTCCTCTCTCCTCTGCCCCTCTCTCCTCTCCTTTCCCTCCTCTCTCCTTCCTTTCTCCCTCTACCTCTGTCCCTCCTTCTCTCTCTTCTCCCCCCTCCTCTCTCGCTTACCATACTGCACACACGTGTTGCCCCTTGCTTACCATACTGCACACACATTACCCCTTGCTTACCATACTGCACACACATGTTACCCCTTGCGTACCATACTGCACACACACGTTACCCCTTGCGTACCATACTGCACACACACGTTACCCCTTGCTTACCATACTGCACACACACGTTACCCCTTGCTTACCATACTGCACATGCATGTTACCCCTTGCTTACCATACTGCACACACACGTTACCCCTTGCTTACCATACTGCACACACACGTTACCCCTTGCTTACCATACTGCACACACACGTTACCCCTTGCTTACCATACTGCACACACGTGTTACCCCTTGCTTACCATACTGCACACACGTGTTACCCCTTGCTTACCATACTGCACACACACGTTACCCCTTGCTTACCATACTGCACATGCATGTTACCCCTTGCTTACCATACTGCACATGCATGTTACCCCTTGCTTACCATACCGCGCACACACGTTACCCCTTGCTTACCATACTGCACATGCATGTTACCCCTTGCTTACCATACTGCACACACACGTTACCCCTTGCTTACCATACTGCACATGCATGTTACCCCTTGCTTACCATACTGCACATGCATGTTACCCCTTGCTTACCATACTGCACATGCATGTTACCCCTTGCTTACCATACTGCACATGCATGTTACCCCTTGCTTACCATACTGCACACGTGTGTTACCCCTTGCTTACCATACTGCACACACACGTTATCCCTTGCTTACCATACTGCACACACACGTTACCCCTTGCTTACCATACTGCACACACACGTTACCCCTTGCTTACCATACTGCACACACACGTTACCCCTTGCTTACCATACTGCACATGCATGTTACCCCTTGCTTACCATACTGCACACACACGTTACCCCTTGCTTACCATACTGCACACACACGTTACCCCTTGCTTACCATACTGCACACACACGTTACCCCTTGCTTACCATACTGCACACACGTGTTACCCCTTGCTTACCATACTGCACACACGTGTTACCCCTTGCTTACCATACTGCACACACACGTTACCCCTTGCTTACCATACTGCACATGCATGTTACCCCTTGCTTACCATACTGCACATGCATGTTACCCCTTGTTTACCATACCGCACACACAGGTTACCCCTTGCTTACCATACTGCACATGCATGTTACCCCTTGCTTACCATACTGCACACACACGTTACCCCTTGCTTACCATACTGCACATGCATGTTACCCCTTGCTTACCATACTGCACATGCATGTTACCCCTTGCTTACCATACTGCACATGCATGTTACCCCTTGCTTACCATACTGCACATGCATGTTACCCCTTGCTTACCATACTGCACACGCGTGTTACCCCTTGCTTACCATACTGCACACACACGTTATCCCTTGCTTACCATACTGCACACACACGTTACCCCTTGCTTACCATACTGCACACACGTGTTACCCCTTGCTTACCATACTGCACACACACGTTACCCCTTGCTTACCATACTGCACATGCATGTTACCCCTTGCTTACCATACTGCACATGCATGTTACCCCTTGCTTACCATACTGCACACGCGTGTTACCCCTTGCTTACCATACTGCACACACACGTTATCCCTTGCTTACCATACTGCACACACACGTTACCCCTTGCTTACCATACTGCACACACGTGTTACCCCTTGCTTACCATACTGCACACACACGTTACCCCTTGCTTACCATACTGCACATGCATGTTACCCCTTGCTTACCATACTGCACATGCATGTTACCCCTTGCTTACCATACTGCACACGCGTGTTACCCCTTGCTTACCATACTGCACACACACGTTACCCCTTGCTTACCATACTGCACATGCATGTTACCCCTTGCTTACCATACTGCACATGCATGTTACCCCTTGCTTACCATACTGCACACGCGTGTTACCCCTTGCTTACCATACTGCACACACACGTTATCCCTTGCTTACCATACTGCACACACACGTTACCCCTTGCTTACCATACTGCACACACGTGTTACCCCTTGCTTACCATACTGCACATGCATGTTACCCCTTGCTTACCATACTGCACATGCATGTTACCCCTTGCTTACCATACTGCACACACGTGTTACCCCTTGCTTACCATACTGCACATGCATGTTACCCCTTGCTTACCATACTGCACATGCATGTTACCCCTTGCTTACCATACTGCACATGCATGTTACCCCTTGCTTACCATACTGCACATGCATGTTACCCCTTGCTTACCATACTGCACACGCGTGTTACCCCTTGCTTACCATACTGCACACACACGTTACCCCTTGCTTACCATACTGCACACACACGTTACCCCTTGCTTACCATACTGCACACACGTGTTACCCCTTGCTTACCATACTGCACACACGTGTTACCCCTTCATGGCTGTATTGTGACAGGAGTACTTATTAATAATACAACGAATACAGGGACTGATTGAGCCACCTGTGCTGTTGCAGGGACTGGAAACCTGACCTGTTAGGTGGAGGGGGGCTTGAGGACTGGAGTTGAGCACCCCTGGAGTAATATGTACTGCACCTTTAAGTGACCCAAACTCCTCAATAGAAGCAACCCCAGGCTCTGTAGCCCTGTCCCCGCCGGGGTGGAAGTGCATGTCCGTTACCTGGCTGCGGGTGGGTCATTGTGTTCCATGTTTCCTTTCAGATTTGTTTGGCCCTGAGAGATATCACCTCCATGACCAAGGAGAAAACTGCCCGGCTTATTCCCAATGCCATCCAAATCAGCACAGAGAACGAGAAGGTAATAGCCGCGTCTTTCTTTTATTTCCTTCCTATCCAGTTCCACAAATGGAGAGAAGTACATGTGTAATGCCGGCTAATGTACGGCTCTGAGAAGTACGTGTGTAATGCCGGCTAATGTACGGCTCTGGGTGACCGGTTATCAGATTACAATGAAGTCTTTGCTGCTTGTATCAGTCGCAGTCAGGCCGTCCAGCTGTCCACTATGTTGGATATGGTACAAGTGGGGACGTACCTCTCTGCTACCAGAGGGGGCAGCAAACGCCTACGTTGGGCACGATTCACTATAGCAGCGTTTTCCCATTGTGCACCCCCTGCTAGAAAAGTCTTCCGTGGACCCCCTTATTAAAAAAATCTTTTTGCCTACGTATCAGACTATCGCTAACAAACCTGTGTGACCGATTCCAGGCAGTATAGTGACCTGAGCTAGTGGAGGGACCGTGCTTAATAAGGCCCCAATTACTCTTACAATTAATCTCTCAATTACTGCGGGAGCTTCAAAAATTCCCCACAATGCCTTGCTGCTGTGGATGCAAAGCATTGTGGGAAGTGACTTTGGAAGCTCCTGCTGTGACAGTCCCCACACGGGCTCAGGAATCCGCTATTCTGCCCGGGGTCCGCTATTTCATATTTTTTTGGGGGGATGGACCCCTTGGAGACACCTCACGAACCCCAGTTGGGAATCACTGCACTGAAGGATGTACATTGGGGCTTCTTTGTATTCTGGTGCAGATTTGTTATACAGTAACTGTGGCCAAATCTGACTGTATTCACTGGGAATTATTCATTCATAAATGGGAAGCAATATCAATATAATTAGTTTTACATGAAAATGGCGTTAAACCGCGCTAGCGCTAAGGGCTGAGTCCTAGAAAACAGCGTCAAACCGCGCTAGTGCCAAGGACTGAGTCCTAGAAAACGGCGTTAAACCGCGCTAGTGCCAAGGACTGAGTCCTAGAAAACAGCGTTAAACCGCACTAGCGCTAAGTGCGAAGTCCTAGAAATTGGCGTTAATCAGTGCGGGGTATACAATTGGGGAGGGGTAGGAAATATTACACTTTTGTACCATAAATAAACTGATTAAACCCCCCTTAAGCCTGAGGCTACCAATGTATTGCCTAGGAATGTCTTCAGGCCCCAAAGGGTTAACATCCAACATAAACACAAGAAAGCATGACATCCATATGTGCACATATTAACCCTTTACTAACCCAAGTGCGCAGCTAGCCGTGGGTTTATATTTTCTACATTGTTAAGAGGATGTATTTTTTTATCATCAATTCTAGGTTGGCTAGTACTGGGGTGCCTGACTCCAGTCTTCAAGCCCCCCCCAACAGGTCAGGGTTTCGGGAAATCCCAGCTTCAGCACAGGTGGCCGAGCAGTTTTTTCCTGGGTCATGGAGGTGATATCTCTCAGAGCTAAGACTGAGCCTGCGATTGAGCCACCTGTGCTGAAGCAGGGATTGATTGAGCCACCTGTGCTGATGCTGGGACTGATGGAGCCACCTGTGCTGAAGCAGGGATATCCTGAAAACCTGACCTGTTGGGGAGGCTTGAGGACTGGAGTTGAGCCCCCCTGTGCTCTTCTCATGTTGCCTATGTACTGTATACAGGCATACCCCGCATTAACGTACGCAATGGGACCGGAGCATGTATGTAAAGTGAAAATGTACTTAAAGTGAAACACTCCCTTTTTCCCACTTATCTATGCATGTACTGTACTGCAATCATCATATACGTGCATAACTGATGTAAATAAAGCATTTGTAACAGGCTCTATAGTCTCCCCGCTTGCGCACAGCTTCGGTACAGGTAGCGAGTTCAACTTTGCTGTTCAGGACGTGCTGACAGGTGCATGCGTGAGCTGCCGTTTGACTATTGGGCGATATGTACTTACTCGCGAGTGTCCTTAAAGTGAGTGTCCTTAAAGCGGGGTATGCCTGTATAGTGGGCATTATATACATAGGCAAGACGGGCATAATGACAGCCTGGGGTAGGTGATACAAATCGGAGGTATTATTGGCGGTAACACGACATGGGCAGGTATTGGAGTCTAGTTAATAGCGTGTAAAGAAGTAATATGGTGTTAACGACTGATTCACAGTCGCTGCATTACATATCTAGCTGACATATCACTAGCCCTTCCCACTGCGTTACCGCTGCGTTACCGCTGCCGACATGTCCGGGAATAATAGTTTCGCCGCACACCTGTTTTATTCATGCAAAAAAAAAAAAACGGGAAAAAAGTACCGTTTGCTTCAATTTCAAAACCTCTGCTGTGTTGATTTATTTCTTCCATCTTCATTAAAAACCAAGGTAAGTCATAGAAAATGAGGAACTATTCACCAGTGCTGCAAATAGCGTACAAAAAGGGGAAGAGACAAACACCTACAGCCGTTCAACGGCGGTCACTCCCGCCTGACCAACACTGCCTGCCGCAGAACCTGTGAGGTTCCACGGCTTGTACACGGCACCGGGGTTCTTGGGCCAATAAAAGGTATTCTATTACCTCTTGTTTATTTGTCATCTCCCTTTTATATTTTTCACGTATGCTGTGCTATATATATATATATATATGTCTATGTCGGTGATGGCCAACTCCAGTCCTCAAGGGCCACCAACAGGCCAGGTTTTAGGGATTTCCCTGCTTCAGCACAGGTGGCACATTTGACTGAGCCACCTGTGCTGAAGCAGGGATATCCCTGATACCTGGCCTGTTGGTGGCCCTCGAGGACTGGAGTTGGCCACCACTGGCTTATGAGCTTGACAAAAGTCTCTTGCTTGCGATGTTTACAACCATCCCAGTTTATGGCACCTCACAAGCTCAATTACCTTACTTAGGAGGTTGAGTAAAGATTACAATATTAACCTTTTCCAAGGGGATTTCAGGACAAGGTTCCTCTTCCACTTTGCTGGAGCGTAGTACATTCATGGCGTGCGTTTCTGCGGATCCATTTTTAGTTAATCTTGTGTATTTGCAGGGCATGGTTTGGTCAACATACTTTCTATACGTAAATTAAAATGTGTACAACCAGCCCATTGGTTATTTACAACAACAGCACAACTATTGGTTATGTACAATCTGTCATTAAATTGGGAACTTTTTAATGGTTATTTGATTTGTCTATAAAAATCTGTTTGCAGTCTTCAAGATGCCCCACTAAATAAATAGTATGTTGTATATTTAAGATGAATAAAAAGAAACAAACTGGGCACAGCAGCAAGATCAAGAAGGGCGAAGGTGTGGAATTCATATTAAAAATCTATTTATTGATTTAGCCATCAAAACAAGGCCCACAAATCCTCCAACGCGTTTCACGCCCACATGGCGCTTTATCAAGGAGTGGGGTGTATTTAACCCTTATTCTGGTGCCTTGTATCTCATTGGTTGTCACTGCTGCAGGGGGTCCCTCAAACTTCGTCATTAGTTCGCTAACGCCAGGGTTCATTAAGAAACGTGCCGGGGGAGCAGTGCTCGTTCATTTCTTCATTCGCGTACATTACAAATACTCTGGGAGGGAACGGAAGCCTTTTTGCTGACGACACAAATATCGGCAAGATAGGTTAACACTCAAGGGGCGATGGAGGGAGGGAGGGTGTAAATAAAGTTATTCATGATTTAGGTATTATTGTACCGCTCAAGATTGTGACAGCTGCACTTTAAAGCAGCGTCTGCGCTGATCACCATTTGTGTTTTTACTTGTAAGATCTCTCCTTGCTTTATTTATTGCGGTTTTGATCTGTTAAGTTATCCGCTTTGGAGATATATAGGGCCTCATGCAGAGAGCAGCGGTGGAATTAATTGGAGAAAGAAAAAAATAGTACCTTTTTTGGCGTGATTTAATCTCCATATGCAGAAGAAAGGGCATAAAACTGCATTTAAAATCCTGTCTGCATATGGAGAGTTTCAACCGGCGATATGAGCGCTGTTGAAACTTGTGGAAAAAAAATCGCGGTTTTTTTTCTTTCTCCCCCACCGGCCGCCGAGCTCCAGTTTCTTGCTGGCGAAGCAAAATGTTGAAAATCGCGCCATTTTTTTGGCGCGAACAGCGACTAGATGGCGTTCGCGCCTCTCTGAATACGGCCGTTTTCAACACTGGAGAGATTTAGGTTCTCTCCAGCCGCGCGGCGAGATTTGCAAATAAAAAAAATAAAATGGCGCTTCTTTCAAAACTCTCCATTATCTGCCTTTCTAAAGGCAGATTTCGGCAAAACATGCCGCTTTCCCTGTTAGCGCTGCTCTCTGCATGAGGCCCATAGTGTCTGGGAGGTTAAAATTGAGCTCTCTAGAGCCCAGTGCCGTCTAAATGTTACCATGGTAACCTCAGAATCTAGAGACTCCGAAAATCATGATTTTTACACAATTAAACAAACCAAACCAGAGCAGGACATGCTCCGAGGGTAAGATGCATCGTCCTAACGCTGGGGAATAAGATACATCGTCCTAACGCTGGGGAATAAGATACATCGTCCTAACGCTGGGGAAGTGGTTGCACCTGGTAGCTGTTCACTTTATAGTGCAGTAAGAGAGGGTTCACACAGTCATGTTGAAACTGACGGCACTTTGATTTTTACTCCTGCACAGTTGTTCTTTACATCATTCGCTACAAGAGACCGAAGCTTCCTCAGTATCTTTCGAATGTGGCAGAATGTACTTCTGGATAAGGTAAGCCAATTAAGGGACGCAGGCGCAAGAAGGTCTAAAATGAGGGGGGGGGGGAAAAGCAAGGCGAGGGGCTACTCGAAGCCCAGGATTGTCACTGCCTGTGAGCCCGCCAATCCTGTCCTAGAGTCTCCGTTTCCCAAATAACACGTCCCAAAAGACACGTTCCTAGTCATAACTACAGCCATGGTATGTTACACAGAAATCCCCCCTATCTCATTTGCAGGATTGGAACCTGGAGTTCCTCCTGAGCTGAACCCCGCTTTTTCCCACTCTGGGGCTCCCCTGGTTCCAGAGATGCTTACCGGTGAAGTTTCTGGGATAACTTTCTGGTTTTTAAAGGGGCTTTAAGTGCCCGTCCAATAGGAAGACTCAGCCGATGACGTGATGGCTTCCTACTGGCCCAGGATTTGGTGGGCCATACGTTTCCCCTGCAGGGAGATTTAAACCGGGTAACTTCACGGCTAAGCACCTGAAAGCTAAAGATCACGCGGTTCTGCTCCGAAAGAGCCCCCCAATTCCCATTCTGTAAAACATATTTTAGGGAACGCCTGAAAACCGTTCCATTGCTGAACAATCCTTATACACACAAAGTAACCAGCCAAAGGACCCCCCTAATCTGCCAGCTTCCTAACTTGCTACACAATCATAGGGGGCCTGTTAAAGTGCAAGAAAATCCACGCAATATCACCCCAAAAAATCAGGAGTTTTCTCCATATTCAATACGGATTATCTATGCCAAAATATCACTAGTAAAACTAATTTGTATGGCACACGTAGGATAGGTAAGACGGTGCCTCTCTCCTCTGTAATAGCTGTATAGAGCTTATTCTTCCATTATACTGGTATGTTCTCACTTATTTGTGGCTAGAAATATCTTATACACCGTTCCATAGCTGAATTATCAATCTCGCCAGCCATGGGTAGATAAAAACAACAAAAACGAGCAAGATGTCACCTGTCTGTTCCTATCTTGTACTTTTGGTGAGGTTTGGTCATTTGAATAATGCATTTGCATATCACAGAGTTATAATGATCAAGTAAAATCGCTACCTAGGGAGAACTTTTTCCACGGTTTGGAGTTTGGACTTGAAGGTCTCTTCAATGAATAGAGCGTGATGACTTTTCTGCAATATTGTTTGTTCTTGAGTAGGCCCCGGAAACTCCACCATACACACCAGTATAATCCATACCATACACACCAGTATAATCCATACCATTCACACCAGTATAATACATACGCATTTGTCCGACTGGAAGATGGCTGGGAAGTTATTTAGAATCTCCATCACTTGGTTTCTAAACGTTTCTGAGCTTTGGAGAGATCAGCGTGTTTCTTCTGGCGACAAGCAGAGTTGTAATCAATACTTTTTGGCAGGCTAACCTAACACACAATACTTTGACTCTTCATAATATTTACAGGAGAGCGGCCGGTGTGCGAGGATACATGTTGACACATACAAGACTACTTTTCTGCAATTATCAACCCCTTGATATTTCTTAATCTTATACTATATTAGTGAAAGCACTGTATGTTTGCCTGCCTGGATGTCCGGTGTCCCTAGGGGAAATCTCATTGGTCCCTTGGGTCGCCCGCCCCCGCACACCTCTCATTGGCCTGAGGCGGAGTGACAGCCCACACACACACACACACACAACACAGCAGCTCTATACACACACACACACACACACAACTCAGCAGCTCTATACACACACACACACACACACACACACAACACAGCAGCTCTACACACACACACAACACAGCAGCTCTATACACACACACACACAACACAGCAGCTCTATACACACACACACAACACAGCAGCTCTATACACACACACACACACACACAACACAGCAGCTCTATACACACACACACACACCCTCCCCCCGCCCCCTCCCCCCCTCACACAACACAGCAGCTCTATACACACACACACACACAACACAGCACCTCTATACACACACACACACACACACACAACACAGCAGCTCTATACACACACACACTCTCTGTCCGCCCCCCCCCCCTCACGTGCGCCGTCCTGCACTGGCTCCGGACGGGAAGCGCGGCCCTCCTACCCCAGCCGCTCCCTTACCTCCCCAGCGCTACCACCCGCTCAGGTAAGTCACTGCGCGTCCCGCCTCAGCCTCAGGCCCACTGCGCATGCCGCCTCAGCCTCAGGCCCACTGCGCGTCCCGCCTCAGCCTCAGGCCCACACACACAGGGCGCTTCCTACCGCCGCTCAGCCAGAAGCCACATCGAGCGGGCGCCGGGGGGGGGGGAGCGCGAGTCTTAGGCCCACACAGGGCGCTTCCTGCAGCCGCCTGCACGCCTCACTCAGCAGGACGGCACATCGGGGGACCAAGCGGGCGCCGGGGGGGGGGGAGCGCGAGTCACAGGGAACGGGGGGGGGGGGGGGGCAGTCACGGGGAACGGGGGGGGAGTCACGGGGAACGGGGGGGGGCCACCAGCCGAACCAGCAGGGGGACGGACGCACGGAGGAGGGGGGGGAAATGCCCATACATAAATTATGACAATACATATGCCCACTACTCTCCACCCCCCCCCCACTCCCCTTTCCCCCCCCCCCCCCACTCCTCTTTCCCCCCCCCACTCCCCTTTCCCCCCCCCCCTCCCCTTTCCCCCCCCCCCTCCCCTTTCCCCCCCCCGCTCCCCTTTCTCCCCCCCGCTCCCCTTTCTCCCCCCCGCTCCCCTTTCTTCCCCCCCGCTCCCCTTTCTTCCCCCCCGCTCCCCTTTCTCCCCCCCCGCTCCCCTTTCTCCCCCCCCGCTCCCCTTTCTCCCCCCCCGCTCCCCTTTCTCCCCCCCGCTCCCCTTTCTCCCCCCCCCGCTCCCCTTTCTCCCCCCCCCGCTCCCCTTTCTCCCCCCCCGCTCCCCTTTCTCCCCCCCCCGCTCCCCTTTCTCCCCCCCCGCTCCCCTTTCTCCCCCCCCGCTCCCCTTTCTCCCCCCCGCTCCCCTTTCTCCCCCCCCCGCTCCCCTTTCTCCCCCCCCGCTCCCCTTTCTCCCCCCCCGCTCCCCTTTCTCCCCCCCCGATCCCCTTTCTCCCCCCCCTGCTCCCCTTTCTCCCCCCCCGCTCCCCTTTCTCCCCCCCCGCTCCCCTTTCTCCCCCCCCCGCTCCCCTTTCTCCCACCCCCGAAACCTTTACAACAAATACTCACCTATTGTTCCACGTGTTATAAATAATACTACCTATTACGCATTTACATCCCGGGCAACGCCGGGTCTCTCAGCTAGTTTGATATATAACATGTCAGCAAAAAATGGTGGGTTTCATCTTTCCAGGTTTCACGCCAGAAAACCTGGAATCATAGTGAACAGAAAATTGGTGCTTCGTGTGCGAGGCGCAAAATATAGCCCTTACAGACTGCTTATCTCACTGGGGAGCAGCTCCCCCACTCTGTCTTTCAACGGGAAAGGATTCCTTCCTGGGCAATTTGTTGCACACTTCCACCTGTTTAGTCGTTGGTGCCAAAAAATGAATATGACAAGCCTGTTAAGAAAACGGCAATTTATTTTAATGAAGCCCTGCTCATTAGGGGATCAGTTAGTCCTTTAAGTGGTCAGACACACTATTGACCACACAGTTCTGATGGATAATATAATTCTTCACAAGCGTCTAAATGCCTTTGCAACCAGGGGGTTTCGGCTGCTAATATTTGAATGCAGATATGTTAATAATACTATCCCACAGACACAACTAATCCTTGACCAGAACAGATTTCAATCTTATTCTTTAAAGTCCAAGATATTTACATTATAAAGTAATCATCCAAAGGTTTCAAAGCGCACTTTTTTGTTCTTCTTAGCTGGGTCATGAGCCGGCCAGGATCAGGGGATATTCCCTTCTCGTGTTGCAGCATTTATTTAAAAAAAATGTAAAGTAAAAATGTTCACTTGCTGATCAATAAGAGGAACATGTCACTTCACAGAGACCTTCATTGATTCGCAGAAATGACCCAACATACGCTTTGGAGGCCAAATATCAACACAAACAAAACCTTGTTTTGACGTAATTGCACTATTTTCTGCTCCGTGCTGCGTCTTATGTAACCAGCTTGTTCTTATTTCTGCCTCACGTTTGCTCCACAATGTGGTTTTACACCATCTGATCTTTTGACAAGGAAAAAAGTGAGACACTTTACCGCACAGAGGCGTACAAATAAATATATCTTATTATATTCTGTCATGTAACTTCTCTCCAACCCCATGTCCCGACCCTCTCCAACCCCATGTCCCGACCCTCTCCAACCCCATGTCCCGACCCTCTCCGACCCCATGTCCCGACCTTCTCCGACCCCATGTCCCGACCCTCTCCGACCCCATGTCCCGACCCTCTCCCAACTCCATGTACCGACCCTCTCCCAACCCCATGTACCGACCCTCTCCCAACCCCATGTACCGACCCTCTCCCAACCCCATGTACCGACCCTCTCCCAACCCCATGTACCGACCCTCTCCCAACCCCATGTACCGACCCTCTCCCAACCCCATGTACCGACCCTCTCCCAACCCCATGTACCGACCCTCTCCCAACCCCATGTACCGACCTTCTCCCAACCCCATTTACCGACCTTCTCCCAACCCCATGTACCGACCCTCTCCCAACCCCATGTACCGACCCTCTCCCAACCCCATGTACCGACCCTCTCCCAACCCCATGTACCGACCCTCTCCCAACCCCATGTACCGACCCTCTCCCAACCCCATGTACCGACCCTCTCCCAACTCCATGTACCGACCCTCTCCCAACCCCATGTACCGACCCTCTCCCAACCCCATGTACCGACCCTCTCCCAACCCCATGTACCGACCCTCTCCCAACTCCATGTACCGACCCTCTCCCAACTCCATGTCCCGACCCTCTCCCAACCCCATGTCCCGACCCTCTCCCAACCCCATGTCCCGACCCTCTCCCAACCCCATGTACCGACCCTCTCCCAACTCCATGTACCGACCCTCTCCCAACTCCATGTACCGACCCTCTCCCAACTCCATGTCCCGACCCTCTCCCAACTCCATGTCCCGACCCTCTCCCAACTCCATGTACCGACCCTCTCCCAACTCCATGTACCGACCCTCTCCCAACTCCATGTACCGACCCTCTCCCAACTCCATGTACCGACCCTCTCCCAACCCCATGTACCGACCCTCTCCATATCACAAGTTAAAGCGCAGGTGACAAAACTTGGAGAAAAGAGCTAATATAGTGACCCCAAATTGCCTTTATATCTTCTGTAATGTGCCGGATATTGGCATCACCATTGCCGGGAAGCCATAGAAAGTGTGGATAATGTGCTGTGTTATCTTATTCTGTGGTCGGCAGTGATTTCTAGTTAAATTGGGCAGATTTCTGGGGGAAATATCTCCAAGACCCTAGAGCTCCTAATGGTAAGACTGGAGCAGGTTGGTTTCAGGAGAGCTGAAATGAAATGAATAATGTAATTAGATCTGCTTGGAAGGATTGCTGCTTTATTGTACCAACACTTTAATCCCCTGAATTGGATTAATCAGAGTTCATATTACACAAGCTTGCTCCAGGGTGCCTTGTCCTGTTAAGTCATTTGAACCTATTTGTTATGGTTTGATGGAGGGTCTCCGGAGATTGTCTGTCTGGCTTCCATGAACCCTGTGATAAGCATATTCCTTCATTCTTAATCAGTTTCCACGCAACATAAATACGTGTGAAATGTAAATGTAAGCTAAATAAACCGTGGTATCCAAGAGCTGTTTTATTCAGTAGATACAGAGCACCCATATGAATAGCCTGAACCAACCCAAGTGCCCCGTTTTATACAAGTATCACGTGAGTGGCACCCTTTGGGGTCTGTGTGCTGTGCAGGGCGTTTTTTTTTCTCCCTTTTTATAGTGTTGATAAGGTAATCTGACCAAAAAGTCAGCCCTGAATATATCATTTTACGGAGGGTTACAGCCCACCATTACCAGTGAATTTCACATTCTTCTAAAACTCAGAGTGTGGCAGCTGGTGGGCAGATTGGATTGGGTCTCAGTGGCTCCCAAAGTGTAGGTGTGTAAAACACGGGTCAGAGCAGTTTAGCAATGTGATTTCCCTCCCTCCCCGGTCAGCCCGAGCCCTTATATTAATCTGTGCGTAGAAATGCAAGGCTTCCCCAGCACTCAAGGAGTTAAGAACCAATAGGTTGTGTCATCCAACGTTTTCAGTGACAAAGGTCAGAATCCACAGCAACACTGGGACTGGGAGTGTTATTAGCGGTCACAGTAATAGAAACTGATTTATCAGACTGCAAATAGTGCAGAATCCTTGTGATGCCGCCTGCACCATGGAAATGTTAGCCTGATGCAGACAGTCAGGGGGCGGGTACAATGTACAGAACAGTTACCCATATGTATGCAGTAATGTGTCTCCAGTACCCAGTATGTTTTACTCGCTGCTGTAAGAGCGTGAATGGTAATATAGGAAACAGAGCAATACAAATAAAGTGCTTTAAAAAAAAATGCAGAGAAGTGCCGCTCCCATAAAAGAAGTCACATTAAAAACCGGAGGCATATAGCCCACCTGTGCGTTTTGCGCCGTAGCGTTTTATCAAGCGCTTTACCTTGATAAAGCGCTACGTCGCGAAATGCATAGACTGGCTATATGCCTCAGTTTCTTTAATGTAACTTCTTTCATGGGAGCGCACTTCTCTGCCTTTTTTTATTTGTAGTGCTCCGTTTTCTCCTATATTACCATTTGCCACTACTTCACGCGGATGGCACACTCTGCACCCTAGGAAGCATGGGATTGAAGTTTGGACATTGCACTAGATAAGCGAGTCCGTATGTTATTATATAGCACAACTCATCCCCCCCAGATGGCTATATGAAAAGGTGGGGTTATTTATATATACGCTGTTATTTCTGGACACTGGATTTGTTAACCTCACTATTCACAGCAGTAGAGGTTTTCCAGACAAGCGTTTTTTACCTACCCCCTGTATGTATGTAAGGATACCATAAGGCTACTTCTTGCTGGAATATATACGCTCTGTCTATGTCTGTCACTAGTTCTGAGCAGCACACGTTAGTCTGGACTCTGTAAGACAGTGATGCTTATTTGGGTGGAATGTTTTATTTACCCTGCAGCTTGTGGAAAAAGAAGTGTCAATGAGCAACAAATTGTCTGCAGACACATGGGGAAAATTCACAACAAAATCCCTTCGTACAATGGCATTGGGGGACGCAATGAAAATGCCTCTGTGTGGGCTAGTGTTGCACCAGAATTTATATTGGTTATTTTAATACAAATGAAGGAGCGGCTCGGTGAGTAAAGACGCCGACGCTGAAAACCGTGGCAAATGGTCGCAGTCATCAAGGAGTCAACGCCGGGATTTTAACCGCAGGTTCCCCTGCTTGACACTCGGAGTCGGCCTTCACCTCACTGAGCCGCTCCTTGAGCTTGTACGGTAATAACATATCTCCAATCTGCCAAAAGGATATCCAGATCAGGATCCTGCTCAATCATTGCTGACATTTCGGTGAGGAACCTTTTATCAAGGATTGCAATCGGGTAAAATATAGCAAACGTTTAATACATTTGGCACCCTTTTCCAGGAATAGTCAGAGCACACGCATTGCATTCCCACTTTGGTTAAAGCCCCTTCCCCCCTGCAAACCTCCCCCCACTAGGAATACAGAGTAATTAAGTCCATTCGGGCTTTTCCTGTCTTGACATTGTTTACTAAACATTCCCCTGTGTGGTGGTTTTGTTTGGGTGGATTGAACCCGCTTTGAGTTATTGACGGCAGCTTCTTTTAACCTTGTACTTTTGTGTAGTGTTCATAACAAGACGTGTTGTCTCTGGGAAGTGTGAGCGTGCAGATAATAGCAGTGACGCAAGAGGAGCAGGCAAATACTATTTACGTGTAGAAGCGTTTTCTTGATTTGCAGAAATGTGACGGCTAGCTTGGCGTTGCCTACTGTATGTAATAATTGTACTGTATGTAATAATTGTACTGTATTACTGTATGTAATAATTGTACTGTATGTAATAATTGTACTGTATTACTGTATGTAATAAATTCTAACACGGATTCAATAGCGAGACATTGGAATTTATAACAAAAAACACCTTATCGTGTTAAACCTAGAGCCACAGAGCTGGGTTAGGTGACTTGGCGTGATGCTTAGCCCCCGTTCCTACTGTTAATTTTCGCACCAAGCTACGGGTTTCTACCTTATCTTATGTCACACTTCCTCTCCACATCCATTGTAACCAGACATCCCACTTGTAACCAGACATCCCACTTGTAACCAGACATCCCACTTGTAACCAGACATCCCACTTGTAACAAGACATCCCACTTGTAACCAGATATCCCTCTTACATACACTGTATATAATATTGTGCTTCTGTATTTCTGCCACACCCGATGAAGGACCCTGAGAGCTCAGAATGCTTGTAACATATCAACTACTTTTTGGTCCAATCAAAGGCATCATAACCCCTGCTCCCTCTCCCTCCTTTGTTACTTACCTAGCGTCACATGAGAAATAATGTGTATTTCCAGAAGACGATAACGTGACGTTTAGTCCTATTTTGTCCCGTAGGCAACCTTGGTGGTAATGACATGCAGAAGAGCCTCTCTGTGATGTGAAACCTATGCTGATGAACGGACGTTGTTATTGCATAGAATTAGCTTTAAGTATACGCGTTGGCCTCAGGGAAAGTGACATAATATACGGGTTTAGGTTGCAGTTATCAGGGCTAAATTGTAACCCCCTCAGTGCTAGATAGAGGCAGGTATCACATTGCTCCCCCCTCGTCTCACACCTCTGGGGGATGTCCTGCCCCAAAACGGTGATTCCTTTTTCTGCTCCTCTGCATGTGGATTTAAATGGCCATTTGCGCATATTCTTGCCCGTGCTGTGAGCACTCTGTCTGTACTTGTGCTCTTCCTGTGATGGTGGCTGGAGGTAGCCCTGTTTTTGCAGGGTTTAGCACCAGAACCTACTACCAAGATTTTTGTTTTCAACTTTTGGGAATACTGTGCAGCCAGTTTACATTTTTATAAAGTCGATTCGGGTATCAGCTGCTCCCTACTGCTTAACATTGCAGCATTTATTGTATATTCTATGATGTTTCTAATTCAGCGTTTTAGGTTTGAGGCCTAAATAGGTATAAGTTAAATTTTTAAAAACACTAAAATGGCAAATGTGTCAGCGTGTCGCCTGTGCGGGTGTCAGCGTGTCGCCCGTGCGGGTGTCAGCGTGTCGCCCGTGCGGGTGTCAGCGTGTCGCCCGTGCGGGTGTCAGCGTGTCGCCCGTGCGGGTGTCAGCGTGTCGCCCGTGCGGGTGTCAGCGTGTCGCCCGTGCGGGTGTCAGCGTGTCGCCCGTGCGGGTGTCAGCGTGTCGCCCGTGCGGGTGTCAGCGTGTCGCCCGTGCGGGTGTCAGCGTGCCGCCCGTGCTGTTGTCAGCGTGCCGCCCGTGCTGTTAGCGTGTCGCCCGTGCTGTTGTCAGCGTGTCGCCCGTGCGGGTGTCAGCGTGTCGCCCGTGGGGGTGTCAGCGTGTCGCCCGTGCGGGTGTCAGCGTGTCGCCCGTGGGGGTGTCAGCGTGTCGGCCGTGCGGGTGTCAGCGTGTCGCCCGTGCGGGTGTCAGCGTGTCGCCCGTGCGGGTGTCAGCGTGTCGCCCGTGCGGGTGTCAGCGTGTCGCCCGTGCGGGTGTCAGCGTGTCGCCCGTGCGGGTGTTAGCGTGCCGCCCGTGCTGTTGTCAGCGTGCCGCCCGTGCTGTTAGCGTGTCGCCCGTGCTGTTGTCAGCGTGTCGCCCGTGCGGGTGTCAGCGTGTCGCCCGTGCGGGTGTCAGCGTGTCGCCCGTGCGGGTGTCAGCGTGTCGCCCGTGCGGGTGTCAGCGTGCCGCCCGTGCTGTTGTCAGCGTGCCGCCCGTGCTGTTAGCGTGTCGCCCGTGCTGTTGTCAGCGTGTCGCCCGTGCGGGTGTCAGCGTGTCGCCCGTGCGGGTGTCAGCGTGTCGCCCGTGCGGGTGTCAGCGTGTCGCCCGTGCGGGTGTCAGCGTGTCGCCCGTGCGGGTGTCAGCGTGTCGCCCGTGCGGGTGTCAGCGTGCCGCCCGTGCTGTTGTCAGCGTGCCGCCCGTGCTGTTAGCGTGTCGCCCGTGCTGTTGTCAGCGTGTCGCCCGTGCGGGTGTCAGCGTGTCGCCCGTGCGGGTGTCAGCGTGTCGCCCGTGCGGGTGTCAGCGTGCCGCCCGTGCTGTTGTCAGCGTGCCGCCCGTGCTGTTAGCGTGTCGCCCGTGCTGTTGTCAGCGTGTCGCCCGTGCGGGTGTCAGCGTGTCGCCCGTGGGGGTGACAGCGTGTCGCCCGTGCGGGTGTCAGCGTGTCGCCCGTGCGGGTGTCAGCGTGTCGCCCGTGCGGGTGTCAGCGTGCCGCCCGTGCGGGTGTCAGCGTGTCGCCCGTGGGGGTGTCAGCGTGTCGGCCGTGCGGGTGTCAGCGTGTCGCCCGTGCGGGTGTCAGCGTGTCGCCCGTGCGGGTGTCAGCGTGTCGCCCGTGCTGTTAGCGTGTCGCCCGTGCTGTTGTCAGCGTGTCGCCCGTGCGGGTGTCAGCGTGTCGCCCGTGCGGGTGTCAGCGTGTCGCCCGTGCGGGTGTCAGCGTGTCGCCCGTGCGGGTGTCAGCGTGTCGCCCGTGCGGGTGTCAGCGTGTCGCCCGTGCTGTTAGCGTGTCGCCCGTGCTGTTGTCAGCGTGTCGCCCGTGCGGGTGTCAGCGTGTCGCCCGTGGGGGTGACAGCGTGTCGCCCGTGCGGGTGTCAGCGTGTCGCCCGTGCGGGTATAGCGCCCGTGTCAGTATCTACGTATGCTGCCTTGATCGAGGTACTGTAGATCAATTGACAAAAAGACCGAACCTGCTTGGATCTCCCAAGGAAGTTGAACCTTTTACTCCTATTGCTATGGAATTACACTTGCTTTATTTAGCCGGTAATGAACCCTGACCTGCTATTGACCCTTTGAGTGCCACAACCCCTCCGGTCGCTTTAATGACAGTAAGACATATTGTTATATACAGTAGCGCTGACAGTAGAATTTTGTGGGCACAATGAGCCCCTGCCTCAAAGATTACACTGTAATGTTTTGCTGCCTGGGGCACACGGAGGTAATAGGGGTAATTAAATATACTCGGAAGCAGACAACTTTAATAACTCCAAAGGGAGTTTTCGAGCGATACTGCTGCAGAGTATATTCATTTCCCCCCTAACTGATTTACCCCAGGTAACAGGGAGAGCCGTGTTCTTACACTCAAGCTGCTGCTGTTAATTAATCCTCTCTGGGAGTGTGTAACTTCTTCAGGTACCAAGACAGCGACCTAGTGAACAACACGGACATTTCCTGATGTATCCAAGAAACGCGTTGGTTGACTTGACGCACTCTAGGAATTTTATGATGCCCACACATTTGAAGCGTAATTTTTCTTAGTTTCAAAACAGGGAGAAGTCCATAATACAGGGGTACTCTACTCCAGTCCTGAAGAACCCCCCCCCCCCCCCCAACAGGTCAGGTTTTCAGGATATAGGATTGATTGAGGCACCTGTGCTGAAGCTGGGACTGATCCACCTGTGCTGAAGCTGGGACTGATTGAGCTACCTGTTCTGAAACTGGGATTGATTGAGCCATCTGTGCTGAAGCTGGTGTGTGTGTGTGTGTGTGTGTGTGTGTGTGTGTGTGTGTGTGTGTGTGTGTCAGTCTGTGTGTGTGTCAGTCTGTGTGTGTGTCAGTCTGGCTGTGTGTCAGTCTGGCTGTGTGTGTGTGTGTGTCAGTCTGGCTGTGTGTGTGTGTGTGTCAGTCTGGCTGTGTGTGTGTGTGTCAGTCTGGCTGTGTGTGTGTGTGTCAGTCTGGTTGTGTGTATGTGTGTGTCAGTCTGGCTGTGTGTGTGTCTTCCAAGCGTGGCGGCGGGGTTTGGGGTGCGCTAAGCATGTCCCGCAGGCTCTCCCAGCGGCCCAGTGCAGGCAGAAACAGGTGATGAAGTCCCTGCGGGGGATGAGGCCGTGGTCTACGCTCTACGCAGGCTCTCCCAGCGGCCCCGGCATGAGCTCAGTAAACAGACGTGCGCCAGAGGATGAGCTGTCAGAGTCCCGAACCCCGGCCCGGGGCAGACCCTCCTCCCCTCCCCGTCGGAGCTGCGGGGACATGGCGCCCATATGAGTAGGAGGAGATCTCAGGGGAGGCAGGGTACAGAAGCTCGGGACCGGGGTTCGTCCTCTTCCTCCGGGGATGCCGTGGGGGGCTCGGTCACGGAGATGCTGTGAGGAGGGCAGGTGGGTGACGGCGGTGCCGTGTGCCTGTGCTCGGAGACTCTCCGGTTACTGCTGGTGTCTGCGCATGCGCTGTTGCGAGCTGGCAACACGGACGTCACTGATGGCCTCTTCTGCCAGCAGTGACGTCACTTCCATTGCTGTGCTTCCGTCACCATGAAGGCGATTTACTGCAAGGGAAATTACGTGTGTAGGTGCCATCACTTCAAAATGTATATGTAATATGGTGCCGCTTCTGGAATGCCCTTCCCCTCAATAACCGACCAGCACCCTCTCTATCCACCTTTAAGACCCACCTTAAGACACATCTGCTTAAAGAAGCATATGAAAAGCACTGGATAATCCTGGACACATGATACATAAAGCTTGGCCCCCCTGCAGACACACTTACCAGAACTCCCTCCTACTGTCTCTGTACGTTCTCCCTACCTACCAATTAGACTGTAAGCTCCTCTGAGCAGGGACTCCTCTTCCTTAATGTTACTTTTATGTCTGAAGCACTTATTCCCATGACCTGTTATTTATATTATTTGTTATTTATATGATATGTATTATTACTGTGAAGCGCTATGTACATTTATGGCGCTATATAAATAAAGACATACAATACAATAATGGCTGTATATAACAGGGCAGCACCGTTTGATAATAATGAATCACTATTAAGAAGAAGCTAAGGCGCTTGTGATTTAATTAGATATGGGCAGAAGGGGTTGGGGTATTCTAAAACTTCTCTTATTTTGCTACTAGATAAAGTTGTAAAATAAATGTTTCAAAGTTTGAAAATCTAAAACTACGTCCGTGCAGTGTGCTTAATTGTAATTGCTATAATGTCACTCCTTGTAGAAATGAACCCTCATGTCACACACTTCACCTGCTGATATTATTTCCTACGTTTTTACCAGCTAATGTTTTGACCACAATCTCTTTGCGTCCTCTTCTTTGCATTTGTCGATTCTCTTTTTTTTTTTAACGCACTGTAATTTTGATGCCCTTTGTCCGGTTAATTCGACATTGTGTACGTACAGTGTGTTCCCATGATTTACTTTCTATTAAATACATGTTGGAAACATTAGGAATTAAAAAAAAAAAGTCATTAGTTTTTATTGGTGTTAAGTTTTTTCCACCCCAACACACATTTACAAGATTTTGTGGTCTCTGGAAAATGACCGCAGTTAAAGGATATTTGAAACCTGCTATACAAGTCTATTATGTGTACCTGACCTGGTTGTTGTGTTTGTGTCCTTTGTGCAGCTCCTTGTTGATGTTGAAGGTTAGCATGCTTTGTATGCCGTACTTACTGTACATGTCATTTAATACCTTTTCTTTTTATGCTGCACAGACAGAGAGAGACAGACAGAGCACAGACAGACAGTGCACATCCAGTGAAACTTATATATTTAGGCACTGTACCGTGTATATGTATAGATATCTATTGAATAAAATGGTCTTTTAGTTTAACATTTTGGCCAAAGTGTTGTAAGCCCCTGAGCCACTACACGGCAAACCACATCTCAAGGGTACCTAACACTAATATAGATTCTTAATAACCTGTGCATTACCAGGAAGAATGATTTATAATAAATCTGTCAAAATTAGTTGCATAGTTCTAAGTCTGATTTGAAGCTCTTATTAACCTGTACATTACCAGGAAAAGCACTCTGTATTAGATTTGTCACAATCAAACTGCAACAAGCAAGTTCCCCTGAGAGTGGGAGATGCAATGGAGTGAGCTTTTAACCATTTAAATGTGGGAGGGGGTGAGCTTCAATTAGGTAGGAGGGAGCCACCCTCCAATCAGCTAAGACCAGCTGAACAAGAATTGTAAAACATACAGGACACCTACAAGCTCATATTGAACCCCCAAAATAACCACAACATATATGCTTATATATAAGTGTCACAGAGGAGTGCTACTGAGCATGGTAATATATATTTAAAACCAGAGACAGAACATGAAACAGAGACAGAGCTCAGTGCACATCCAGTGAAACTTATACACGGTACAGTGCCTAAATATCTATTGAACACACAAAAAGACTAAGACAATCCCCGAAAGCAGCACTCTAAATATACCACAAAATAACTGATAACATAATACCAAAAGACCAGGAAACTAAAGTCAGAATAGAAAATGAATAGATTTTAATAGCGAGCAAAAAGAACACTAACATTTAAAAACATATACACACTAAGGGCAGCAAAAAATACAAAAAGACTGTGACAGACTAAAATTTACAAAAATCAATAATGCTGAAAAATAAATCAAAAGCAAAAAATGTGTCTGCACAATGAGCCTGATAACTATGTAACCCTGCTTCCCCCCTTCCCAGAGACTCTGCGGTGGTGTCTGGGATGCATGGGGGCAGATTACATGCGGTGTGGTGCATACCTGTGAGGAACAGGAGGGCCTGAGCTTCCCGCGATGTTGTGGGGGAGCCAGGACCGGGCTTCTGGGGTGGTAGCCTCCATGATCTCTTAGGCCGAGTCCATAGACGGACAGGCCGTGCTGAGGCGTGCGGACGCTCCGCGCTGAGCCCCTGCATCCTCAATGAGGATGCCTTGAGAGGGGGCTCACGCGAGCGTCCGCAGGCGTGCTGACGAGTTGGAGGTTTCAGCCGAGCGCCAAGCTGTTTTTCAGCGCGCTGTCGGCTGAAAACCTCCAATCACAGCACAGCAGCGTCAACGTCACGGCGCCGTGACATTGACGTCAGTGCGTCGCGGGCGATTGGCCCAGCGACGTCACTGCCCCGCCTCCAACCACCTCCCCCCGGCTCCCTTCGCGCACGCTGGCAAGTCCGTGCAATCACGCTGACTGAAGCAGGCGCGCCTCAGCGTTAGCGCACCTCCGCTCTCCCCACACCTCTATGGCCCGGGCCTTAGCAGTGCAGCGCCTCCATCTTCTATACTCCCAGGAATATGGGATAGGACCTGTATAGAAGAACCCTTTGGGTCCCAGGGTACTAACTTCCAATTCACACAAAGTCTTTGGTAACAAAGGATAGTCTCTTTTATAAGCAGATCAGCAACTCCCCACGGTAGGGACGTCCAGTAGCCGCAACAACAACAGCCAAGCTGTACTTATTACTCCGCTCTCCTCCCACACAGATAATTCCTCCTCTCCTTCCCTCCAAGTCTCTCCTCCGACAGGATGGTCTGGGCTAGGGCTTCAATACCCCGTGGCCCACCCCCGAGGTTATCCTCGCGGTGGGGCTTGGCTTTTCCCATCACCCCTGGCAGTGGGGTGAGGGCATTGGTCCACCAAGTCTATACTTCTATCAGCTCTACTTAAAGGAAGCTGACTCTCTCCACTCCTCTCTCTCTCTCTGCTCCTGCACTCTGCGCAGGGGAGACCGCGGTCTCCTCCCAATCCTCGGACCGATCCGCAGGATTCTTCGACTCACGGCATACTAACTGAACTGCATACTCTCGGCATAACTCCAGGCTCTCGGTATAACTCTAGGCTCTCGGTATAACTCTAACTCTCCTCCCAAATATACCTCTCGTGATGTCAGCAGAACCCCCCCTCTTGCTCATGCCTGCAGCAGAGTCCAGTCCTGCATCTACCACTCAGGGCGGGGCTATGTAGGGGGAAAACCCATGATGATTACTGGTGCCTGATCTTAACAGGACTTACCGCAGTAGAAGGGAGATAGGTATAGCCGGTGCTGTTTACAGGGGGCTACAACTATATAAAGCGACACAAAGAAAGCTGAATATTTAAAAAAAACCTGGTAAAGACCTAAGCTAAAAAAAGTAGATAACTAAGCTAAGGGCATAAAGAAAGGTATGGCATAAATAAACCTATATTCAAAAATGATGTACATAAGAAAAATAATAACTTAAACTAAGGGGGAGGCACAGGGGAGACAAAATGAAACAAAGAATCAAACCCTGAACAGCAATACAAAATATCAAAATCCAAAAAAGATGCATACAATGCCTGTGGTGGCTGCACAAAAGCAAGTAAGACACATGGCTGTAGAATCACAAAAAGCCAGTGCTTTTTGCACATATGAAACAACCTAGAGTAAGGGTTCCATAGGAGATAATGACTCCAGATAGCAGAGAAAATGATACTCAGCTGCCATATAGTGATGATGGAGTCAGTCCCATGGAGTTAAACTCCAGGATGTGTGGAAATAAGTCATACAGTCCAAAGGATAAGCACCAAGAGTCACGCCAACAAAATAATGAATAGCTGCCTAGAGTGGACACTCAACGCGTTTCAGCCAAGGGGGCCTTCTTCCCGGAGTGGTAAAAGAGTAGTGGAGGCTTGCTGAGCTATATACGGTGTTCAATAAGTATCAGCGACGCCCTTTCCTGTTGGTGATCAGTAACGATGACGTCGCTGGGGGGCGTCGTCGTCTGCACAGGTGCTGTAAGGTAAGGCATTCAGAGCTGTGGCATCCTTGGATACTGCAATCCCAGCTGACCACATAGCAACTCAGCTGCACATGGGCATATGCTGCAGACTGAAGCATCTGAGTGCAGGAGTCTTAGTGAAGTCATCCAAACATTGAAAACAGACAGAGGCAGGATTCATTAAATTCTGATCTGTATCATGAAATTCAAAGATAAAAGCACAAAGATGTTAGACTACACATAGAGGGTTCTGCCTAACAAAATATAAGGCATGTATAAAAAAGTAGCAGATACAAACAGAATAACATATTGAGCATCTAAAGAATAGACAATTGTTAAGAGCATAAATAGTCAAACAGAAAGAAGGAAAGTATAGTATAAAGGCAGGGGCAGAGAGAATACCGTGGGATGTACTTGTAATAGCAACAAATGTATAAGTTGCTACGGGTGAGCTTCCACTAGGTAGGAGAAGCCACCCTCCAATCAGCTAAGACCAGCTGAACAAGAATTGTAAAACATACAGGACACTTACAAGCTCATATTGAACCCCCAAAATGGTTAAAAGCTCACTCCATTGCATCTCCCACTCTCAGAGGAACTTGCTTGCTTGCAGTTTGATTGTGACAAATCTAATACAGAGTGCTTTTCCTGGTAATGTACAGGTTAATAAGAGCTTCAATCAGACTTAGAACTATGCAACTAATTTTGACAGATTTATTATAAATCATTCTTCCTGGTAATGCACAGGTTATTAAGAATTTATATTAGTGTTAGGTACCCTTGAGATGTGGTCTGCCGTGTAGTGGCTCAAGGGCTTACAACACTTTGGCCAAAATGTTAAACTAAAAGACCATTTTATTCAATAGATATCTATACATATATATTTAGGCACTGTACCGTGTATAAGTTTCACTGGATGTGCACTGAGCTCTGTCTGTGTTTCATGTTCTGCCTCTGGTTTTAAATATATATTGCCATGCTCAGTAGCACTCCTCTGTGACACTTATATGCTTATATATATGTTGTGGTTATTTTGGGGGTTCAATATGAGCTTGTAGGTGTCCTGTATACTTTTTATGCTGTCCAGTTCCAGAACTGTTTACTTGTGTTAGTTTGCAGATTATTCAGATGTGCCATTGGTGGCTCTCTTGAATAAACATACATGTTATTATAAGGAGCAGTCTTTATAAGAGCAGTACCACTTAGGAGCAGAGTAGCTAGTAGCAGTGATTCGGGGGACCTTTTAGTGTGTCTCCTTATAACATCCACGGGACATCACAAGAACTGGCTCCGTGATGGCCCTGGTGACGTCCAGTGGTCGCCATTCATTGGTTCTTTATTTCTAGACGAGATCTGCGGCTTTTTGGATTCTGTGAAGGAGATCAAAGGGCAGGGAGATGGGTTACCATCTGGTAATAGCTGCACTAGCGATCACATTGTCTGCGTGCCCGAAGGTGTGGGGCAGTTGGGTCAGATGGACCTTCTAGCATCATACAAGTTGGTCAATTGCAATAGAATGAATTCAGGTCGGAATTTCATACCATGAAAAACATGGCCCGGTATAACCAGTGTCATAGACTTTCGGGGGAGCATGAAATGTTATTTCTGTTTGCAGTAAAGACAGAGACTCCTAATCGGCAGAATGAGGTCATCTTTTGTGCGGGCCCAATTAGGAAACAGGACAGTAAGAAAGGGGCGAGGAGCGCAACATGCACCCTAATCTTGAGCTATTAATCGTCACATTGTATTTTGTACACGATTGAAAATGAATTATACTTGTTCTTTTAAGGGCATTAAGGGATCAATTCTACATACTGTACGAGGAAATGGCCATTTGAGCTGCTTTTGGGGCGAAATGGGGATTTGCGGCCGAAAATGGAGTGCATGGAATTTACCCCCAAGTAGATTTAAGTTAATAATCATATCCCAATTTGCAAGCTCAAATGGCACATTGGAAAAGAGGGAGGGAGACTGACTCCTGAAGTAACAAGCCCCCGAACCCTGAGGACCCCCTGGCTGCCGGTAAAGTAGACTCCAATCCTCAGTCAGGCGGCTGCACCATCTGTGCTGAAGCAGGGATTTCCTAAAAACCTGACCTGTTTGGAGCTCTTGAGGACTGGAGTTGGCCGCCCCCTTCATTAGATTATAGACGTTTGCAATTTTCTGTGAAAAAAAAAAAAATACAAATTATAGCCGTGGAGTCACCGATGGAAAGAGTTCTTGCCCAGTGTTGGTATCACAGGAACTGGGGGTCCCCAGAGGTTAGGGGACCAAAGAGAAGCCCAATTCAGGAAGTATATAATACTGTATATATCTGAAGCAGGTGTGACTGCTGCTTTTAAATAATTATTCTACTCATTAGTGGAGTTTAAACATTTGTTTTTTTTAACAGACAATAAAACCGTTTTATTTGGAAGCTTAAAATAATTCAAAATCTCTATTCCAAAGAATATTGTATTGTATGTCTTTATTTATATAGCGCCATAAATGTACAAAGCGCTTCACAGTAGTAATACATATCATATAAATAACAAATAATATAAATCAGGTCATGGGAATAAGTGCTTCAGACATAGAAGTACCATTAAGGAAGAGGAGTCCCTGCTCTGAGGAGCTTACAATCTAATATCATGTATATCAGCTGTATAACCCCGCGCTTATTGAGATGGATCTGATAGTACTTTTCTGTTTCATCCTAATCACATGGCTCATTGGGAGCGCCTTCCAATGTAGAGAAGTATTGATGTACGATAACATCTAAGCTTAGAAATATTAGAGTAGTGTATTTTAAAGATGGCCACCATTGTTAATGGAGAAAAGACCCCGTAACTCAGACCTAATCACTGCGACGTTGGGCTCGCTGCCGCTTTCTGACCTGCTTTAGTGAAGGATCCTATAGGGAGCCTGTAATAAAAGCAGTAACGATTATTGTGTTTCCCATGGAACATAATGCTGGGAGCCCTGTATTCAGGCCACATTTGAAAAGATATTAAACATACCTCCGCTGTTATTTGACGTTATTTTATACCCAACGGGCTCCCTGTATTAGCTCGCGCTGAAATATACCTGCGCCAGGCAGCGTCTATGTATTAATCTGAGCTGCGCCATTTTGGGTGCGCCTGCGTCTGCCTGCGATGAGGGGTTTACGGAGCGAGTAGGAGGAGTTAGGGGTGGAGTTACATTTGTATATTGGGTACACGCGTATAAATTTGTGTGTTACACTTCACAGTGTGATATATTGTGTTATTGATGCAGGAAATGTCACTCTGTGACACCCTCTTTTTGTCACTCCATATCCCCCTGTGCCTTTGCCACTTTCTGTATCCCTTAGTCTCCATGTCACTCTGAGACCCTCTTTTAAGTCTCCTGGGTCCCCCAGGTTGGGAAACTGCCTTAGACGAGGGGTAGGTAACAACCGTCTTCAAGGGCCACCAACAGGTCAGGCTTTAAGGATATCCCTGCTTCAGCACAGGTGGCTCAATCTGTCCCTGCTCCAACACAGGTGGCTCAATCAGAGCTTCAGTCTTTGACTGAGGCACTGATTGAACCACCTGTGCTGAAGCAGAGATATCCTGAAAATATGATCTGTCGGTGGCCCTTGTGGATTGGAGTTGGCCACTCCTGCCTTACACTGTGCAGACACTAATGAAATTATGCCTAACAACCGCGCACAGCAACAGCCCGTCACAAACACACAGGTAATAGCACCTGCAGAGAGGGGAGTGCTGTGACTTTAAGAGACGCCTCACCTGTGCAGCTTTTCGGTGGGTGTGAACCTGGAACCGGTTGGAGTAAAAAAAGCAGTTTCCAGTTTGGCAGAGCAGCACCTCGCACAACAGCCCCTGCAAACTAGGAAGTCAAAACGCTAGAGCGGTCCCGAACGCATTGCTAAGGAAATACATGGCACAGCAAGCAATCCAGAAGCAGCGTTCTGCGGCCACAGACCAACGTTCCCGGAGCTCCGAAATCTATTTCACAGTGCAGCTGATTATCAGCCGTTTGTAACCTGGACATAAACAGCGTGAGTCTAAACCCTTTTTTCTGCTTGTTTATAGCTGCAGTCCTTGCATCTGTTGAAGTAACCTTTCAATAAACCCTTTCTGCTATCCAGGGGCGTTCTGCAGCATTGTAGGTCGATATTAGTCTTTTGGCTTTTGGGAATGGTTAAACTCCGCTGGCTTCTCCATAATAAACTGTGTCTTTTTGTTTTTGCTGCCTGCAGTTCAGCGCATGTAATGTGATTCCTAAGCAGAAAAATAAAATGGGTGCTAAATATTTTTAGCGCTGGGCTGTTTTAATATTGTATGGGGGGGGGGGTTGGATCTTCCACATTAAGGACACACGGAATCTGATTCCTAAAGTACCGCACTGTGCATTGTCTGATCACACGCTATAGGTTTGTTGTGTTGTTACGGGTCGGTATTTATACCTGGTAATAATCTTGGTTTCCATGAGGCTGTGCGGTTTGGCACGCACATACCCCCGGAGCTTAGCAGGGTGTAGAGACGGAAGAGGTTTCTATTTGTGTGATCTTTAACCCCAATCGGGAAGTGTACCGGTATCGCCGCAAAATCTTTTCAGCCAATGATTGCTTTGCAATTGGAAGCTTGAATTGAATGCAGCTGAATATCATTGTGCCGGGGGGAGTCCTGTGGCGGTGGACGGGTTAGTCCAGTTGGCAGCTATGCACAAATTTGTTGGTATTTAAGTAATTTCCTCCAACTCTCCAAATATTTATCATCATGGCCTCCTTAATTATCAACCCGTTGAACCTCATTTGGAGACTGCTTGATTTGGGAGAGCCTGCCCCTGAAGTTTCTTCACCCCTTTCACGGCCAGAGGCGCTTGTAACGCAATGCATGCTTTGGCATCCCAAATATATTACACACAGTTGGAGTATAACGTTTAGACCAGAGGTGGCCAACTTCAGTCCACAAGGACCACCAGCGGCTCAGGTTTTCAGGATATCCCTGCTTCAGCACAAGTGGCTCAGTCTTTTAACTGCTTGAGCCACCTGCGCTGAATCAGGGATATCCCTAATACCTGGCCTGTTGGTGGTCCTTTGAGAACTGGAGTTGGCCACCTCTGGTTTAGATTATGTCAAATGGTTTTCGTTAGACTTCTTCAGCCCAGAACATGTTCTATCATTGTGAAAGGGGGGAAACCTGTTGATTGGACGAGGGCATAAATAAGCACACTGTTAATGTCTGTTATTTTATATATCCCACAGTCAAAGCTACAGTATAAAAACAAGAGATGCGTGGTGCAAAGTGTGCATGCAACGGTGGGCTTGTTTTCCTAGTAGCCATGCTTGTTGGTGGTGAGCAGTAATGGATGGAATACCCCTGGGCCTGTAAGAATACCCTGATAGAAACGCGATCTTCTATTTCCCAAAGACCCCAGGGAGATTTCTAGGTTCTGGACGCCAACATGACAACATTTGAACCCCTTTGCAAAGTAATATGTTGCAGGTAGCTCTGATGGCAAATGGGTTGATAAAATGATCATGATTGATTATGCAGTTTCAGAACCCTATGGTCCTGGGTTTCAGGCGTATGAGCGACTCTGCATTGTACATCTCCGCTTTGCATCAAGGCAATTTCATGTATTTTTGAAGTGCCAGATTGCATATGTACAGTAGTTAAACGCCAGGTGGCAGGGCTTCGATTTTATAGGCCCGCGTAAACTATATGTTCAGATGTAAAGGAGCCATGGGTTTAGCAGATCAAATGTCATGTTGCTTATCAATTCTCGCCCATTAAAAATACTCATTAACAAGCCTTTAGCTACAATGGACGGTTTCCAGGTAACATCCAGCCTTGGCAGCCATGAAGCATTTGGAAATTATCCACCACATGTATTTCACAATTTAGCTTTGTTATCTAGGTGACAGGAATTGCAGTCTGGTGGTTTGACAGCAGGACGATCAGTTTTGGCAGCATATTCAGTAATGCGATTGGCCGAAAACTGCCACTCGAGTCACTGGGAGGCTTCCGTGTGATTGGACGCCGTGGGGCTCATTAAATAAGCCCCCTATTTAATATGCTGTGGAGCTGCTTCCTTCATGTTAGGGAAGGTCTGAGCTTCATGTTATTTCACTGTTGTCATTTGAATGGAGCTTCAAGCCTCCCTGATATGGGGGAGACGCTTCACAGCATACTGAATGGGGGAATGGCACATTACTCTTTAGTGTAATTCCTAAAAGGTGCACTTTACATAAACATTTCAATCTTTTAGATAACTGTTACCTTGTTACTGATACGGCCTTCTCTTTCTGTTCTATTTGTATTCTGTTCTTTTATTTTTTTGCATGTATTTCTTTTTTCCTTAGGATTTGTGTTTGCATACATACAGTTTTCCAGTTTTGCTGTCTGTTTTCATAATGCATATAATGATTTCCACTGCAAATGTTTTTGTTTTTCAAGGCCTATCTACAATATAGCAGTTTAACCAGGGGATATGATAACTATATACATATATATTTGGGACAATACAAGGAGCTTTCAAAATAAGTATTCATCCCAAGGGCAGTACAAACGACACAGGGTCATCCCTTAAGGTTGGAGGAAAGGAGATTTCACCAGTAACAAAGGAAAGGGTTCTTTACAGTAAGGGCAGTTACAATGTGGGATTCATTACCCATGGAGACTGTGATGGCAGATACAATAGATTTGTCCAAAAATAAGGTTGGACATCTTTTTAGAAAGGAAAGGTTTACAGATATACCAAATAAGTAATAATGGGAAGGATGTTGATCCAGTGAGTAATCTGATTGCCAGTATTTGCAGTCAGGAAGAAATGTATTTTTCCCCTTATGAGATATCATTGGATGATATGTCACTGGGTTTTTTTGTTTGCCTTCCTCTGGATCAATATACTGTAAGTACAGATATAGGATAAAGTATCTGTCGTCTAAATTTAGCAGAGGTTGAACGTGATGGATGGATGTCTTTTTTTCAACCTCATCTATGTAACTATGTATATAACCACGTAACTGTGTATGTAACTATGTATATAACTACGTAGCTATGTAAGCACGTATTTGCGAGAGGGACCTGCAGACTTGGATGAGTAAGGCTTTCCTTACTGACATTAAAGAGATTTAGCCACAGACAGGGTTTTTCTTTTGTGTTGTCTATGTACAGTGTGAGACTGCTTTGCTTGGCAGCTAATTAACTATAATTACATTGTATGTAATTACTGTGTGTGAGTGTCAAAAGTAATTTGGGATCTATTAATAGCTAGAACAGTCCTGGGTTATTTGACTGTTTATTAAGGCGCAATATAGTTTATGTAAAAGTATTTTGTGGGTGGTATTATTTATCAGACAACTACCGTACATTGAACCTATAATCCTGGTGGCATTACATACATAGGTTCACTGTAGATGAGGTTAAGAAAAAATACTATGCTGGTCTCTGCCTTCCTTGAGGTTTATCACCATATGAGTCCCAGTGTCACCTTCTTGTGACCTTGGGTAGCTCCCTTTTGCTTCGCTGTGCCTCAGGCAGCGACATTAGATTGGGAGTGAGACAGGGACTTGTGCCTGCAACAATCCTATGCGCGTGGTCATCGCTATATAAGAAATACTTCAGTAATAATCATTTTTATTAATGTTAGATGCTGATCAGCATGAGCTCTGCATCGGTTCTGCCATCTGAAGTAGGGATTAGTGAGGACGTGGAAGCTCTTGATAAGCGGTCTCCATGTTGGCCCAGTAAGAACACTTCCAATCTGCACACAATCCAGCAGTTCTCAAAGGGTAGATAACCAAGCCGCTCCGGTGTGATAAAATGAGGCCTCCTAACGGTACAGGCCAGGATGTGGGGGAAGAATAGTATTGGTGATGGTTCTTTTATAGCCTGTGCATTGGTCTGTAAGCCTGCCCTTTACACAATGCTTCAGCAATCGTAGGTTACCTGCTGGAAATCTTTCATTTTAAATACAAAAGAAGGCTGGGAACCGGGATTGGTTCTTCCACGCATTAACCCCTTCTGTGCCCTTTAGATGTTCACCGTATGCCTAAAAAGCGTGGCATCCTGGGGGCCCTTATGATGTCAGGGCAGTTTTGATAATTTTCGAGGGGCAGGGGGGATGCGTTCTCTGGGTATTTTGGGACCTCTGAATGCAGGAGCCCCATTGGTGCAGAATACCCATAAAAAATGGGTTAGCAGAGGGAATTGCTGCTTTTCGGTGAGGTCACTTCTTCTAGGTATCAGAATTCGGTTAAAAACAAACGATCGGTTACCCAGATTTAACCCCTTAAACACGTCACTGCCAGTAATAGATTTTTGATGTAGATCCGGCTGCCCATGTAAGATTTCTGCTGCCAGTCATGTGGTATTTGGTGCAGGGTTGCACTTGGGAATTCTTGTTGTTGTACACAGACTTTTCAGACCTGACAACCCTTTTTGTTAAGCGGTATAGTATAGCTATGAACCTTTATCGTGTCAGGTACAGTTTACGCCAATGTTCTCCCTTATCAGGCTCTCTTAAGCACTGCAGTCACGGGCTCAGAATATGCTGCTCTACATGGCAGTCAGTCCATCATAGGTGGAGGTTAATACTTTGCGTTGGTTGCATTCTTTCAATGCAGTTCCCCTGTGTGATATTACCCAACAACCACACTTCTGAATACATTACTGCACTGAGTATCAGGTGTTAGAATGGAGTTCTTTGTGGGTAATGTTGGAATGTTAATATACGTTTACATAAGAGATTAAGTGTTTAAAAGACCTTTGACTACTTTTTATTGTGTGACGAGTCCGTGGTCTTGTTGTGAGAGAATCCTTTGGCATCAAATTCTATCCCATGTAGTGAAGTTCCAATGGATGACACTTGGCATCTTAACAAGCTTTATTTGGATATGTTGCTTCCTGGTTAGGCTCGTCATATACTGTGTGTGGCCTCATCTTCCCCCCTGTCGGCCGGTTCCACGCACACTGCCGTGCGCACGCGCGGCCCTATTATAGAAAGGCTGACTAAACTCAGCCAACTAAAACTGACGCGCACGGCGCAGCATGCGCACGCAGTATAGAACAGCCCTTAGGGGTAGGAAGGGCAAAAATATCTACAAGGTGAGGGAGAGGAAAGTCCCTTATTCAGTGCACAACCTCTAAAGGGAGGGGCCACTATATGTGCTAGAAATATAGCTAGAGTGGGTACTAATGACCCATCAAAAGAGACTTCTATGATGGTGGTAGCAATGGAAGTGGCACAAAGGTGTGACCACAAGGAAGGGGGGGAAAACCGTGGTACTGCGTGGTAAAAAGAGTGTGTGTAAAAATAGGCCTGATGTGGTCATTGCATAACCGTGGGATTTATTTGGTGAGTGGAGACATGCAGAGTAACCAAGTCGGGTGTTACAAGCACCGCTGCCAATTGGCAAAATATATTTAAAGGTGCTGTCCCACTCCGCTATATAAAGTAGTAAGAACCCAGAGTAAACTCTGTTTGAATCCTTGTGTCAGATGCCTTCAAACCTTGGGCAAGTCAAAATTGCATAGTAAGCTCTATGGGGCAGGTATCCGTTGTGAAATATTTTTTGGGGGAGGTGTCTGAAAAAGGAAGTTCCAGAACATAATTGTGTGCTTAAACAGAAACCCAATGGTTTAACAGCTACTCATTACTTAAAGACAATGACTTCTAGGCAGCAGAAACACATGTCGACATTCCAGTGCTGAAATTGGCGAGATTTGGGGGTTCTTGACTTAACTAATGCGTTTTAAACGATAAGGACTGCTTTGTTTCAGACTTGATTGAAGTCTGAGATACTGCTGATGAGAAATCGGCGAGATGACAGGTCTGGAAACATTGACATCTTAGGATCCTGATTCAGCTTGCTGCCAGGTTCCAGACAGTGGGCATTCTATACTCCTTGGTAATGTAAATACAAACGGAGTGTACATCCTCACCAGGGGACCAATACCCAAACAATACTCAGAGCATTCTCATGCGAATGCTTCATTGGGGCTAAGCATGGAGCGGAGAGGTGTGTGTGTCAGGGGCAGAGAATGACAGTGAGGGAGGGGAGAATGAGAGGGGGGAAGAAAATGACAGAGGTTGAGCGAGAGGAGAGAATGACAGGGAGAGGGGGGCGTGTGTATGAAATCTATTAGTTAAAACATTAACATTTTTCCGTTGGATATAAAATAAAAAAAATCTGAAAGTTCATTGTGTTTGGGGAGCACAAGGCGCACGCTGAAGGTTCTTATAGGGCACCAAATACCCTTATACCAGGCTTGACCGTACCTACTGCTTGTGACTGACCGAGGAAAGTTGCAGCCGAACCATGAGTGGAGATACAAAATAAAACCTTCTTTAGAAAACTGCGTTGGTGGTAAAAAAAAAAAAAATATATATATATATATATATATATATATATATATATATATATATATATATATATATATATATATATATATATATATATATATATATATATATATATATATATATATATATATATATATATATATATGGGAAAAGGGGGAAACAACGGCGCAAATACTGCTAACTATACAATGTGTTTTAGGCAAAAATAGATTGGGGGTATAGGTTTGCTGGTTACTCTGAAATGAAGAGAAACAAAATATAGTGAAGTACGTTTAGTAAAGATATATGCGCAAAGGTAGATCGCTACTTACAAAGTAGCAGATGTAAACAAGCATGTAGGATATTATAATCCTCTCCGTCCTGCTGCCTGGAGTTGTGATGTATCTCTCCTCCACGTGGAACGCCGGAATCCACCGTGCCGGTTCTCCTCTGGCTGCAGCTCTTCTCCTTGCTTCCTGGTTGTTATTTGTATAGTTAGCAGTATTTGCGCCGTTGTTTCCCCCTTTTCCCCTATATATATGCTATTGTGTGTAGCTTAACTTCAGGCAGCAACTGTTACTAATTTCTGGTTTTAATTATATCAATTTGCGCACTTAGTATTTTATAGTTTCTCTCATATATATATATATATATATATATATATATATATATATATATATATATATATATATATATATATATATATATATAATTATTGCCTCAAAATATAAATCTCCTGTATAAATTCAGTGCCTACTTAGTTGACCAGCATTAGAAAATGTAATTCATGGAGATTCTGCAAATTAGAACGGTGTCTTTCTAACTTGCATAATGTTATATCAGTTAGGTCTGTCCTCGCCTGCACTCTTCAGTGAACCATTCAATGCAGGTTCCCCAGCACCATTATGCTGTACAAGTGGTAACTCCCTGCCAAGAAGAATGGCATAGCATGTCTTACTGCTGGGAAACGGAGTTCCCAGGGACTCTGGCTGCATGCCCGCCCGTCCTCTGATCCTTCCCTTCTCCCTTCTTTTTACTTCTCCTTACCCCTTTCTTCTCTCTCTCCCTCATGGTAGAAAGATATTGGAAGTAGGGGAGCACAGTGTTTTGTGAGTGTATGTCCAAGGGACCTTTTTTCCATTTTTTAATCTTATATTAAATTTCCTTACGGTATCACGCTATGGAGTTTGCGCTTCTTTTTTTTTTCTTTCAATATATAAATATGTATATACTGTATATATGGCTTTGGGCCGTATTTGCCAAGCAGTGCTAAGCTGCAAGACACCTTATGGCCAATTCAATTAAAAAGGCTTAGCATCGCTGAGTAAATCTGGCCCTTTATTTCTTTAACGCAATCCTACACGGTTTACAATTTAGCTTTAGCGCTTCTGCAGATCTTTATATACACAGAGTGCTACATAGCTACATACCTGCATACATGCATACCTACATACATACATACCTACCTACATACAATAATTAAAATGTCTCTCTCTTCTTCCTGAGAGTGAGGAAGCTGCTGCTACGGAAAACCATTTATGATGCTGAAATTCTACAATGCACAAATGTTCATTGCCGATCCCGTGTAAATGTGCTCCTCCTCCACACCAAACCTCTCCTTTTTGTTCCCTTGTGTTTATAAACTAGAAGGTGTAAAACACAGGGAGAAAATGAACAGCTCGGGCTGTTCCACAAGGAGGACTCATCCAATGAAATGTAGAATGAATCTCCATGCACTTCAACCTTCCAATGTCATAAAGTACATCACACATCCAAGGGGACCACCTCCTAACTCCATCACATGATTGTTATATTCTCCTTGCATGGCACCACCATATGCTGCAGCACAGTACAATGTGGGAGGGAGGACAATATGAGGACGTGTGACTTTATATGTGATCACTTCACGATTAGCATATCTCGGTCGTTTCAATATTCCTGTAGCATGCTGTAGCTAAAGCAACCTCAAACTACGCTTCAGTATTTTTAGGCCATAGTTCAACAAGTATGTGAATTGCATTTATCAACACAGAGGTATGATGGAAAAATCGGCAACGGTGTGCGTTCTACGGAGGAAGATCCTCTGTTGTGGGTGACGGGGTTTGGTGGTAATAGTAGTAGTAACGTGTGGACTGTTGATGTGGAAGCTGAAACAAAAGCGCTTCTGCTGGAGTGTGAAGCATTAATCCCCAGTAGGGTTGCATACCCAGACGATGTTTAGGCCGCGCTGAAAAAATTAAATCCGTCCGGCCCGCCATCGCGTCGCTCCTACTATAAGCGCACACGACTTATTCAATACATTTGTTTTGACGCGACATCGCCGGGACTATAAGCGCGGCCTTAGAAATGATGAGATATGAAACTAATGACCCCAGTCACACTGTACATGTTGGAACCGCTAAGATTTTTTTTTTGGAGGGGAAGGGGGGCAGCGGTTACAGAAGCCCCGCGCTTTGCCTTTGCAGCCCGGCGTCAAATGAAGCCATGGTGTGACGTCGCGTTGCCATTTCATCATGGGATAGCATCACTTGGTAAATATGGTTTTTAACCTTCAAAGATGTAGGTCAAGATTCACAATGTCATGTTAAACACAGGAAAGTGACACTACTTTAAACAAACTGGGGTAGTGGTAACATTTTCATCGAGTTAACTCCATATTTTCGAAGGTAATTATATGCAGAAATACCTCCTGGAAAACCATTCATTAGCATGTGGTTTATGGGGGGAATTTCTTATTAAGGGGTCTTCACGCTAAGAATTGCAGCAGTAGCACTGCCGTGGTTCCAGGGGCGCCACACGTGAGCAATATCCGTGGCAGTGAAATCTCATTGCCGTGGCCCTTGCTTTACTCAGAGTAAGTGGCCGCGCTTTGGGGCAGGATTGCGGCCATCTCCGTGTTTCAGAAAACGCAAGACATCATTATTCTCCTCCCCTGACTACCTAGCGCTATTAGTGGCGACGGCAGTTTGTTTTCTAATTTAAGCTGGTAGGGAAATCTTAGCTTCCTAAAGTTTTGGTCCTGTTTAGTAGCCGGCTAGTGGAAACTGAGATGGATAAGGGGAGGGATGAGCTGGAAGAGTCAGCGAGAAAGACCCACTCATCCCTCTTCAAATGTTGCTGACTGAAGAAACGGCGCCTGCTTCTTGTCACCACTATCCGTCCCAATTTAGTTGGCGTCTCAAGAGTAACATCAGTCATTGGAAGGAAGTGTCTCCACCTCCATTGTTTATCGACTTGTATCCCCGCATGGGATGGATAACTTCCATTTCGCCAGAAATCAGACACTGGTTCATACTGATATCCTTGTGGTGTTTTGTCTTCCGTCAGTGCCTGACCAAGAAGGAATTCTGGCAGCTGGTCCAGCAGAGCTACGGCACGGAGCTGGGTCTGAATAATGAGGAGATGGATACCCTATCCTTGACAAGCGATGACGGTGGGCAGCCCAGGTAAGCGGACACACGTTTAGTGGTGCCCAGGATTGTACACACAATGTGTAGAAAGAAATGTGAAGGAAGGGTGACTTGGTTGATAGAAAATCATGCAATATAACTGTCCACTACTTCCAGAGGAGCCTGGTTTATAAAAGTAGCTTACAGCCGTGTGACGTTGAGTCTCTGAAACGGCAAGAAGTGTAGAAACAGAGAAAAGTACTGGTCTATAGATACATTCGGTTCTTACTACTGACCACAGGGAAAGTTCTTCTTACTCTGCTAAGCTTCACCTTCTTTAAAATATTCACAAGTCAGTGGTACAAGTGAATATAAACTATTTTATATTGTTATTAATATTCGATGACTATTGACTCGTACCACACTGGGACACATTGTTTATACGGCGGCTCACTGTTGTGTATCGCTCACTTACAGTATGGTGATGCTTCGCAAGGTCGCCTCCTGGCAACGGGCAACTTAAAAAAATCCCAGCCAGCCCATGTTATGGATTTAAATAATGTGGCTGAAGGCCCCAGGTACACAGACAGGTTTTCAGGTCTGACCGCTACGTCCAAGCATGTGTACTGGCCGGACCAGTTCTTGCCTCCCATCTGTGGAACTAGCTAGTTGTGTGTGTACCTTTATTGAAGCGCTCTTTTAAATAAATGTTGCCCGATGAAACCGCGCTGCAAGTATTTATTTCCCCCCGTATCTGGCTGTTCTTACCACATCTCCGTCACGTCATAGGGCGGCGAGCCGGACCGCTTCTGAAGATTTGGGGGAAAAAACAGAGAAAACGCCCCGAAATTCCCTTACCAAAGAGGGCCTTTCTCAGACAACCGAGACTGATTCACCCAGCATGAATATCTTACAGATGGTAAGAGCAGGATCTGCCACAGCTCCAGTCACTTCCTCGTACGCCTCTCACCTACAGTGTCACTGAATATAGTTATCTCACACATCACAAACTGTGTCTATTTATTTTTTTGGAGAAATATTGAAGCAAAAAACATTTTTTGTTGATTTTAAACTATGACCTATAAAGTCCCTGCTGTGTAACTCAGCCCTGGTAGCTGCAACTAGAGAAGGTCACAACATTTGGTAAATTATTACATTATCTGAGGTTCTTTTTTTTTTCAAAAGCCTGAAAATTCAGTTATTTAAATTACTGATATTTTAAAAAATCCACCTTTTTATTTTCACCCTTTCAAACAGTGACTTTCTTTCCCTCTATTCCAGGGGGGCTCAACTTCAGCCCTCCTCAAGCCCATCACCCCCCTCGCCGCTCCCATCAGGGCAGGTTCTCAGGATATCCCAGCGCCGGCACAGGTATCCCAATCAGTCCCTGCTTCAGCACAGATGGTGCTGTCTTCGACTGAGCCACCTGTGCTGAAGCAGGGGTATCCTGAAAACCTGAGCTGTTGGTAGCCCTTGAGGACTGGAGTTGCTCACAGCTGATCTACACTCGCTGTTCCTTTTTTTTGGTTACATGAAATGTAAAAAGATTGTCATGCAATAGTCCGTGTGACACCGATCATTTTACGTGGACAGACATGGAGGAAACGTAACTCCCACTGTTTCTCAAAATGTCAAATGTGTGAAAACGGTTGAATAGATTCTCCAAGAAAAGTGAACCTAATGGATTGAAATTTTAGGAGGGGGGGGCTGTTTATCACTGTGAAGATGTACAACTTTGCCAAAACTGGTGTGTTACTAGGAAAAATGCCATAAGACATTGATTTATTACAGTAGACAATCCCTTACAATGTTTACTGTTGTACAACTGAGCACATACAGTAAGGGATCAGTGCAGGGCTGTCACTGTACATCTTCTATTATTCCCAGAACACATGCATTGCTACCTGTCCATCACTGACACTCTGCTTCCCCCCTCCCCCGGCTGCTGGCCACTCCTTGTTTAGCTACCAGGGCAGATCCTACAGGAAGAGGTTTCGGGTGAGAAAGCAGGCAAGCCGAGCCCCCTCCTAAATTCTGAAAGAAAGCCCAGCCTCCGAACGAATGTCGCGACCCCGGCTCCGGCTCCGGCTCTGGCACTGGCACTGGCTCTGGACCTGAACGGAAATGAAAACCAACATCCAGACAAGAGCAGCTGTTCCGGTAGTAATGATGAAGGTATGCAGGAGAAACATGCTCTGTAAGGGATGGCTTAGGACCAACTCCAGACCTCAAGAGCCACCAACAGGTCAGGTATAGGGGATATCCCTGCTTCAGCACAGGTGGCCCAGTCATTCTGTCTGAGCCCCTGATTGAGCCACCTGTGCTGAAGCAGGGATATCCCTAATACCTATTGGTGGCCCTTGAGGACTGGAGTTGGCCACCCCTGCCTTGGAGCATGGCGGGAAGTAACATAGGGAACATGTTGGTTCTGGCTTGACACTGCAGTATTTATGTGTGGATGTATTGGAAGTGTTGGTCAACTCCCACACAATGTCATTGTACAGAGAGGCAATAGTCGCTGCCTTTGTAAAGCATGTGGCATACGTGTATTGTGAATAGAAAGTCGAGAGTTATAGGCAACTGAACCTTTTACTGAAATCCCGCGTGGCCCATATTTGCTAAGTAGTGCTAGGCCATTGCAATGCCGAAAGACAAATGACAGCCCGTTCACTGGCCCATAGAGTGCTTCTGGTGCCGGAAGGCATCTTATTGCATAAGATAGAGGTAGGTGCGGTGCTCAATAATCGGATATGGTTCAGTCTAAAAAGCATATATGGCATAAGTGGCCAGATAATGATGGAATGTCCACAAGGTGATAGCTGAAGAGAACTGAGAGGGATGTGTGCCGAGTGGTGTCCACGTGACAACCACACACATTGACACATTAATAAGCACCCAACCAGTATGAATGCATAAAACAATGTCCATGACGGGGCACTACGGCCCTTTACCTGTAAACTCCCAGGGACAATCCAGATGTCTGCGGCGTGCAATCCGTCCAATCAGGAAGTCCAAGAAACAGCAGGTGAAGACAGAGCACTGCCAGCGGGATCCAACTTCCAGCGAGATCCAACTTCCAGCGAGATCCAACTTCCAGCTTGGAAAAAGGAAAAATATCCGGACAACTCCACAGCAGCAATAATAATATCCATCAAGTGCTGCTGCATGAAATGCGTAGGTGCGTTCATGTAGTCCATAGATTGTTTACAAGCCTGCAATAAATTTGATCTGTTATTGCTACTTTGGAGTTGTCCGGATATTTTTCCTTTTTCCAAGTTGGAAGTTGGATCCCGTTGGCAGTGCTCTGTCTTCACCTGCTGTATCTTATTGCATAAGGCTGCTTAGTAAATATGGGCCACTGTGTCGAGTAGCATTGCTAAAGCCACAACTGGAACGTGGAGCAAGTCACTCTGGGAAACCTGAAATACGTTCTTTATTTCTTGTTACTCTTAGGCCAAATATATGACCATAGGAGTAGACATCCAACTGCTGAATAGCAGAATAGTGCTGGATAGCAGAATAGTGCTGGATAGCAGAATCGTGCTGGATAGCAGAATAGTGCTGGATAGCAGAATAGTGCTGGATAGCAGAATAGTGCTGGATAGCAGAATAGTGCTGAATAACTGTGCACTTGAGATACTTATTCCGGGTCTTTTCTGACAGGAGATGAAAAGGATCCTAGAGAACAACTAGAAGGGAGACTTTTCATCAATCGTGTCTTCCACGTTAGCGCTGAGAAGATGTTCCAGCTGCTTTTCACCCCTTCTCGCTTCATGCAGAAATTTTTCAAGTCAAGAAAGGTCTTTGGTACGTTGGTATTTTTTGGGTTGAGTCCCGTTTTTATACAGCTTGCTGAAGCTCAGACATCCCGCTCTTATGTATATTATGTCCATACAGGCCACATTCTCTCCCATCTCGATTACTGTAACCTCCTGCTGTCCGGCCTTCCTGCATCTCACCTGTCTCCCCTACAATCTATCCTAAACGCTGCTGCCAGAATCACTCTACTCTTTCCTAAATCTGTCTCCGCGTCTCTCCTCATGAAATCCCTCTCCTGGCTTCCAATCAAATCCCGCATCTCACACTCCATTCTTCTCCTCACTTTTAAAGCTTTACACTCTTCTGCCCCTCCTTACATCTCAGCCCTAATTTCTCGCTATGCACCATCCCGACTCTTGCGTTCTGCTCAAGGATGTTTTCTCTCTAACCCCTTTGTATCTAAAGCCCTCTCCCACCTTAAACCCTTCTCACTGACTGCCCCACACCTCTGGTATATCCTTCCCCTCAATATCCCACTAGAAACCTCTCTATCCATCTTTTAAGGCCCACCTTAAAACACATAGACGAAGAAGAAAAAATGAAGCTGCACAGTGACATTTCCCTGACGCACCTTTTACTCGGCTGTAACGCGGCTCTTAGTACAGTAAGCCACGTTGGCCTTGGGAAAGGTTGCAGTATGGTTTGATGAGAGAGTCCAAAGATGCAGAATCAACAGTATGGGCCAGACTAGTGCATGTCATTTAGTAAGATGATTTACTAACCGACATTCAATTTTTTTTATTATTAATGCCGCGTGGAGTGGTAAAATAATGTTTTACTTGGCATATGAGAGCGCTGAGTAAAATCAGGAGAGGAGGAACATGTAGTGAAGAAAGTCAATGTGAGTTTAAGGTTTCCACGAGCTGTGTTTAAAGGGACAAGTGTGTGCATGAAGGAACCCTGTAACTGATTCCAGGTGATGGTGGAGGGGTGCAGTGCGGAGTAGCGGGTAAAGATGTAGGTGCTCAGATTATCAGCCGGAGAGGCCAGAACTCCACTTTCAAGATCAGTGATCAAAAGAGAGCAGGGTTAGTTTTCAAGGGAAAACAGGGGTTCGTATTTTAACCCTTATTGAGATGACTAGGACTATCATAGCAGGACCTTGGGTTCCGATAATGACTGGGGTTCCAAATGTGTAATCTTTATTGGGGCTGAACCAGAGAGGCATTTCCAGAGGCCCATGTGTCTCTTTCCTGCTGCGGCTGTAAGAATCTCCCATATAAACGGACTGTACCTGTGCAGTGCGTTGCTGGCCTCTCGGGCAGCAAAGTCGCTGCTGGCCCCTTCCGTTCATAAGCAACCACTGGCTCGTTGGTTTATAAATTCCTTTCCCATTCAGATCTGGAAGCCACTCCCTGGCAGACAGATGGCAACGGCAACCAGACCAGAACACAGACCTACACCATAACCATCAACAACCCGCTGATAGGGAAATTCACCACAGCCACGGACAAGCAGGTAACTCACGCCATCAACTTCACAAACCCGTGGGTAGCAATAACGTACAGTGCGGACAGGGGCCCATTCTTATATTCTGAGGTTCACATGGGTAAACGCTGTTAATTACCTTTTTATTTTTGGAACCAGGGACCTGTTGCTTTTACATGAACAAAATAACAACTGTTAAAAAGAATCACTTGGCTAATTTTGATGTGTAATAAATGCAAGGTTTTTGCCCCCCTCTGGGTTTCTTTCAGGCATGTACTGCCCTAAAGTGCGGTGTGTAGTTCTGGAGGCTAAGGGGCCTATTCATTAAACTGAGATAATGGCATTTCCACGCGGAAACGGGCGATTGTGCCCGGAAATGCATCTCACTGTGTTATTTAAACAGCTGATTAACCGTTCTATTCAAACCATGATTTGATTTCTGGGCGTGAAATTTCTTACTACACGTACACTTTTGGGTCTGCAAAATGAACCGGATTAGCAAAATGTAAGAATTCAACAAGGTGCGAGATCTCATGGAAACTGTGGGGCAGAAATCTCACCACATTCAGACAATAGAGAGAGATAAGCCATTCGTAGTTCCCTATACCGCTACAATAGTTAAACTCCCCAATATGTGGAGAGAAATATTATGCAAAACGCATTAAAACAACATTTGCATGATGACCTTAATGCAGGGTTCTCAACTCCAGTCCTCAAAATCCCCCCCCCCCCCAAACAGGTCAGGTTTTCAGGATATCCTGACTCACCTGGGCTGAAGCAGGGATATCCTGAAAACCTGACCTGTTGGTGGCCCTTGAGGACTGGAGTTGGCCACCCCGGTACTGGGGGAGTTAACAAAGGGCTTGTGAACCCACAATATGCATAAATGAATAAAAACGGGGATCGGATTAGTTTTCTGTTTGTGTAACACGTACAATAAAGGAGCAGACTGAATGGGCTCAGTGGTCCGTGCATCATGTCCGTTTCTGTGTCTCTCGGTAAGCGCTCGCACGGGCTGCCTGTCATTGTGTACCATGTAGCAAAGTCTCAGCACACGAGGGCCACATTATGTGTTATTTATCCTTTCAGGTGTTGTATAAGGAGAGCCAAGAAGGACAGTTGTATCTGATAGACACGGAGGTCGTCACACACGATGTGCCGTATCACGATTATTTCTACACTGTGAATAAGTACTATATTGCCCGAACATCCAAACACAAATGTAGATTACGGTAAGAAGCCATGGAGCAGCAGGCTGACCAGTCGTGTGTCCTTCACTGGTGGTTGGATCTCAAACCCATTGCCAACATGGCAGTAATTGGATTTTGTTTTGTCCAATTGCAGTACATCTCTGCATCGGTGGTCCTACAAACATTGATGGACAATAATTCACTGAAATCAGAATGATCCCATTGTCATGTTAAATGGGAACCCAATGTTATGCACCACAAATGATATGGTACAGAGTAGCTGTTTCAGCCCTAATCCCAGTTCTTCGGAGGGATGGGGGGAGTTCTTCGGAGGGATGGGGGGAGTTCTTCGGAGGGATGGGGGGGAGTTCTTCGGAGGGATGGGGGGAGTTCTTCGGAGGGATGGGGGGAGTTCTTCGGAGGGATGGGGGGAGTTCTTCGGAGGGATGGGGGGAGTTCTTCGGAGGGATGGGGGGAGTTCTTCGGAGGGATGGGGGGAGTTCTTCGGATGGGGGGTGGAGTTCTTTGGAGGGATGGGGGGAGAGTTCTTTGGAGGGATGGGGGGGGAGTTCTTTGGAGGGATGGGGGGGAGTTCTTTGGAGGGATGGGGGGGAGTTCTTTGGAGGGATGGGGGGAGTTCTTTGGAGGGATGGGGGGAGTTCTTTGGAGGGATGGGGGGAGTTCTTTGGAGGGATGGGGGGAGTTCTTTGGAGGGATGGGGGGAGTTCTTTGGAGGGATGGGGGGAGTTCGGAGGGATGGGGGGAGTTCGGAGGGATGGGGGGAGAGTTCTTTGGAGGGATGGGGGGAGAGTTCTTTGGAGGGATGGGGGGAGAGTTCTTTGGAGGGATGGGGGGAGAGTTCTTTGGAGGGATGGGGGGGGAGTTCTTTGGAGGGATGGGGGGGGGAGTTCTTTGGAGGGATGGGGGGAGAGTTCTTTGGAGGGATGGGGGGGAGTTCTTTGGAGGGATGGGGGGAGTTCTTTGGAGGGATGGGGGGGAGAGTTCTTTGGAGAGATGGGGGAGAGTTCTTTGGAGGGATGGGGGTAGAGTTCTTTGGAGGGATGGGGTTAGAGTTCTTTGGAGGGATGGGGGGGAGAGTTCTTTGGAGGGATGGGGGGAGAGTTCTTTGGAGGGATGGGGGGAGAGTTCTTTGGAGGGATGGGGGAGAGTTCTTTGGAGGGATGGGGGGAGAGTTCTTTGGAGGGATGGGGGAGAGTTCTTTGGAGGGATGGGGGAGAGTTCTTTGGAGGGATGGGGGGGATTCTTTGGAGGGGTGGGGGGAGTTCTTTGGAGGGGTGGAGGGAGTTCTTTGGAGGGATGGGGGGGAGTTCTTTGGAGGGATGGGGGGGAGTTCTTTGGAGGGATGGGGGGAAGTTCTTTGGAGGGATGGGGGGAAGTTATTCGGAGGGATGGGGGGGGAGTTCTTTTGAGGGATGGGGGGGAGTTATTCGGAGGGATGGGGGGGAGTTATTCGGAGGGATGGGGGGGAGTTCTTTTGAGGGATGGGGGGGAGTTCTTTTGAGGGATGGGGGGGAGTTGTGATCTTTATACCAATGTAATTCAGGAAACAGGCTACCTGTGGCAATGTTTATACTGTGGTTATTACAGCTGTAAATGTTATTCAATCAGTTGTTACTGTGCATTTGTTTTGAGGCATATGGCAACTTGTGTTTGTTCTGTTGCGTCTTGCCCCCTAACACACATGTAGTGGGAGAGAGCGTAAAGAGAAATACGTTCTATGCCTTGGTTTCCATTTCTTCTTTCCTGCTGCATCAACTCCTTGATGAAGCACCTCTCAGTGCGAAATGCGTAGGTGGGTCGTTGTACCCCCTTGTTTTTATCCATGTGAACGAAATAAAGTTTTCTTTCTACTTTTGGACCCTGGCTCCTTTGGCTGTGCGCTGCTCCGACTCTATTTTTGAACCTGCATCATACAACATACGGTTCTTCACAACTGGCCTGTGCAAAAAATGGGGGGGGGGCAGATGCCAGGACCCTCTGTGCATACTTCTGGGCAAGCTGGGTGTGGGGAAACCGACTTAACAAGCATACAGGAAGAGATGGAAACACAATGTATATTTATTTGGTCATTGAGTCACTGAAATGCTGTATCTATTGGCTGTCATAAATATGCCTTACATTTTGAGATTCCTTAAGAGTATTTAAAGGGTTAAGGATGAGCAGATTTTACTGAGAAAATATAATATTTGAACAAATGTTGCCATTGTGCAGAATATGAGCTTGGGGTACGCAGTCACTTGCATATAACCATCTTTTGCACCCCTCGTTGGCTCCAAACCAAGTTTAAAACTGACTTTGCGGGGTAGAGTCCTCTTTGTGTAGTTTGCAGAATAACCTTTCAAGCAATAGGAATCTGAGCTGAATTTTCTGTGTAACCGACTCTTTAAATATTGTGTATTTCCAGTGGCATATGTGTTTCTCTTTTTCAGGGTTTCTACTGATGTAAAGTACAGGAAGCATCCCTGGGGGCTGATCAAGACCTTCATCGAGAGGAACTCCTGGAGTGGTCTAGAGGATTACTTTAAACAACTAGGTCCGTCTCATTGGTCAATAATAGATGATATGGAGTATCCCAATTGTTTTATTTACTTATAGTTGGATTTTGTTATGCCTAAATGTTTATTTATAGCATGTTATTCCAGGAAGTAATACATTGAGAGTTATCTCTCGTTTTCATGTATGTCCTGGGCATAGAGTTATAATGACAGATACATGGTTACAAATACATAGTTAAATTAACTGAACAGGGTTATACATTATATACAAGACATTGCATGCACAGTTAAAGATAATATATTATAGGTGTATGTAACAGTTACAAACCAGATTAAAATGTGAGACAGCCTTAGTTTTGAAAGAACTTTGACTGGTGGTGGATGTGAGAGTCTCATGTAGGTTGTTCCAGTTGTGGGGTGCCCGGTAAAAGGAGGAGCGGCCAGATACTTTGTTGAACCTTGGGACCATGAACAGTCTTTTGGAGTCAGATATCAGAGAAGTGCTGCATGTGGTAGGGGTGAGGAGCTTGTTCAGATAGATGGGTAGCTTGCCCAGAAGGCAAGACAGGAAAGGTGAACTTTGCGCCTAGACTCAAGTGATGACCAATCTAGTTCTTTGAGCATTTCGCAGTGATGTGTGTTGTAGTTGCATTGGAGAACAAAGCGGCATATTGAATTGTAGAGGGTATCAAGTTTGCTAAGGTGATTTTGGGGTGCCGTACCATATACTATGTCCCCATAGTCTATCATTGGCATCTGCTGTGCGTTGCGCTTTCTGACCAGCAGACTTGGGGAGGATTTGTTCCTATGTTGTTCTATGTTAAAGTATTTCTCCTGCTCTTACAGTACTGTAGTTTATTGATAGTACTTTCTGCCTTGTTCTACTGCATTCACGCAAACCACAATATAACGCTTATTTTTGTAACATATTAACCAAATATCCCTACCATGTTCTGCTTACACACCACACTCTTTATAGCTGAAGGCAACAGGGATAATAAAGGGTTTTACCCAATGTTGCATGGAGATGCCTCTTGTTCCCAGACCAGGGTCGGTCAATTCAGGGGTCCTCTAACCAGAAACAGAATGCGCACAGAGCGCACCGGGGGTTAATGACCAAATATAATGAGCAGTATTCTACACATGCAGGTGCATATATGGAAGGAATAGATGTGAACATGCCATGTCCTCTAACCAGAAGTAATACACTCTGTGTGGATGTCATTGAAAAAGAGGCACTCAACCAATCTATCGACAAATCTCACAAAACCTAGGACCCTTGGCTTGAGAGATAAGACAAGGCGAGATACGGGTGTTTAGGCTAAAGCGATTTATTATAGTCTGGCCTTTGTACCTACAACTGTGTCTAAATGAGCCCACTCTCCATGACTGGGGGAGGATAGGAGACTCCCCCTACTTCCCCCTCCTCCTCCCCTTTCTCTTCTTTTTCTCCTTCCTCCTACCTCCTTTCCCCCCTGCTCTTTCTATCCTTTTTCCTTGTTAGTATATAGTGTATGCAGCCTTCTCTTAAAGGTAAATCAGGGGAAGAGAGCTCAAGTTCTAACCAATTTGCTCAGGCTTTCTCACAAAGATACACTAAATGATATTGTGTATGACTCAATGGTTATGAACTCGACCTGTATGCCAATTTTCCGTATCATGTAATCTGGTTACCCCCGTATACTGTTATTTTTCGTTAAACCAATAAAAATGATTTGAAACAAGAAAAAGAGGCACTCTTGGGAATATAGGTGAGGTATTCTCAAATGATTCCATAACTCCTGCAGAGCGCACAGGGAAAACGAGATGAGGAGGTACGATGTAGTAATGTTGTTGGACATTGAATATATTAGTGTGTGGCTAACATTTTGTGTGTTTACGAATTTCTCCTGGCTGCAGAACCAGTGCAAAGGAATTGCACCAGACTGATCAGTTTTGCAGCTGGGAACATGTAGTAAATAGATCCTTTGTATCTCAATCTATCCATGTTTAATTGAGCAATAATACTGTCCCCGATTTAGAAGTTGCCAGGCAGACCAGAGTTCGATAAACAACTCCCTAAGATGTACTGTATAGGCCCATTTCAGATATGCTGTGAAGCAGTCTTCCCTTTACTCGGGAAGATTTCGGGTCTCGTAATGCAATGTCTTCTAATCTGCTCAATAAACGTTATCTAATGCCAAGTCTAGGAGTCTGGGCCTGTAGTTTGAACTCTGAACAGTATTACCTCTCCAGTCCTTCCCCTGGATGGTTTTTATATGTGTGCAACTTATCTTGCCAAGCTGTAGTGACCTATTCCAACTTTGCCCATTTGGCTCTTTACGATCTAAGACCAACATGTCTATTCACTTATTAACCCCTTCACTATTGTAGGGATCAGTGTTGACCGCTTGAGGCTCTGCTTATATGCCTTTGCTGACCGTTTCCTTCACAATTCCCAATTTTCCCTCCAAGTTGCTGTTTGGATCCCTGCAGTTCAATGTTTAAGAGACCCATTGAGTTATCAAGACCATCTCTAAGGAACATTGTATAAACACCCCGCAGACCAGACTTGGCTAAACAACTCCCTAAGGTGCATGGACCCATATTTAATATGCAGTGAAGCCGTTTTCCCTTTTTGCTCACGAATGTTTCATTCAAATGAAAAGATCTTGGTTCTTCCCAAGCGAGGAGAAGACAGCATTGGCTTTACAGCATATTGAATTTGGGCCAATGTGAGATCCATCCAATTTTCAAGTATATACTTGGAAGGCAACGGACGTGACCTGCAAAAGTTCCGTGTATAGGTGGCCCGGGCAAGAAATTAACTCTGAGGCTTGTGGCGTTATGACAAAACACCCTTAAACGGTTTTGTGGCTATATATTTTGTCCCGGTTATTGGTTCCAAGCTTCCCCAATGCTTCTTTGATAATCTGTAATTACTTCATCCTTACAAGATGCAGAAAAACTGTCAGGATTTGTTGATTTCCAAGCCTCACAACCGTGATTTCTGCAGAATCTGACCTGCTGATGGAAGAATCCACTTCAAATCCTTCCATGGCAGATGACGACAAACCTGGTGGCCTCCGGAGAAGGAGACGGACGCACAGCCGCGGTCTAGGAGATCACCTGCTCAAGCACGGGACGCAGCACACACCTGCGGACATGGGGCTTCCGACGAGAGATGACTGCACAGGTGGGCACTTCCGCAGAACCCAGCATTCACCTTATATCCCGTTACACCAATAATCCTTTCTCCAGGGGGGGCATCCAGTGTATTTAGGCTCATCAACTTCCAAGGACCGAGATTTGGGAAATCGTTTCCATTAAAATGTCATATTGTGGCCAAGTTCTGACTTCTGTCAGTGGGGACTCCCATTAGATTCTGAGATGTTAAAATAAGGGAGAGATGTGTCGGGCCTCACTGACTTGGAATCAATTTATTGTAAAGTCTTCTTATACACCCAACAAATATAGAGATGTCCACATTTCTCCATCGTAAATAGGTGTAAACAAAACCTACAGTACACACCTATAGCACAATGCCTGCGTACTGCGTGTAGGAACATGTATTGCGGCGAACTATAAGCCATTGCTTGATGGGAGCAATTTAAATCCAGTCGGATTCTGTAGCCTAATCCTGCAAGAATAGGGCATTACCTGGCTATTAATGCAGCAGCGTCTTACAGTTTGTCACCATCTAGTTTTCGGCTTCCAATTCTTCGATGCTTCAGTGGACAGGAAGGAACAGAGAGCAGCTGTAAGCACCCGGACACGCGTGGCTTTGCTCAGCGGCTGGCAGGTCCCCCCCCTCTTTGTTCTCCTTAAGGATGTTTACATTTACTGCCTAGAACAGGGGGGCTCAACTCTAGTCCTCAAACCCCCCTCCCCACCCCCCCCAACAGGCCAGTTTTTCAGGATATCCCAGCTTCAGCACAGGTAAGTGAGTCTTTGATTGAGCCACCTGTGCTGAAGCAGGGATATCCTGAAAACCTGACTTGTTGAGGGGGTTTTGAGGACTGAAGTTGAGCCCCCCCCCCCCCTGAACTAGAACATTCTGGTGGCGAATTGAAAGATCCTTTTAGCTAAAGGAGAGCGTGACAGCCGTGGGTGACTCCGGGCAGCTCAGGGCTGCTCCCTGCTCTCTCCGTGGGTGACTCCGGGTAGCTCAGGGCTGCTCCCTGCTCTTTCCGTGGGTGACTCCGGGCAGCTCAGGGCTGCTCCCTGCTCTCTCCGTGGGTGACTCCGGGCAGCTCAGGGCTGCTCCCTGCTCTCTCCGTGGGTGACTCCGGGCAGCTCAGGGCTGCTCCCTGCTCACTCCGTGGGTGACTCCGGGCAGCTCAGGGCTGCTCCCTGCTCTCTCCGTGGGTGACTCCGGGCAGCTCAGGGCTGCTCCCTGCTCTCTCCGTGGATGACTCCGGGCAGCTCAGGGCTGCTCCCTGCTCTCTCCGTGGGTGACTCCGGGCAGCTCAGGGCTGCTCCCTGCTCTCTCCGTGGGTGACTCCGGGCAGCTATGGGCTGCTCCCTGCTCTCTCCGTGGGTGACTCCTGGCAGCTCAGGGCTGCTCCCTGCTCTCTCCGTGGGTGACTCCGGGCAGCTCAGGGCTGCTCCCTGCTCTCTCCGTGGGTGACTCCGGGCAGCTCGGGGCTGCTCCCTGCTCTCTCCGTGGGTGACTCCTGGCAGCTCAGGGCTGCTCCCTGCTCTCTCCGTGGGTGACTCCGGCGGCTCAGGGCTGCTCCCTGCTCTCTCCGTGGGTGACTCCGGGCAGCTCAGGGCTGCTCCCTGCTCTCTCCGTGGGTGACTCCGGGCAGCTCAGGGCTGCTCCCTGCTCTCTCCGTGGCTGACTCCAGGCAGCTCAGGGCTGCTCCCTGCTCTCTCCGTGGGTGACTCAGGGCTGCTCCCTGCTCTCTCCGTGGGTGACTCCGGGCAGCTCAGGGCTGCTCCCTGCTCTCTCCGTGGGTGACTCCGGGCAGCTCAGGGCTGCTCCCTGCTCTCTCTGTGGGTGACTCCGGGCAGCTCAGGGCTGCTCCCTGCTCTCTCTGTGGGTGACTCCGGGCAGCTCAGGGCTGCTCCCTGCTCTCTCCGTGGGTGACTCCGGGCAGCTCAGGGCTGCTCCCTGCTCTCTCCGTGGATGACTCCGGGCAGCTCAGGGCTGCTCCCTGCTCTCTTCGTGGATGACTCCGGGCAGCTCAGGGCTGCTCCCTGCTCTCTCCGTGGATGACTCAGGGCTGCTCCCTGCTCTCTCCGTGGGTGACTCCGGGCTGCTCCCTGCTCTCTCCGTGGATGACTCCGGGCAGCTCAGGGCTGCTCTCTGCTCTCCCCGTGGGTGACTCCGGGCAGCTCAGGGCTGTTCCCTGCTCTCTCCGTGGATGACTCCAGGCAGCTCAGGGCTGCTCCCTGCTCTCCCCGTGGGTGACTCCGGGCAGCTCAGGGCTGCGCCCTGCTCTCTCCGTGGATGACTCCGGGCAGCTCAGGGCTGCTCCCTGCTCTCTCCGTGGGTGACTCCGGGCAGCTCAGGGCTGCTCCCTGCTCTCTCCGTGGGTGACTCCGGGCAGCTCAGGGCTGCTCCCTGCTCTCTCCGTGGGTGACTCCGGGCAGCTCTGGGCTGCTCCCAGCTCTCTCCGTGGGTAACTCCGGGCAGCTCAGGGCTGCTCCCTGCTCACTCCGTGGGTGACTCCGGGCAGCTCAGGGCTGCTCCCTGCTCTCTCCGTGGGTGACTCCGGGCAGCTCAGGGCTGCTCCCTGCTCTCTCCGTGGGTGACTCCGGGCAGCTCAGGGCTGCTCCCTGCTCTCTCCGTGGATGACTCCGGGCAGCTCAGGGCTGCTCCCTGCTCTCTCCGTGGGTGACTCCGGGCAGCTCAGGGCTGCTCCCTGCTCTCTCCGTGGGTGACTCCGGGCAGCTCAGGGCTGCTCCCTGCTCTCTCCGTGGGTGACTCCGGGCAGCTCAGGGCTGCTCCCTGCTCTCTCCGTGGGTGACTCCGGGCAGCTCAGGGCTGCTCCCTGCTCTCTCCGTGGATGACTCCAGGCAGCTCAGGGCTGCTCCCTGCTCTCCCCGTGGGTGACTCCGGGCAGCTCAGGGCTGCTCCCTGCTCTCTCCGTGGATGTCTCCGGGCAGCTCAGGGCTGCTCCCTGCTCTCTCCGTGGGTGACTCAGGGCTGCTCCCTGCTCTCTCCGTGGATGACTCCGGGCAGCTCAGGGCTGCTCCCTGCTCTCCCCGTGGGTGGCTCAGGGCTGCTCCCTGCAGCTCAGGGCTGCTCCCTGCTCTCCCCGTGGGTGACTTCGGGCAGCTCAGGGCTGCTCCCTGCTCTCTCCGTGGGTGACTCCGGGCAGCTCAGGGCTGCTCCCTGCTCTCTCCTTGGGTGACTCCGGGCAGCTCAGGGCTGCTCCCTGCTCTCTCCGTGGATGACTCCGGGCAGCTCAGGGCTGCTCCCTGCTCTCTCCGTGGCTGCCTCCGGGCAGCTCAGGGCTGCTCCCTGCTCTCTCCGTGGGTGACTCAGGGCAGCTCAGGGCTGCTCCCTGCTCTCTCCGTGGGTGACTCAGGGCTGCTCCCTGCTCTCCCCGTGGGTGACTCCGGGCAGCTCAGGGCTGCTCCCTGCTCTCCCCGTGGATGCTCAGGGCTGCTCCCTGCTCTCCCCGTGGGTGACTCTGGGCAGCTCAGGGCTGCTCCCTGCTCTCTCCGTGGGTGACTCCGGGCTGCTCGGGGCTGCTCCCTGCTCTCTCCGTGGATGACTTCGGGCAGCTCGGGGCTGCTCCCTGCTCTCTCCGTGGGTGGCTCCGGGCAGCTCAGGGCTGCTCCCTGCTCTCTCCGTGGATGACTTCGGGCAGCTCGGGGCTGCTCCCTGCTCTCTCCGTGGGTGGCTCCGGGCAGCTCCCTGCTCTCTCCGTGGATGACTCCGGGCAGATCAGGGCTGCTCCCTGCTCTCTCCGTGGCTGACTCCGGGCAGCTCAGGGCTGCTCCCTGCTCTCTCCGTGGGTGACTCCGGGCAGCTCAGGGCTGCTCCCTGCTCTCTCCGTGGGTGACTCAGGGCTGCTCCCTGCTCTCCCCGTGGGTGACTCTGGGCAGCTCAGGGCTGCTCCCTGCTCTCTCCGTGGGTGACTCCGGGCTGCTCGGGGCTGCTCCCTGCTCTCTCCGTGGATGACTTCGGGCAGCTCAGGGCTGCTCCCTGCTCTCTTCGTGGATGACTCCGGGCAGCTCAGGGCTGCTCCCTGCTCTCTCCGTGGGTGGCTCAGGGCTGCTCCCTGCTCTCTCCGTGGATGACTCCGGGCAGCTCAGGGCTGCTCCCTGCTCTCTCCGTGGGTGGCTCAGGGCTGCTCCCTGCTCTCTCCGTGGATGACTCCGGGCAGCTCAGGGCTGCTCCCTGCTCTCTCCGTGGATGACTCCGGGCAGCTCAGGGCTGCTCCCTGCTCTCTCCGTGGATGACTCCGGGCAGCTCAGGGCTGCTCCCTGCTCTCTCCGTGGGTGACTCCGGGCAGCTCAGGGCTGCTCCCTGCTCTCTCCGTGGTACATTAAACAGCCTGCACCGTGTGCCGTAGTCTGGTTGATTTGTTGATGCATTAAATGCTCCGAATGTGTTCCCTGTGCTAGCTACAAAGTGCTAGAAACCTCTCGCCCCAGACACGGCCGCACAGCATTTCCTTTTGTAACTTGTATATTTATTTTGACAAACCTCTGTGTTTTTTTTTCTTATAAGGGAAGAGAAGAAGAGATGCAGAAAGAAGCTACACTGTTATCATAGTAGTCATGAGCATCTTGTAAGTAGTGATTCTTTAATGAGCCAGCTCTGGTATTTGTATGATTGGGTACACAGGTTTTTGTGACGACTGTTTTGTGGACCATAGGCTATGTGAAAACGTGCCACAAGCGTACACGGTGCTGTACTTTTTAGAATTGCGGTGTATCCCGGCTTTAATGAAGCAACCCAAGCGTTCCAGTAACTCAGAGATGTAGCAAGGGGTGAGTCCCCCCCTCTCCCCCCCCCCCCCCCCCGTGATACTTGCCTCCAAAGGAGGTGCTGGTATCTCGGCAGATTTTAAAGCGCCCATGTCACGCAGGCCAATAGGAAGCTGAACCTGATGACATCATAGCTTCCAATTGGCCCGCAGGGCGCGGGAGCTTTGATACGCCGCGATTATGTTGTCCCGGCTATCCGAGCGGAGCAACTACCGGCACCCCCTACGGGGTAAGTATCTCCGGAAGCAAGGGGTCCCGGAGCTAAAATTAACGGGGTTCAGCTTTGGAGATCCCCTGCTTCAATCGTGTGTAAAAAAAAAAATGTAATAATGAATTGTCGCTTTATTGTAAAAGAAGGAACTGACGCACAGAGCGGTTGTGACTTTCCCTTAGTCGCTTGCGCTCAATCACAAGTTCTCCTGCTTCATACTTTATCTTGTTGAGCCTGTACGGTTGTTGCATTTTGATTGAAGTAACATTATCCTGTCACAGGACCTTAATCATATCACCGTCCCAGAGGTTTAGGGGTTAATTCATACCGCATATTATGTTCTCGACATCTAGAGAGTGCCATCAGAGCAAGGCGCTACATGGCTGTCATTCTGTATATCTGCATATTCGTATGCCCAGAATCCTTTGTGCTTACACTGCGTGATGTCCAGGCATCTGGAACACTAGGATAGGCTCTGGAAATGTATTTGCATTGCAGTTATTCTGACCCCATTTAGTACCTGTAGGATGTAACCTTAACCTCTCATATCCAACATAGGTGCCTAGTGGTGACTGGTCAAGAGAACGTTCACCATTTATATGGCCACAGGGATGGACATTAGAAATAATAGATAATAATGATATTAGATGGTACAGCAGTCTTGTGACCTCTTAAGTGACATAACCTGATTCATTTCCAAAACATGCTGTGACCTTGGACACGTCCCTTTTTGCTAGATACCAGCTATTAGATAGCAAGTTGTTGGAAGCATGAATTATGTCTTTATTAGTCTGTGTACACACAAAAAGATACGCCTTCCAGACAGCTTCCACTCGCCTCCGTAACGAGCCTGCTCTTCTCCTTATTGCACGGAGCAGTACAATCTTTAGGATCAGGGGGCATGATAATGTAATATTAACCTTGACTTTTGGTATCGCTGGAGGTCGGTGCTTGATCAGCAATTAGCAGAATAAAGCGCCTCGTGTGCTCCCATTCAGAGGGTGAGAGGGTGCAGCACCTGGGCTGTATACTAATTGTAGGGAGATAGTCACAGAAGAATATAGATAAGATTAGTGAATGAGTACAGTACTTTATTGTCCGCATACATAGGCTCTTAATCACTATCCTGTGAAGCAGTCTGCCCTGCGTTGGAGAACATTTTAGCCCTGTTCATTTGAATGGAGTTGAGCTCTTCTCCAACATGGGGAAGACGGTTAAACTACATTCACTAGGGATCATAGAGAACAGTAGATCTGTAACATTATTGGATTAACGTCTACTCCTCAAAAATCATTTTGTCTCCAATCGGAGAAAAAAAGCTAAAAGTTTTGTATGTATGCGTGTGTGTATATATATATATATATATATATATATATATATATATATATATATATATATATATATATATATATATATATATAATCAAAAAATAAATAGATGATACCGTTCTGTGGCTAACTAAATGCTTTTATTTGTGCGAGCTTTCGAGATACACTGATCTCTTCTTCCGGCGAATCTCGAAGGCTCGCACAAATAAAAGCATTTCATTAGCCACAGAACGGTATCATCTATTTATTTTTTGATTATTGAAGCTCGGCTAACACGGTACTGATACCTCTACATGTGTATATATATATATATATATATATGTATATATATATACTTTTCTTTGAAATCTTGTTCATTTTTTAGCATGCTAATGATATGTGTGAAAGTGCAACCCATACAATATATAGTCGGGAGTATGTGAACACATAATATTGTACTGTAAAGGGTATGGTACCCATAATAGCCTGTATTTCTATATTACCTGAATGGTTCTGTTCTTGGCCTCCCCCAGCCTGGTTCTGCTGGTCCTGTTGAACATCACTCTATTCCTGAAGCTGTCCAAAATCGAGCACGCAGCTCAATCCTTCCACAACATCCACCTTCTCCGGGACAAGTCCACCAGGTAAGAGATCTAGAGACAGCTACTGTGCGTCTGGGTGTCTGTCTGTCTCCATATACACACAGATGTTGTTTTTTCCCCCAAACGCTTTTTTATCCTGGTTAAATAAGTGTAGCAGGGATCCCCCTTCTTACCTCCTGGGGGGAGATCAGCCCTGCTGCTCAGGAGAAACGGTACCGCTGGGGCGGCCATGTTGGTACACCCAAACCGGATAAAGAGACCGGGAGAGGATATCCTGAGAAGCAGGATTTCCTCTGCGGGATAGAGGTGACCTGGGCAGAGTATCCGGAGCCAGGGAGGAGGAAGGTAGTGTCCGTGGAGCCTGTCAAGCTCCCGGATTAGGCCGAAGCTTGCCCCTAGGCCCAAGGTAGTTTCTCCCTCACATTGGGTTTGCAGGGCTGGCCCAATGCAGAGACAGCTCCCGATAGTCAGGGAACACAGCGGAGCAGACCGGAGCGCAGCGGGAGGCTTCCCACTGCGGCCTGTGGACCATCTATCACCCGGACCTTAAGGTGTGAGGGGGCTTGTTGTTGGAGACCCCGCAGCGTGGGACCCGGTTACTGTTCTTGCCCTTGCTGGAAAGTGTGGCCTGGCTGGACCTTAAGCCAGGAATGTATTGTGCACCAACGCAAGGGGAGAGGGTAGCGCTGCCCGCACACATACACTGGGAGGGATTACTAGTGGGACACTGGGTTACAGGTGCCCGAGCACCCTCGGTACTATTGGGACTAGCTACCCCAGGACTATTACTGTTATTATTGTTACTGTGCATTGTGTTGTGAGTGTCATTATATGTTTTCTGTGGGACCACAGTAAAGGAGTTATATTTGATTGTGAGTGTGTTATTGGGGTATACGAGTTCCTATGAGGAATCAATCCTATTGCCCCTGGATCCTCATAGGTGGAGGCGCTGCACCATATAGAGATATACAGAACCCACAGTCACCCCAGGCTCCCTTTGAGCAGAGGCTCGGGCCTTCTGTACGCCTGACAGGTAGCACCAGTACCGTACTAGCCGCTGATTCCCTGGGGGGGGGAGGGAGGGAGGGAGGGAAAAGGGGGAGACACCTGTTACTTAAGGTTTTATTATTCTTCAGTGGTCTTTTAAAAGAAAGAAATTTACATCAACATTTCTCCAAAGTTGCAGCAGCTCCGGAGACTCTTTCCTTGGATAGATGATGCCCCTGGGACCTCCACACTGGGTTTCTGCTGTCCGCCTGCTTAGTGTCCCAGCACTTTGAACATTTAACGCTTTATCTTCTTCTTTTTACATTCAAATACAGACAAACTTAAAAATTAGATGAACACCAATGTGCTTCTCTCAGCCTCTTTTTAAAAAAAAAAATATTTATTTACAAATCTGATCACAATTTGGATGTATTGCTCTTTTTTACCAAATGTAAAGAGCACCTTTTTCCCCTCTCCAAAACATTGTTACAAAATCATCCAAACAACTAAAATCTGGAGGCCGCAGGTTACGGTGTATTATTTGTATATTTAACAAAGTAGACCTGCTTTTACATCTGTCATTTTATATGTTTTTCTAAAGCGTGGGACGGGCTTTTGTTGAGAAAAATTTAAAAAAATACAAAAAGCCATTTAAAAGCAAACAAAAGGTTAATAATTACCCGGGCGGGGACCAGGAGAATAGAAGCCGCTGTTTATATATCTGAATGTCTTCACTTAACACACCTTGTAGAAGTATTCTAAGGGGAGTTGCACCCCCAGGCAAGTCTCAGGTGAGAAATTCTGTTAAAGGGTAAAAGTTTATATGCTCTGGGGCAAAAAGTATCTCCAACGTCATCAATTATGCTCAGTATCATTATTTTTCTTTACAAGAAATTCACACCAGGCTAAATCGAAGGTAAAGATGGATCATTCTTGTATTCTATCAACCAGCCTTTTCCACCGTGCAGATGTAGCTAAGCGAACGGTCTTCGGTGTCATTGACCGCAGTGGTGGCAGCACCAGAAGGCAATGTCTTCTAAATGGCTGATGCAAGTCGGGGCCTGTAAGTTCATCTCTGGGACAGCGTGTACTCGCCAGGTCCTCCCCTTTCTCGGGGTGTTTCGTGTGTGGCTTCTTCTCTTCTGGAGCTCTACTGACGTATCCCAACCTTGCCCATTTGATTCTCTACATTCTTGGACCAACCTCCTCTTTTTTCTAGTTAACACATTCACTGACAGAGGGGCGCAAGTTTGCCCTACTTGTCAGCAATGGGTCTTGCAACCGGCCCTAATGCAAGAGGAGCCAGTACAGGCAGCAGACGCAGTGATGTATCCAGGAGTACGGGAGGAGCACCAGAAGGATGACCCCAGAGAGGAAGTAGCAGCACGCCCGGCCCAGGAGCAGCGCCCTCCTGAGAAGAACGGATCCGTTGTTTCAGCAAACCACATCGGAAGACGAGGTCCAATAGAAAGAATGTGAGACCACGAGGAGAAGAGCTTTCGGAGACCTCCTCTGGAGAAGATTAACTTGGAACTATATATAGTTGGGTTATGTAGATAGATAGTGGTATTATTGTTGGTTATTTTTGTTTAGGTTCTATGTGAAGTGTTTATGAGAAGGGGAGGAGATGTGGTGTATTGGTACTTCCTGATCACTGTCGTGTGATGCTGTGGTGTCACCACTCTGACTTCAGAACCAGGAAGTAGAGTGAGAGCCATGCAGAGTACCGTCAGGCACCAGCAGTCTGAGATAACCAGGAGAATGACTGCCTGACAGCAGCAATAAAGAAGCATCGTTCAGTACCGACAAGGTAGTGTGTTATTGTGAAGCATAAACACCGAGACATAACACAGATCCTGTTTCCTTCTCGGTTCCCCATTTTGCCTCCAAGTGGCCATATGGATCCCTGCAGTTCTCTTTTTCTAGGGGCCTTTTGGGTTGTTAGGACCACCGCAAATCAGCAACATAAACACCCTAATATGCCAATGGATTTGATCTTCATGTGGTTAAGAGGGTAGGAAGTCAGGTACAAAGCTGTGCAAATTCTACTGGGTATATCCTCACAAGGGAAGGCTGTGCATTCATTGGAACTACTGTACGCTGCTGTACATAATATTATCTTGTATAATCACAGTGCCTGTTAAATTGATTTACGTGTACGCTTCCAAGACAGTATTACCGCATCCTCTGGGTGGGATGCATTGGGTCTTTACGTTGCTGGTTTTCTAATTGAAAACCTAATGACCTAATAAACCTAATTGCAATCAGGAAACGGTCAAATAGTTTGTGGCCGCACAGACAGGAGAATTAACACGTGTTAATAAAAAAACAAGTGCGTAACTCCTATGCCACACATTGTAATCTTGCGATGTAAAGCCTGGAACCTGTAAGTCTGTATGTGTACATTAATGCCATATCCATCACGTCACATACTGTATGTCTTTCAGGTTACACTCCAGCGGGATGGGGGAAGGCCAGCCCCGAAATAACAGGGGCCATGGACCTGGATTAAGAGGGGTTCTTACGGACTCCATAGCAACCCTCGAACAGGTAACACTCTAAAACCCAAATATACAACTATGGAATTTGTATTGGGCATCACTTGCAATCTACACCCCCTCCTCCCCCCTATGCTGCCAGTGCATTGCTTGTAGTGATGGGGTTAGTCTGGGTGCCATTTTTGTTTCTCCCCCTGTTCGTGTGCTTTTTCTCTCAGAATACCCAGGGTTAATGGGGTATAACAATAAAGTCCTCGCACAAGGAGCCTGCGATGATTTACTTGGACACCCAAGTTCCAGTCTTCGCAGCTGTTACAGAGACTTGTGTTTATGGGGCATATCAGGGTTACCCTTTATCAGGGGTGCTCAACTCCGTTCCTCAAGCCCCTCCCCAACAGGTCAGGTTTTCAGTATATCCCGGCTTCAGCACAGGTGGCTCAATCAGTCCCTGCTTCAGTACAAGTGGCTCAGTCTTGGACTGAGCCTCTGATTGAGCCACCTGTGCTGAAGCTGGGATATCCTGACCACCTGACCTGTTTGGGGGGAAGGAGCGTGGGGACTGGAGTTGAGCCCCCTGCTTTATATTATAAGAGTAGGGTCTCGGAGCTGCTAATGGATATGAAATGTATGTAGATATTTATATTTTGAACGTTGTCTTCACCATAACTAAAACTGCAGCTGAGCACCAAAGATGACAAATTAGCTCTAGTTATCACTTGTTACTTTCAGATAATCCTTAACTGAAGGATGGGGACTAGTATGGTAAATGGAAACAGACCAAAAAGATTACGTTTAATAGTTGTACAATGTTTCCGAGTGTCTTGCTGTGGTTATCTCGACGTACACTATCCGTGTGTTCATAATCTCTCTGTATCCACAGCTCAAGAACTCCCTCCTCCTGCTCCAGAAAAGCTTTGACCTTATAAACAAGACGAAGGTCGAGGGGGCTTCTGCTAGTTAACGGACCGCTGACCCTGGGAGCTGAAAGACTTTCCATGAAGGAGATGCTGCACTGAGGAGAATCCTTTGCATATTCTCTCCGCAGCGTCCAACCGCAGCCCGATGAGACTTTGTCACGGCTGCCCGTGTAATGACCGCAGAGGACGACGGGCATTTTCTTCTGTAGCACAGACGCCGAACTGGTGTAAAAGGGACCTTGCGATGAGCACAGATATGTCAAAGAAAGTTCCTCCGTTTACAATGTGGTTCTCTGCATGTTTTTTTCTCTGAAGCTGCTACTTTCTCTGGAACGTTTGTTAATTTCCGCCCTTAAAGTCGGTTAAAAACGAACACGTTTTCTTTCACGCTCTTTAGTCTGTTTGTACTGCGGTCAGTTTTTTCCGGGGCCTATATGTTGAACCGATCTCCTGAAGTCACTTTATTACGCAAACCCTCAGGTTTTTAGAAGATCCTTCTTTTTAATTGTAAACTGTGGTACGTGGTTTTATAAGGAAACGAATGCGGCCGGCAGTGCGCTCGCACGTCCGGGGTATAGCACACGCGGGGGCGGGCAATATTAACCGTTTTGGTGCCAGCTTTGCAATGTGTTGCAAGCCCATCTGGCTGAGAAGGGGTTAATTTTCAGCGGAGCTGCAAGTCTTCTAATATTTCTCCGTTATTGTGCTAGAGCAGGGAGGGCCGACATCAGTCCTCCTGGGCCACCAACAGGTCAGGTTTTGAGGATATCCCTGCTTCAGCACAGGTGACTCTGGCATTGACTGATTCATCTGATTGAGTCACCGGTGCTGAAGCAGAGATATCTTTGAAACCTGACCTGTTGGTGGCCCTTGAGGACTGGAGTTGGCCGCCCCTGGGCTAGACTAGAAGCCACACTGCGGTCCCCGACTGTACATCTCGGCGCGTATGTGGACATTCCCCTCATACGCAGGAAGACGGCACACGCAGGAAATGCAGAAATGGTGTAAACATGGCGAGGTACAGATCCGAAACGGTTACCTACTGTATGCTAGCAATCCCGATCCCCAAACACTCAGAAAGCCTTCACATTGATGCTGTGACCCGTAATGCTTTATTGAAGCTGAAGCCGTTCGCCAAAAATATCCGTGCACTTCCCCCACCTCCAATATTGTTCATTTGTTGACTATATTGGTTAGCACTCTTGGCACGCGTCTACCTGTAGCGCTTCTTGTCCTTGCAGGCCGCCATGCATGTGATGGGATGTGTGTAGTCTGGCCACAATACAGCAGATGGGTTGATCATGAGTTACTGCAGGGGGGGGCTCCACTCCAGTCCTCAGACCCCCCACACACAGGTCAGGTTTTCAGGATATCCCAGCTTCAGCACAGGTGACTCAATCAGAGGTCCAGTCAAACACTGAGCCTCTGATTAAGCCACCTGTGTTGACGCAGGGACTCATTGAGCCACCTGTGTTGAAGCTGGAATATCATGAAAACCTGACCTGTTGGTGGGGCTTGAGAACTAGAGTTGAGCCCCCTGCGTTAATGTATCCTATAAAGCTCTTTTCAGCCCGAAGGGAACAGTTATTTGACACCTGCAGTGCACACAGGTAGAAAAACTAGAAGTGAATATTTATAGTCTAGTTGTGTTAAAGGTACAAGTGATGTTACATGTTCTGTCATTCCCGGAGGGACCCGAGCGATGCGCTGTTACAATAGCCAGCATTCACGGTGCTCATTATAACACCCGTCACCAGCCTTTATTTTACCTCCGGAAACACAAATCTTCACTTTGTGTTAGACTGGCGCTGTCTTGTTGCTAATGCACTCGAATGATAACACGTTTGGCATGTGATAAGACCTTGGGTGAATTCTGCCTCCAAGGAAATGTTCGCAGGGTGGCTGGGTAAAATGTTTCTTATAAAAACGGCGTTGGCGTTTTAAATAAGACTATATCCTGCTGCTTTGCCGGGGTTTGTGATGACGACGACGCGGCCATTTCCTACACGTCTGAAATCGTGCTTTTGTTTCATTCTGTTGGTATTGTTTTTGGAAGAAGAGCTTTTGCCGATACACTGTAGGAACTGTTAAGAACAGGGGCGGCAAACTCCGGTCCTCAAGGGCCACCAACAAGTCAGGATTTAAGGATATCCCTGCTTCAGCACAGTCAAAGACTGAGCCACTGGTTGAGCCACCTGTGCTGAAGCTGGGATATCCTACAAACCTGGCCTGTTGGTGGCTCTTGAGGACTGAGTTTGGCCACCCCTGCACTAAGGGACTTAACAGCCACCTTGCCTGTATCATACAGCATTGGTGCCCAGCTCCAGTCCTCAAGGGCCACCAACAGACCAGGTATTAAGAATATCCCTGCTTCAGCACAGGTGGCTCAATCACAATGATGCTCAAGTAATCAAAGTGACTGAGCCTCTGAGCTACCTGTGCTGAAGCAGGGATATCGTTGAATACCTGGCCTGTTGTTGACACTGAAGGACTGAGTTTGGCTACCCCTGATCTAGAACAATTGCAATAATTGGAAGCTACTGTAAGCAGTGAATGTAGATCTACTAATGTGGGATATACACAATTCAAGAAGTCTTTTATACAAATAAATACTGTCTCTACAGGTGACTGGATTTGAGGCTGGCTCCATGTATTATGTTCCTGGTTTTACTGCTACTTGTTATGTATTTTCTGTATAATGAAGGCCAGACACATCTCGCACCTCTCGTCTCTGTTTAATACTCTGAGTATCAAACTGAACCACACATGGTGATCTTACCGCACGAGCAATGAAACGTGTGACTGTGCTCTGAATGCTTTCTGTTAGCCTTTACTTTGTAACCTGCACATGCATGTAACCTGCACATGCATGTACATGGGAACAAGAAATGTATGCCGTTTGGAAAGCTTTGTACACTAGAATTTCATCTATAAAGAACTATGTAGGTTGTGTTACCTTTTAGAGGAGCAACATTATAATCTTCAAGACATTTTTACGCAGCCCATGTTTTAACCGGGCGCACCCACCCTGCAATCTGTTAATTTAGGGAGGAAATATCGAGGCAGCGAAGGAGTTATTACAGATATAACACTGAGACGGTGATTGGGATTAGGATTTGGCAAATTCTGTTCTATTTATCCAGTGCTTGAAAACGTCAAACAAATGAAACATTTAGTGAACGCCGGGGAGGGGCTTCACTTCTTACTGAGCAACCGCCCCAGCGGTTTCCGTTATGTCTGCGTTTGGGCGTGAATCTACAAAAGATAAAGTTGGGAAACCAGACTGTCCCAGTTCCTCCCCCGTCCCCCCAGTACAATGTGTAACCAACCTTTTAATGTTTAGCGCGATACCTTCCAAGCTGCGGACACCTCTGATTTGGGGGAAGCATTTTCTTCTGTGCCAGCGCCCTACTGTGTATAAGGGAGTTGTAATTGCACTTACTACATTTGACACCGATCTCTAAGGCCTGGGACATAGTGAGTTTTAAGCTCGCTGAGCCGCGCTGAGCAGATGCACAAAGCCCCTGCATCTGTCATCAGCGCGGCTATAGTTTCTCCCTCCGCATGCACGCTGATGCGTGCGGAGGCTGAGAAACTTTGCCGAGACAGGCAGGTTTGAAATTTGCCGCTCGGGGAAGTGGACGAGCGGTCACGTGACCGCTCCCATTGGATGGGAGCGGGGGACTAGCCCCGCCTCCCGCTCCGCCTCCGCCCCCGCCCCCAGAGCGCGCTCACTGCCTCGCCTGCAAAGACAGGGAAAAGCCCAGTTTTCAGCAGGCGAGGCAGAGCAGGAGCGCGCCTCAGCGCGCTTAAACACACTATGTCCCAGGTCTTGGGTGCAGAGGTTAACATTGCCAGGACTGACACAAACTTTGATACATGCATCATATTATAACGTTGCTCCGAGTACCTCCTCTGCTACTTGAGGAAATCACTTATTAATGTAATTTAACAGTGAAACAGTCATTTGAAGATATTTGATACCTAACGTAGCTCCTTACTGCTAAACCCGCATAGTTTCCAAATAAGCTATTTACAACCGGTGGCCAGCCTGCTAAGGCTGCGGTTATAGTGCCGGCGAGGCAACAGTGACGGCAGGCTGCAAAAACCAAATTGAGATGACTTCCAGCGATCGCGACCAAGCAGTCGCGTCGCGCTTACTATAAGCGAAGCCTAAACCTGCCGTGTTCTGGGATCCTTTCTATCATTTTATTAATGTGAAGCCTTGATAATATTCTATTATTGCCTTATTAATCTCCAGTACGGGAGTGTTCCATACCCGGACGTGTCTTCAATGTGTTGAGAAGAACTTTGCTTCCTTTGTCTTGTCTCGTTCTTCCCCTTGACGACATATGGATACTATTTCAGTGTTTCTGTATATGTACAAATAGAGGTGTCACCTTCAGTACATTGAGCATTTGCTCAGGAGGGAGACGCTCCATTTCGATGCTCTATGCACCTTATCCTGGGTTGAATCGCCACCTTTAGGGGAGGTCTCGAGCCCCCTGGGCCTCTGAGTGGCAGACATGTTCCTGTTCATTTGATGGATCTCTAAGCCTTTCATTTCTGCAGGAGGCAGTAACATACATAACCATGTGTGTGTTTGTTTGTTTGTTTTTTTAGCAACCTCCATCTCTTCATTCCAGTCTGATATTACGAGTGAAGTTTATTGTCCGTCATAAGCTGCACTTGATGACCTGGTAATTAAGGCGCATCCTCTTAGTGACTAACATTTACGCCGGGATTGCGTTCCCAATGTGAAGACGTGGTGAACTCGTATCACTGCTCTGATCTGGGAAGGTACTGTAACAATGTAATAAGTTACACAAACAATCCCTGAGCAAAAGTACCAGCCGTTCTATTAGTAACTGGTATTCAGGAATAAGCCATGAAGGACATGCCAAGTCATGTATGTCGTGCTTATTTCAGCAGAAGCTGTGTGTTGTTGTAGCTGCCAGCAACTCTGCTAGATGGAATAATTGAATGTAATGGTTTTTGAAGGTCTATTGATTAGCCTGTGAATAGGAATTTAATAAGACAGAGACGCTATATGAAGATAAAAAAGGATGTAAGGACTTGAATGGCATTACCTAAAAGTTACAAGCCGGAAACTGTGCGCGCTTATTGACTTTTACTCCATTAAAATAAAAATACATATCTAAGTCCACTTTTTTCAGATATGTCCATGAATTACTAGTGTGAAAGAAAATATTGAATAAATGGAATTGAAGTTGAGGATTTGTTTTGTTATTTGAGTTTTAAAACAACTTAAACTTTCTATCCTTAGCTGCACCATTCACCTTTCTATCCTACCGCACTATGCTACCCACTCTCACCTTTCTATCCTACCGCACCATTCTACCCACTCACCTTTCTATCCTACCGCACCATTCTACCCACTCACCTTTCTATCCTACCGCACCATTCTACCCACTCTCACCTTTCTATCCTACCGCACCATTCTACCCACTCTCACCTTTCTATCCTACCGCACCTTTCTATCCTACCACACTATGCTACCCACCCTCACCTTTCTATCCTACCGCACCATTCTACCCACTCTCACCTTTCTATCCTACCGCACCATTCTACCCACTCTCACCTTTCTATCCTACCGCACCATTCTACCCACTCACCTTTCTATCCTACCGCACCATTCTACCCACTCACCTTTCTATCCTACCGCACCATTCTACCCACTCTCACCTTTCTATCCTACCGCACCATTCTACCCACTCTCACCTTTCTATCCTACCGCACCATTCTACCCACTCTCACCTTTCTATCCTACCGCACCATTCTACCCACTCTCACCTTTCTATCCTACCGCACCATTCTACCCACTCTCACCTTTCTATCCTACCGCACCATTCTACCCACTCTCACCTTTCTATCCTACCGCACCATTCTACCCACTCTCACCTTTCTATCCTACCGCACCATTCTACCCACTCTCACCTTTCTATCCTACCGCACCATTCTACCCACTCTCACCTTTCTATCCTACCGCACCATTCTACCCACTCTCACCTTTCTATCCTACCGCACCATTCTACCCACTCTCACCTTTCTATCCTACCACACCATTCTACCCACCCTCACCTTTCTATCCTACCGCACCATTCTACCCACTCTCACCTTTCTATCCTACCGCACCATTCTACCCACCCTCACCTTTCTATCCTACCGCACCATTCTACCCACCCTCACCTTTCTATCCTACCGCACCATTCTACCCACTCTCACCTTTCTATCCTACCGCACCATTCTACCCACTCTCACCTTTCTATCCTACCGCACCATTCTACCCACCCTCACCTTTCTATCCTACCGCACCATTCTACCCACCCTCACCTTTCTATCCTACCGCATCTACCCACTCTCACCTTTCTATCCTACCGCACCATTCTACCCACTCTCACCTTTCTATCCTACCGCACCATTCTACCCACCCTCACCTTTCTATCCTACCGCATCTACCCACTCTCACCTTTCTATCCTACCGCACCATTCTACCCACTCTCACCTTTCTATCCTACCGCATCTACCCATTCTCACCTTTCTATCCTACCGCACCATTCTACCCACTCTCACCTTTCTATCCTACCGCACCATTCTACCCACTCTCACCTTTCTATCCTACCGCACCATTCTACCCACTCTCACCTTTCTATCCTACCGCACCATTCTACCCACCCTCACCTTTCTATCCTACCGCACCATTCTACCCACCCTCACCTTTCTATCCTACCGCACCATTCTACCCACTCTCACCTTTCTATCCTACCGCACCATTCTACCCACCCTCACCTTTCTATCCTACCGCACCATTCTACCCACCCTCACCTTTCTATCCTACCGCACCATTCTACCCACTCACCTTTCTATCCTACCACACTATTCTACCCACTCTCACCTTTCTATCCTACCGCACCATTCTACCCACCCTCACCTTTCTATCCTACCGCACCTTTCTATCCTACCGCACCATTCTACCCACCCTCACCTTTCTATCCTACCGCACCATTCTACCCACCCTCACCTTTCTATCCTACCGCACCATTCTACCCACCCTCACCTTTCTATCCTACCGCACCATTCTACCCACCCTCACCTTTCTATCCTACCGCACCATTCTACCCACTCTCACCTTTCTATCCTACCGCAACATTCTACCCACTCTCACCTTTCTATCCTACCGCACCATTCTACCCACTCTCACCTTTCTATCCTACCGCACCATTCTACCCACTCTCACCTTTCTATCCTACCGCACCATTCTACCCACCCTCACCTTTCTATCCTACCGCACCATTCTACCCACCCTCACCTTTCTATCCTACCGCACCATTCTACCCACCCTCACCTTTCTATCCTACCGCACCATTCTACCCACTCTCACCTTTCTATCCTACCGCAACATTCTACCCACTCTCACCTTTCTATCCTACCGCACCATTCTACCCACTCTCACCTTTCTATCCTACCGCACCATTCTACCCACTCTCACCTTTCTATCCTACCGCACCATTCTACCCACTCTCACCTTTCTATCCTACCGCACCATTCTACCCACCCTCACCTTTCTATCCTACCGCACCATTATACCCACCCTCACCTTTCTATCCTACCGCACCATTCTACCCACTCTCACCTTTCTATCCTACCGCACCATTCTACCCACCCTCACCTTTCTATCCTACCGCACCTTTCTATCCTACCGCACCATTCTACCCACCCTCACCTTTCTATCCTACCGCACCATTCTACCCACCCTCACCTTTCTATCCTACCGCACCATTCTACTCACCCTCACCTTTCTATCCTACCGCACCATTCTACCCACTCTCACCTTTCTATCCTACCGCACCATTCTACCCACTCTCACCTTTCTATCCTACCGCACCATTCTACCCACTCTCACCTTTCTATCCTACCGCACCATTCTACCCACTCACCTTTCTATCCTACCGCACCATTCTACCCACCCTCACCTTTCTATCCTACCGCACCATTCTACCCACTCTCACCTTTCTATCCTACCGCACCATTCTACCCACCCTCACCTTTCTATCCTACCGCACCATTCTACCCACTCTCACCTTTCTATCCTACCGCACCATTCTACCCACCCTCACCTTTCTATCCTACCGCACCATTCTACCCACTCACCTTTCTATCCTACCGCACCATTCTACCCACTCTCACCTTTCTATCCTACCGCACCATTCTACCCACTCTCACCTTTCTATCCTACCGCACCATTCTACCCACTTTCAGCTTTCTATCCTACCGCACCATTCTACCCACCCTCACCTTTCTATCCTACCGCACCATTCTACCCACCCTCACCTTTCTATCCTACCGCACCATTCTACCCACCCTCACCTTTCTATCCTACCGCACCATTCTACCCACCCTCACCTTTCTATCCTACCGCACCATTCTACCCACCCTCACCTTTCTATCCTACCGCACCATTCTACCCACTCTCACCTTTCTATCCTACCGCACCATTCTACCCACCCTCACCTTTCTATCCTACCGCACCATTCTACCCACTCTCACCTTTCTATCCTACCGCACCATTCTACCCACCCTCACCTTTCTATCCTACCGCACCATTCTACCCACTTTCACCTTTCTATCCTACCGCACCATTCTACCCACCCTCACCTTTCTATCCTACCGCACCTTTCTATCCTACCGCACCATTCTACCCACCCTCACCTTTCTATCCTACCGCACCATTCTACCCACTCTCACCTTTCTATCCTACCGCACCATTCTACCCACTCTCACCTTTCTATCCTACCGCACCATTCTACCCACCCTCACCTTTCTATCCTACCGCACCATTCTACCCACCCTCACCTTTCTATCCTACCGCACCATTCTACCCACTCTCACCTTTCTATCCTACCGCACCATTCTACCCACTTTCACCTTTCTATCCTACCGCAACATTCTACCCACCCTCACCTTTCTATCCTACCGCAACATTCTACCCACTCTCACCTTTCTACTGCACCGACACACTTTATTCGAGCAAATACCCGGTATGTACCTGGCAGATACCTGGAATGCGCCGCTCCTCACCTCTGACAAGCCCCGTTGTGTTTGCCTTCCCAGCCTGGGTTCATGCCTGGCTGACGGGCGGCTGATATGTTAAATGATAATGATTAGGATTTAATAGGCTGCAATGCTTCGCGTGTCTACCAGATGGCATAAATTCATGAATTGTAATGCAGTATATATATATATACTGTGCAGTATTGCAGCCAGCGGGAATAAAATGCTTCAATCCCTGCCTGGAAAATACCTCAATGCACTCGGGCAGAAAACAGTCACAAACCTCAATACACCCGGGTATACCCGAATTCGTGGGACTAGCCGAGCTCGAATAAAGTGTGTCGCCAGTGTATCCTACCGCACCATTCTACCCACTCTCACCTTTCTATCCTACCGCACCATTCTACCCACCCTCACCTTTCTATCCTACCGCACCATTCTACCCACCCTCACCTTTCTATCCTACCGCACCATTCTACCCACTCTCACCTTTCTATCCTACCGCACCATTCTACCCACTTTCACCTTTCTATCCTACCGCAACATTCTACCCACCCTCACCTTTCTATCCTACCGCAACATTCTACCCACCCTCACCTTTCTATCCTACCGCACCTTTCTATCCTACCGCACCATTCTACCCACCCTCACCTTTCTATCCTACCGCACCATTCTACCCACTCTCACCTTTCTATCCTACCGCACCATTCTACCCACTCTCACCTTTCTATCCTACCGCACCATTCTACCCACCCTCACCTTTCTATCCTACCGCACCATTCTACCCACCCTCACCTTTCTATCCTACCGCACCATTCTACCCACTCTCACCTTTCTATCCTACCGCACCATTCTACCCACTTTCACCTTTCTATCCTACCGCAACATTCTACCCACCCTCACCTTTCTATCCTACCGCAACATTCTACCCACTCTCACCTTTCTATCCTACCGCACCATTCTACCCACCCTCACCTTTCTATCCTACCGCACCATTCTACCCACTCACCTTTCTATCCTACCGCACCATTCTACCCACTCACCTTTCTATCCTACCGCACCATTCTACCCACCCTCACCTTTCTATCCTACCGCACCATTCTACCCACTCTCACCTTTCTATCCTACCGCACCATTCTACCCACTCTCACCTTTCTATCTTACCGCACCATTCTACCCACTCACCTTTCTATCCTACCGCACCATTCTACCCACTCACCTTTCTATCCTACCGCACCATTCTACCCACTCACCTTTCTATCCTACCGCACCTTTCTATCCTACCGCACCATTCTACCCACTCTCACCTTTCTATCCTACCGCACCATTCTACCCACCCTCACCTTTCTATCCTACCGCACCTTTCTATCCTACCGCACCATTCTACCCACTCTCACCTTTCTATCCTACCGCACCATTCTACCCACCCTCACCTTTCTATCCTACCGCACCATTCTACCCACTCTCACCTTTCTATCCTACCGCACCATTCTACCCACTCTCACCTTTCTATCCTACCGCACCATTCTACCCACCCTCACCTTTCTATCCTACCGCACCATTCTACCCACTCTCACCTTTCTATCCTACCGCACCATTCTACCCACTCTCACCTTTCTATCCTACCGCACCATTCTACCCACCCTCACCTTTCTATCCTACCGCACCATTCTACCCACCCTCACCTTTCTATCCTACCGCACCATTCTACCCACTCTCACCTTTCTATCCTACCGCACCATTCTACCCACTCTCACCTTTCTATCCTACCGCACCATTCTACCCACTCTCACCTTTCTATCCTACCGCACCATTCTACCCACCCTCACCTTTCTATCCTACCGCACCATTCTACCCACTCACCTTTCTATCCTACCGCACCATTCTACCCACACTCACCTTTCTATCCTACCGCACCATTCTACCCACTCTCACCTTTCTATCCTACCGCACCATTCTACCCACTCTCACCTTTCTATCCTACCGCACCATTCTACCCACTTTCACCTTTCTATCCTACCGCACCATTCTACCCACTCTCACCTTTCTATCCTACCGCACCAGTCTACCCACTCTCACCTTTCTATCCTACCGCACCATTCTACCCACCCTCACCTTTCTATCCTACCGCACCATTCTACCCACTCTCACCTTTCTATCCTACCGCACCATTCTACCCACCCTCACCTTTCTATCCTACCGCACCATTCTACCCACTCACCTTTCTATCCTACCGCACCATTCTACCCACCCTCACCTTTCTATCCTACCGCACCATTCTACCCACCCTCACCTTTCTATCCTACCGCACCATTCTACCCACCCTCACCTTTCTATCCTACCGCACCATTCTACCCACCCTCACCTTTCTATCCTACCGCACCATTCTACCCACCCTCACCTTTCTATCCTACCGCACCATTCTACCCACCCTCACCTTTCTATCCTACCGCACCATTCTACCCACTCACCTTTCTATCCTACCGCACCATTCTACCCACTCTCACCTTTCTATCCTACCGCACCATTCTACCCACCCTCACCTTTCTATCCTACCGCACCATTCTACCCACCCTCACCTTTCTATCCTACCGCACCATTCTACCCACTCTCACCTTTCTATCCTACCGCACCATTCTACCCACTCTCACCTTTCTATCCTACCGCACCATTCTACCCACCCTCACCTTTCTATCCTACCGCACCATTCTACCCACCCTCACCTTTCTATCCTACCGCACCATTCTACCCACTCTCACCTTTCTATCCTACCGCACCATTCTACCCACTCTCACCTTTCTATCCTACCGCACCATTCTACCCACTCTCACCTTTCTATCCTACCGCACCATTCTACCCACTCTCACCTTTCTATCCTACCGCACCATTCTACCCACCCTCACCTTTCTATCCTACCGCACCATTCTACCCACTCTCACCTTTCTATCCTACCGCACCATTCTACCCACTCTCACCTTTCTATCCTACCGCACCATTCTACCCACTCTCACCTTTCTATCCTACCGCACCATTCTACCCACCCTCACCTTTCTATCCTACCGCACCATTCTACCCACTCTCACCTTTCTATCCTACCGCACCATTCTACCCACTCTCACCTTTCTATCCTACCGCACCATTCTACCCACCCTCACCTTTCTATCCTACCGCACCATTCTACCCACTCTCACCTTTCTATCCTACCGCACCATTCTACCCACTCTCACCTTTCTATCCTACCGCACCATTCTACCCACTCTCACCTTTCTATCCTACCGCACCATTCTACCCACTCTCACCTTTCTATCCTACCGCACCATTCTACCCACTCTCACCTTTCTATCCTACCGCACCATTCTACCCACCCCACCTTTCTATCCTACCGCACCATTCTACCCACTCTCACCTTTCTATCCTACCGCACCATTCTACCCACCCTCACCTTTCTATCCTACCGCACCATTCTACCCACCCTCACCTTTCTATCCTACCGCACCATTCTACCCACCCTCACCTTTCTATCCTACCGCACCATTCTACCCACTCTCACCTTTCTATCCTACCGCACCATTCTACCCACCTTCACCTTTCTATCCTACCGCACCATTCTACCCACCCTCACCTTTCTATCCTACCGCACCATTCTACCCACTCTCACCTTTCTATCCTACCGCACAATTCTACCCACCCTCACCTTTCTATCCTACCGCACCATTCTACCCACTCTCACCTTTCTATCCTACCGCACCATTCTACCCACTCACCTTTCTATCCTACCGCACCATTCTACCCACCCTCACCTTTCTATCCTACCGCACCATTCTACCCACCCTCACCTTTCTATCCTACCGCACCATTCTACCCACCCTCACCTTTCTATCCTACCGCACCATTCTACCCACTCTCACCTTTCTATCCTACCGCACCATTCTACCCACTCTCACCTTTCTATCCTACCGCACCATTCTACCCACTCTCACCTTTCTATCCTACCGCACCATTCTACCCACTCTCACCTTTCTATCCTACCGCACCATTCTACCCACTCTCACCTTTCTATCCTACCGCACCATTCTACCCACCCTCACCTTTCTATCCTACCGCACCATTCTACCCACTCTCACCTTTCTATCCTACCGCACCATTCTACCCACTCTCACCTTTCTATCCTACCGCACCATTCTACCCACCCTCACCTTTCTATCCTACCGCACCATTCTACCCACTCTCACCTTTCTATCCTACCGCACCATTCTACCCACTCTCACCTTTCTATCCTACCGCACCATTCTACCCACCCTCACCTTTCTATCCTACCGCACCATTCTACCCACTCTCACCTTTCTATCCTACCGCACCATTCTACCCACTCTCACCTTTCTATCCTACCGCACCATTCTAACCACTCTCACCTTTCTATCCTACCGCACCATTCTACCCACTCTCACCTTTCTATCCTACCGCACCATTCTACCCACCCCACCTTTCTATCCTACCGCACCATTCTACCCACTCTCACCTTTCTATCCTACCGCACCATTCTACCCACCCTCACCTTTCTATCCTACCGCACCATTCTACCCACCCTCACCTTTCTATCCTACCGCACCATTCTACCCACCCTCACCTTTCTATCCTACCGCACCATTCTACCCACTCTCACCTTTCTATCCTACCGCACCATTCTACCCACCCTCACCTTTCTATCCTACCGCACCATTCTACCCACCCTCACCTTTCTATCCTACCGCACCATTCTACCCACTCTCACCTTTCTATCCTACCGCACCATTCTACCCACCCTCACCTTTCTATCCTACCGCACCATTCTACCCACTCTCACCTTTCTATCCTACCGCACCATTCTACCCACTCACCTTTCTATCCTACCGCACCATTCTACCCACCCTCACCTTTCTATCCTACCGCACCATTCTACCCACCCTCACCTTTATATCCTACCGCACCATTCTACCCACCCTCACCTTTCTATCCTACCGCACCATTCTACCCACCCTCACCTTTCTATCCTACCGCACCATTCTACCCACCCTCACCTTTCTATCCTACCGCACCATTCTACCCACCCTCACCTTTCTATCCTACCGCACCATTCTACCCACCCTCACCTTTCTATCCTACCGCACCATTCTACCCACTCTCACCTTTCTATCCTACCGCACCATTCTACCCACTCTCACCTTTCTATCCTACCGCACCATTCTACCCACTCTCACCTTTCTATCCTACCGCACCATTCTACCCACTCTCACCTTTCTATCCTACCGCACCATTCTACCCACTCTCACCTTTCTATCCTACCGCACCATTCTACCCACTCTCACCTTTCTATCCTACCGCACCATTCTACCCACTCTCACCTTTCTATCCTACCGCACCATTCTACCCACTCTCACCTTTCTATCTTACCGCACCATTCTACCCACCCTCACCTTTCTATCCTACCGCACCATTCTACCCACCCTCACCTTTCTATCCTACCGCACCATTCTACCCACCCTCACCTTTCTATCCTACCGCACCATTCTACCCACTCTCACCTTTCTATCCTACCGCACCATTCTACCCACTCTCACCTTTCTATCCTACCGCACCATTCTACCCACTCTCACCTTTCTATCCTACCGCACCATTCTACCCACTCTCACCTTTCTATCCTACCGCACCATTCTACCCACTCTCACCTTTCTATCCTACCGCACCATTCTACCCACTCTCACCTTTCTATCCTACCGCACCATTCTACCCACTCTCACCTTTCTATCCTACCGCACCATTCTACCCACCCTCACCTTTCTATCCTACCGCACCATTCTACCCACCCTCACCTTTCTATCCTACCGCACCATTCTACCCACCCTCACCTTTCTATCCTACCGCACCATTCTACCCACCCTCACCTTTCTATCCTACCGCACCATTCTACCCACTCTCACCTTTCTATCCTACCGCACCATTCTACCCACTCACCTTTCTATCCTACCGCACCATTCTACCCACTCTCACCTTTCTATCCTACCACACCATTCTACCCACTCACCTTTCTATCTTACCGCACCATTCTACCCACTCTCACCTTTCTATCCTACCGCACCATTCTACCCACTCTCACCTTTCTATCCTACCGCACCATTCTACCCACTCTCACCTTTCTATCCTACCGCACCATTCTACCCACTCACCTTTCTATCCTACCGCATCATTCTATCCACTCTCACCTTTCTATCCTACCACACCATTCTACCCACTCACCTTTCTATCCTACCGCACCATTCTACCCACTCTCACCTTTCTATCCTACCGCACCATTCTACCCACTCTCACCTTTCTATCCTACCGCACCATTCTACCCACCCTCACCTTTCTATCCTACCGCACCATTCTACCCACCCTCACCTTTCTATCCTACCGCACCATTCTACCCACTCTCACCTTTCTATCCTACCGCACCATTCTACCCACTCTCACCTTTCTATCCTACCGCACCATTCTACCCACTCTCACCTTTCTATCCTACCGCACCATTCTACCCACCCTCACCTTTCTATCCTACCGCACCATTCTACCCACTCTCACCTTTCTATCCTACCACACTATGCTACCCACCCTCACCTTTCTATCCTACCGCACCATTCTACCCACCCTCACCTTTCTATCCTATCGCACCATTCTACCCACCCTCACCTTTCTATCCTACTGCACCATTCTACCCACCCTCACCTTTCTATCCTACCGCACCATTTTACCCACTCTCACCTTTCTATCCTACCGCACCATTCTACCCACTCTCACCTTTCTATCCTACCGCACCATTCTACCCACTCTCACCTTTCTATCCTACCGCACCATTCTACCCACTCTCACCTTTCTATCCTACCGCACCATTCTACCCACTCTCACCTTTCTATCCTACCGCACCATTCTACCCACTCTCACCTTTCTATCCTACCGCACCATTCTACCCACTCTCACCTTTCTATCCTACCGCACCATTCTACCCACCCTCACCTTTCTATCCTACCGCACCATTCTACCCACCCTCACCTTTCTATCCTACCGCACCATTCTACCCACCCTCACCTTTCTATCCTACCGCACCATTCTACCCACCCTCACCTTTCTATCCTACCGCACCATTCTACCCACTCTCACCTTTCTATCCTACCGCACCATTCTACCCACTCACCTTTCTATCCTACCGCACCATTCTACCCACTCTCACCTTTCTATCCTACCGCACCATTCTACCCACTCACCTTTCTATCCTACCGCACCATTCTACCCACTCTCACCTTTCTATCCTACCGCACCATTCTACCCACTCTCACCTTTCTATCCTACCGCACCATTCTACCCACTCACCTTTCTATCCTACCGCACCATTCTACCCACCCTCACCTTTCTATCCTACCGCACCATTCTACCCACTCTCACCTTTCTATCCTACCGCACCATTCTACCCACCCTCACCTTTCTATCCTACCGCACCATTCTACCCACTCTCACCTTTCTATCCTACCGCACCATTCTACCCACTCTCACCTTTCTATCCTACCGCACCATTCTACCCACTCTCACCTTTCTATCCTACCGCACCATTCTACCCACTCTCACCTTTCTATCCTACCGCACCATTCTACCCACCCTCACCTTTCTATCCTACCGCACCATTCTACCCACCCTCACCTTTCTATCCTACCGCACCATTCTACCCACTCTCACCTTTCTATCCTACCGCACCATTCTACCCACCCTCACCTTTCTATCCTACCGCACCATTCTACCCACCCTCACCTTTCTATCCTACCGCACCATTCTACCCACTCACCTTTCTATCCTACCACACTATTCTACCCACTCTCACCTTTCTATCCTACCGCACCATTCTACCCACCCTCACCTTTCTATCCTACCGCACCTTTCTATCCTACCGCACCATTCTACCCACCCTCACCTTTCTATCCTACCGCACCATTCTACCCACCCTCACCTTTCTATCCTACCGCACCATTCTACCCACCCTCACCTTTCTATCCTACCGCACCATTCTACCCACCCTCACCTTTCTATCCTACCGCACCATTCTACCCACTCTCACCTTTCTATCCTACCGCAACATTCTACCCACTCTCACCTTTCTATCCTACCGCACCATTCTACCCACTCTCACCTTTCTATCCTACCGCACCATTCTACCCACTCTCACCTTTCTATCCTACCGCACCATTCTACCCACCCTCACCTTTCTATCCTACCGCACCATTCTACCCACCCTCACCTTTCTATCCTACCGCACCATTCTACCCACCCTCACCTTTCTATCCTACCGCACCATTCTACCCACTCTCACCTTTCTATCCTACCGCAACATTCTACCCACTCTCACCTTTCTATCCTACCGCACCATTCTACCCACTCTCACCTTTCTATCCTACCGCACCATTCTACCCACTCTCACCTTTCTATCCTACCGCACCATTCTACCCACCCTCACCTTTCTATCCTACCGCACCATTCTACTCACCCTCACCTTTCTATCCTACCGCACCATTCTACCCACTCTCACCTTTCTATCCTACCGCACCATTCTACCCACACTCACCTTTCTATCCTACCGCACCATTCTACCCACTCTCACCTTTCTATCCTACCGCACCATTCTACCCACTCACCTTTCTATCCTACCGCACCATTCTACCCACCCTCACCTTTCTATCCTACCGCACCATTCTACCCACTCTCACCTTTCTATCCTACCGCACCATTCTACCCACCCTCACCTTTCTATCCTACCGCACCATTCTACCCACTCTCACCTTTCTATCCTACCGCACCATTCTACCCACCCTCACCTTTCTATCCTACCGCACCATTCTACCCACTCACCTTTCTATCCTACCGCACCATTCTACCCACTCTCACCTTTCTATCCTACCGCACCATTCTACCCACTCTCACCTTTCTATCCTACCGCACCATTCTACCCACTTTCAGCTTTCTATCCTACCGCACCATTCTACCCACCCTCACCTTTCTATCCTACCGCACCATTCTACCCACCCTCACCTTTCTATCCTACCGCACCATTCTACCCACCCTCACCTTTCTATCCTACCGCACCATTCTACCCACCCTCACCTTTCTATCCTACCGCACCATTCTACCCACCCTCACCTTTCTATCCTACCGCACCATTCTACCCACTCTCACCTTTCTATCCTACCGCACCATTCTACCCACCCTCACCTTTCTATCCTACCGCACCATTCTACCCACTCTCACCTTTCTATCCTACCGCACCATTCTACCCACCCTCACCTTTCTATCCTACCGAACCATTCTACCCACTTTCACCTTTCTATCCTACCGCACCATTCTACCCACCCTCACCTTTCTATCCTACCGCACCTTTCTATCCTACCGCACCATTCTACCCACCCTCACCTTTCTATCCTACCGCACCATTCTACCCACTCTCACCTTTCTATCCTACCGCACCATTCTACCCACTCTCACCTTTCTATCCTACCGCACCATTCTACCCACCCTCACCTTTCTATCCTACCGCACCATTCTACCCACCCTCACCTTTCTATCCTACCGCACCATTCTACCCACTCTCACCTTTCTATCCTACCGCACCATTCTACCCACTTTCACCTTTCTATCCTACCGCAACATTCTACCCACCCTCACCTTTCTATCCTACCGCAACATTCTACCCACTCTCACCTTTCTATCCTACCGCACCATTCTACCCACTCTCACCTTTCTATCCTACCGCACCATTCTACCCACCCTCACCTTTCTATCCTACCGCACCATTCTACCCACCCTCACCTTTCTATCCTACCGCACCATTCTACCCACTCTCACCTTTCTATCCTACCGCACCATTCTACCCACTTTCACCTTTCTATCCTACCGCAACATTCTACCCACCCTCACCTTTCTATCCTACCGCAACATTCTACCCACCCTCACCTTTCTATCCTACCGCACCTTTCTATCCTACCGCACCATTCTACCCACCCTCACCTTTCTATCCTACCGCACCATTCTACCCACTCTCACCTTTCTATCCTACCGCACCATTCTACCCACTCTCACCTTTCTATCCTACCGCACCATTCTACCCACCCTCACCTTTCTATCCTACCGCACCATTCTACCCACCCTCACCTTTCTATCCTACCGCACCATTCTACCCACTCTCACCTTTCTATCCTACCGCACCATTCTACCCACTTTCACCTTTCTATCCTACCGCAACATTCTACCCACCCTCACCTTTCTATCCTACCGCAACATTCTACCCACTCTCACCTTTCTATCCTACCGCACCATTCTACCCACCCTCACCTTTCTATCCTACCGCACCATTCTACCCACTCACCTTTCTATCCTACCGCACCATTCTACCCACTCACCTTTCTATCCTACCGCACCATTCTACCCACCCTCACCTTTCTATCCTACCGCACCATTCTACCCACTCTCACCTTTCTATCCTACCGCACCATTCTACCCACTCTCACCTTTCTATCTTACCGCACCATTCTACCCACTCTCACCTTTCTATCTTACCGCACCATTCTACCCACTCACCTTTCTATCCTACCGCACCATTCTACCCACTCACCTTTCTATCCTACCGCACCATTCTACCCACTCACCTTTCTATCCTACCGCACCTTTCTATCCTACCGCACCATTCTACCCACTCTCACCTTTCTATCCTACCGCACCATTCTACCCACCCTCACCTTTCTATCCTACCGCACCTTTCTATCCTACCGCACCATTCTACCCACTCTCACCTTTCTATCCTACCGCACCATTCTACCCACCCTCACCTTTCTATCCTACCGCACCATTCTACCCACTCTCACCTTTCTATCCTACCGCACCATTCTACCCACTCTCACCTTTCTATCCTACCGCACCATTCTACCCACCCTCACCTTTCTATCCTACCGCACCATTCTACCCACTCTCACCTTTCTATCCTACCGCACCATTCTACCCACTCTCACCTTTCTATCCTACCGCACCATTCTACCCACCCTCACCTTTCTATCCTACCGCACCATTCTACCCACCCTCACCTTTCTATCCTACCGCACCATTCTACCACTCTCACCTTTCTATCCTACCGCACCATTCTACCCACTCTCACCTTTCTATCCTACCGCACCATTCTACCCACTCTCACCTTTCTATCCTACCGCACCATTCTACCCACCTCTCACCTTTCTATCCTACCGCACCATTCTACCCACCTCACCTTTCTATCCTACCGCACCATTCTACCCACACTCACCTTTCTATCCTACCGCACCATTCTACCCACTCTCACCTTTCTATCCTACCGCACCATTCTACCCACTCTCACCTTTCTATCCTACCGCACCATTCTACCCACTCTCACCTTTCTATCCTACCGCACCATTCTACCCACTCTCACCTTTCTATCCTACCGCACCATTCTACCCACTCTCACCTTTCTATCCTACCGCACCATTCTACCCACCCTCACCTTTCTATCCTACCGCACCATTCTACCCACTCTCACCTTTCTATCCTACCGCACCATTCTACCCACCCTCACCTTTCTATCCTACCGCACCATTCTACCCACTCACCTTTCTATCCTACCGCACCATTCTACCCACCCTCACCTTTCTATCCTACCGCACCATTCTACCCACCCTCACCTTTCTATCCTACCGCACCATTCTACCCACCCTCACCTTTCTATCCTACCGCACCATTCTACCCACCCTCACCTTTCTATCCTACCGCACCATTCTACCCACTCTCACCTTTCTATCCTACCGCACCATTCTACCCACCCTCACCTTTCTATCCTACCGCACCATTCTACCCACTCTCACCTTTCTATCCTACCGCAACATTCTACCCACTCTCACCTTTCTATCCTACCGCACCATTCTACCCACCCTCACCTTTCTATCCTACCGCACCATTCTACCCACCCTCACCTTTCTATCCTACCGCACCATTCTACCCACCCTCACCTTTCTATCCTACCGCACCATTCTACCCACTCTCACCTTTCTATCCTACCGCACCATTCTACCCACTCTCACCTTTCTATCCTACCGCACCATTCTACCCACTCTCACCTTTCTATCCTACCGCACCATTCTACCCACTCTCACCTTTCTATCCTACCGCACCATTCTACCCACTCCTCACCTTTCTATCCTACCGCACCATTCTACCCACTCTCACCTTTCTATCCTACCGCACCATTCTACCCACTCTCACCTTTCTATCCTACCGCACCATTCTACCCACTCTCACCTTTCTATCCTACCGCACCATTCTACCCACTCTCACCTTTCTATCCTACCGCACCATTCTACCCACTCTCACCTTCTATCCTACCGCACCATTCTACCCACTCTCACCTTTCTATCCTACCGCACCATTCTACCCACTCTCACCTTTCTATCCTACCGCACCATTCTACCCACCCTCACCTTTCTATCCTACCGCACCATTCTACCCACTCTCACCTTTCTATCCTACCGCACCATTCTACCCACTCTCACCTTTCTATCCTACCGCACCATTCTACCCACTCTCACCTTTCTATCCTACCGCACCATTCTACCCACCTCTCACCTTTCTATCCTACCGCACCATTCTACCCACTCTCACCTTTCTATCCTACCGCACCATTCTACCCACTCTCACCTTTCTATCCTACCGCACCATTCTACCCACCCTCACCTTTCTATCCTACCGCACCATTCTACCCACTCTCACCTTTCTATCCTACCGCACCATTCTACCCACCTCACCTTTCTATCCTACCGCACCATTCTACCCACCCTCACCTTTCTATCCTACCGCACCATTCTACCCACCTCACCTTTCTATCCTACCGCACCATTCTACCCACCCTCACCTTTCTATCCTACCGCACCATTCTACCCACTCTCACCTTTCTATCCTACCGCACCATTCTACCCACTCTCACCTTTCTATCCTACCGCACCATTCTACCCACTCTCACCTTTCTATCCTACCGCACCATTCTACCCACTCACCTTTCTATCCTACCGCACCATTCTACCCAC